>NC_143222.1:4579146-4891226 GCF_030267445.1 Bombyx mandarina | reverse complement strand
AGCCAGAAGGGGCGGGATTTTCTAACAGTTATCCGAGCGCCTCCAAAGGAGACCTAACGACTCAAGAGTAACTGTTTTGCGAATGAATCTACCACCGGATCGGAATCGCAACCCGCTGAGAAGACAAATAGTATTTTCCTTCGTTTCCGCGAATCTAGTCACGTAATGTACACGTCCTTACGGATCCACCAGATCCAATCACCCTTGCATTAGACCTTAGCCTTCAGCTCTAGCACTAGAAGCCAGCTTAGTGACCCCGGTAACCGTACCCGTCGAATTCGGCAAGGGGTTCGTCGTGCAATCTAGCCCATGCATCAGCCCGCTGAGGTTTTCGCCGGACTTTATACCTTTTATAAACGCAATGCAACTGATGCATGCCAGTTTCCAGAGAGTTTTATGTATTTTGTTCGTTTTTAAAGTCGGCAGACCGTGGACATTTTCTTTTTATTACATGTGACTATTTCTAGAAAACATCATGCTTATTAAAAAAAATGATTTCATTCACTGTTGAATACGCTCCTACCCACCCGTTGCTGTTATAGACATAACAAAGAGTCATCTTATTATTTATTTGTTAATATTATTCGACTATTCAATAAAAAAGAGAGGGAGAATGTACAGCACAAAGTAATAATAAAAATTCTTGCAAAATAATTATTAGTCAACGTTGTGACATCTACCGGTAGTTCCTTAAACTAAATAGTACACGTGTAGCAGTTTTTAATTATCATTTATCAATAATATTTGCTAGATGGCGCTGTAAATTGATACTTAAATATAAAGATAGATGGCGCTGATATAAAATTTTGCTCACCGAGAATAGCTCGCAAATGACCCTCCAACGTTTGCAGGACAGT
Organism: Bombyx mandarina; assembly: GCF_030267445.1. Classification (NCBI taxonomy): domain Eukaryota; kingdom Metazoa; phylum Arthropoda; class Insecta; order Lepidoptera; family Bombycidae; genus Bombyx; species Bombyx mandarina. The sequence goes on along the minus strand of NC_143222.1, from coordinate 4,890,369 downwards.
CATCTTAATCTCTTTGACGGTCTTGCCCAGGAACTGCTCGCAGGCAGTTGTGAGAAGTTCGTCTTCGTTCATGATCTTGCACTGGGCGACTCCGGTCACCGTGAGGGGCACTCCTTGGGCCGTTTCAACGTACTCGCACATCGGGTTCAATGTCATCACCTAGGAGGGAATCATCAGATTTATATAAGATCTTTTGTACTACCTCTTTCTATCACACGATTAGGGCATAACAACAATATTCATGTACTTCATTGCCGCATACATTTAATTGGCAAATTAGAAAAGAAATAACAAACACAGGTTCTAAGTTCCAAAACAAGGTTAATGGGATGTAATATTACTAGAAAAAAATCCATGCAGTGAGAGTTATTAAAAAAAACCACTGATTTAAAAGTAGATAACCCGGCCCGTCTTTGCAGTAGATTGAATTATGGCGAAATATTATATGAAATTATTTTTAAGCAACACGAGCGTCATCTGTTCCTCTTAACCCACAGACACAGCCCACTGAGTCTCTCTCCGGATCTTCTCAGTGGGTCGCGTTTCCGATCCGGTGCTAGATTCTGCGAAGCACTGCTCTTGCTAAGGCCAGTGTTAGCAACACCTCCTGTTTGAATCCAGAGAGCTGACCTACACGCTAGGGTAACGCTGATATAGCCTCTCAAGGCTATCAGCATAGGTAGGAAAAAAGAAAAAAAAAGTGTTCCAAATTACGAGCAATGACTAAAACATTCCCTAAAGTGTAAAAGTCACGATCATATTATTTTAATAATACAATAATCTCCGCCTTCGTTCGGAGACAAGCATACGCGCATTAAAACCGCTGCGCTGTCTATAGCCAATTTTTTTTTAAATATTTTAATACCGTAATATCGGGACACTTTTCATGTTCGACATTAATTTTTATCGTTTTTTTTATTAAAAAAAAAAATACTCACTTGTCCCTATTCACCCAGGCTTCGGTGAATCGGGTCGGTTAAGAGTTTAATAGAGTTTTTCGCTAGGTCTAGCACTATTTAGTTGTTAGGTACCTAACTTTAGGTAATTAATTTTTTAATATATTTAATGAGTTACAAAGCTTTGATGACTAAATTAAACTGTTTAATATTCTTAAACACTAAATAAAAGTCATTTTAGTTAAACAAAGTTAAGCCTCACACAACTCAACAAAAGTATTGTGACATCCCAGACCTGTCCATATTCTACGTCTAGTCCCTATTCCCCCCAATCTACTGTAATATTACTTACTTCAAGGGATATACGTTGGACGTCCGTAACCAGACACCAGGCCCATGCCCATCCACCCACTATGGTACGTTTCGTGGTCGGCCCGAAACAGCCACCTGGAACAAAGATTACGTAAATTAGATACATATTACAAGAGAAGATCAGATTACATATATGTACATATATTACAAGCGCACATTAGGTACATGAATTGTCGATTCGCCTCGAAGGCTCCGTCGGCTGGGCGTCCTTGGGGTGAGCCGCGCTGTCTGGTTGTAGTGTTGACCGCGGTAGCCCCCCTACCTCATCCGGGTTCTGACCTCGGAGGGGATCGGACGTCGGGTGTAAGAGTGCAGGGGAGTCGTTTAGTGGGTGGGCTCTAAAATCCTTGGGCCCGCGGTCTGCTCACAACACCATGCAGATCGTTGAGTCTCACATACCCCGCGCGCCCCTTTTGCGCGGGGACCTCGTAGGAGGTTCGGCCCTCTACCCGAAAAAAAAAAAAAAAAAAAAAAAAAAAAAAAAAAAAAAAAAAAAAAAAAAGGTACATGAATTGAAGAGTCTCAACACAACGAAAAAGACGTATTTATTACTTATATATTTAATATATACTTATTCATAATGTCCCGTTGGGGCGTAGCTGGAATATCCCCTTAGGCTACCAGCGAATACGTAAGAAAAAAAAACCTCTATAGGAGTTATGTAGACGTGGGGGAGAAAGTGCATCGAGTGATCAACATTTTGAACTAGACACGACCTTCAGCAAGGAAGAAACCGACTCAGAAGAAGATAGGAGCTATAATAAAAAAGGCAACATGAATAACACCTTTTCATAGTCTTCTTATAACTGGCTCATAAAGCTACGATTAATAAGGCCATTAAGACGTCGGAATATCTAGTAGACTCTGGGCAAGACGAATCCGCAGATACTGAGAATGAATCTATTTCTAAAAGACCTAAAATACTAAAACATACATTAATAAACAAAAGAAGGCAAAGTTAGGCAATCCAGGCGCTTAGTAACAGAAATCGACATGATTACTTCAGTGCGCCGCGTAGGGCACCGGTGACTTACATGGTAGTCAGCGTGTTAGAGTCTCGTAGGAACGCCGCCGGACCTACCAGTTAATTTCGCCTATATTATTTCACGAAACGACTTACTAGAACTATATCTGTTTATGTTTTGACTATTTTCATTAGTCTCCATTTACATACGTTAAAGCTGTTGTATATTCCTGTTTCAGCATCGGGAATGGGTCGCGAACGTAAAGGACTCTTTAGTTTGGTGTTTTTTCCTACCTAATCGCTGGTGACTACCAGCTAGACTAAGCAGACTAAGGGGCTATTTCAGCTACTTTTGGGAGGGGTATTTTACGGGCTCAGCCTGAGAGAATTTGCTAACACTGGCCCTAGCAAGAGTAGCGTTTCGTTTCGCTGTATCTACCACTGGATCGGCAAAGTGACCCACTGAGAAGATCCGGCGAGAAACACAGTGGGTTATAAGTTGCATGTCGCACTCTCGACAACCAACGTGTTTGACGAGAACGACGCGACCGGTGCTAAGGATTTTTACATCTTGTATATGTGCGAACAAAATTTTTTTTTTGGAATTAGTCCATATGAACTTATTTTTATGAGCTACATTTAGACCCAAACTCGATGCTTTGCTCTTTGGTCGACCGGTCGTACCAATCGTGTACCGTAATAAAGTCCACTAAAACGCCAGCACTTACACGTGGAACATATTAATTTAATATTACGAAAGATCAGGAATAAAAAAAATCTAATGAGTCATAAACGAATGTCGAGCATATCGAGTTTGCGAAACCTCGTTGTGCCGTCAGTACGTTTCCTGGAAATACGACTTAACATACTTTCGCAAGATGAGTCTCGCGAATAATGTATACACGAGGTTTCTTTCAACTATCGTTTCTAACTTAAAGGAAAAACTTGGAAAAATGAAGCACGCGGATTGGCACCGGGACAATTTCTCACGTATTTCATATACTTTCGCGTTCCGGTTTGACTGACCCAGGCGACGGTGCAAGGCAAAGCCGCCGTCGCCCAAAACATGTCTTGTCACATTTTTTTATTTTATTGCTTAGATGGGTGAACGAGCTCACAGCCCACCTGGTTACTGGAGCCCATAGACATCTACAACGTAAATACGCCACCCATCTTACGGCTGCCCCACCCTTCAAACCGAAACGCATTACGGCTTCACGGCAGAAATAGACGGGGTGGCGGCACCTACCCGTGCGGATTTACAAGAGGTCCTACCACCAGTAGAAAAGGTAAATTATAGAACCAAAAACGTTAACCCAAAACAACAAACCCTCCATGTAGAACGTTGCAATGTATAATTATATTACTGGAGATATATCCCAAGGGAGGTTACGTCTGGAAGAGGGCCAGTCGTAAAAATTATGCTAAATCCCTATGCAGCATAATAATAAGGAACGCTTCACTGAAGCCACATAATGTGGGATCAGGGCGAAAAGAAGCAAACTTTCCATATTCAATTGTCCCAAGCTTTTGGTTGTTATGTGTGCCGAAACAATAGGAGAACACGAAATCTTAATACCCTAAACAGAACTTACTGTGATGGTAGGATCTCTTGTGAGTCCGCGCGGGTAGGTACCACCTGCCCTGCCTATTTCTGCCGTGAAGCAGTAATGCGTTTCGGTTTAAAGAGTGGGGCAGCCATTGTAACTATACTGAGACCTTCGAACTTATATCTCAAGGTGGGTAGCGCATTTACGTTGTAGATGTCTATGGGCTCTGGTAACCACTGAACACCAGGTGGGCTGTGAGCTCGTCCAACCATCTAAGCAATAAAAAAAGAAAACCCGGGCCTCGTGATATCACAGCCATTATCGCTAACAGCTCGAGACCAACGAACGGATATTACACAATTGATGCGGTGACTAAGTTGTTACTAGAAAACAAACCAATAAGTTTCGATGTGCGTAGAGGAAAGAAAACTGGCCCCACCACTCGAGGCAATATGACGTTTAAGTTACCGTTTGACCGTCAAAGAAAGTGCTTGCTACCTCCGCTGGCGAACAGCCTATCGATTTCAAACCAGTTTAATAAATCTATCACACAATTTAAGAATTGTTTTGCGAGTTTCGTGTAAGCAAATTTGCGTTAGGGTCGTTTTGTTTATATATTTTGCGTTGTTTTGTGTTCACACGTCGCTTTCAGTGAAATGATTTTCAATTCAGAATTTTTGTCGCTTGTGTCTATGTATTTGTGAAAGTGTGAATAATTGTAAGTATTACGTTTTATTTTTTACAGTCTAAATTCGTGATAGCAAATAGTGTTGTGTGTGGAGCAGCACATACGGCCCTATCTGCGGCTGTATCGGTATTGCGCGAAGCAATTTTATGTTACAGATTAAAGGGCAGCCTTATTCTAACTGGGTCGTTGACCTCGTGTCTCAAGGTGAGTTAGCAGTATCCGACAACTAGTCGGCCGTGAGTATTCTAATAATGGGTAAGACGCGTAATATTCTCTTCTAATGTGGTGAGGTCTGAATGTGCCAAAAACAAACTCCACTGAAGTAACTAAAGTGCAGGACATGCGTCCAAGAAAGAACGACTTCTAGTATTAATAATAATGGTTGGTTCGAAGTAAGTACCAGTTGAATGGAATATTTGAAATGTATTCAACTGATAATTACTTTTAATAAATGTATCTTTTTTATTTGATTGGTTTTGTTAATTTTGAGTATGTTTCAATGATACTATGTTTTTTTTTTTTTTTTTTTTTATTGCTTAGGTGGGCGAACGAGCTCACAGCCCACCTGGTGTTAAGTGGATACTGGAGCCCATAGACATCTACAACGTAAATGCGTCACCCACCTTGAGATATAAGTTCTAAGATCTCAGTATAGTTACAACGGCTGCCCTACCCTTCAGACCGAAACGCATTACTGCTTCACGGCAGAAATAGGCGGGGCGGTGGTACCTACCCGCGCGGACTCACAAGAGGTCCTACCACCAACTTATTGTTGTCTGAAATAAAATAAATCATTCATCATTCATTCATTCATTAACATATAAAATATCGTAATTGAAACGTGGTGTATTGTGAGGTCGCACGGGTTACCACAATCCAGCCTATTTCTGCGGCGGGGTTCGAAAAATGGAGCGACCGTTCTGCAGCACATTTGAGACTTCAACCTTGTGCTTCAAGCGAAGATGTCAGACTTTGACAGCTACACACCAAACGGACCATAAGCTTGTTTGCTGAAAAGCCTCAAATATCTAATAACAAGTCACGAACACACTAAACTATAATCGTCAGAAAATATACTATTAGATTATTACGTCTATTATCTTTATCTATATATATAAAAATGAATTGCTGTTCGTTAGTCTCGCTAAAACTCGAGAACGGCTGGGCCGATTTGGCTAATTTTGGACTTGAATTATTTGTGGAAGTCCAGAGAAAGTTTAGTAGGTAGATAAATATGAAAATGCTTGGAATTAAATAAAAATAACAATTTTGTTTTCCCTTTGATGTCCCCCCCGTCGGACGGATTCTTTTTGTTTGTTTTAAGTTTATTTTATACAAAAGTTTAGGTCTTTTATTTATCGATGGAGGCAGTATGAAGTCTGCCGGGTCAGCTAGTGTTTTATAAAAATTGAATAGTTTGTAACTTTTTGATACCTACTTGTAAATACTATTATTTAGCGGATTCTTACCACGATTTTTAGTTTTAGAATCTAACCGTGATCAATATTGCAACAGCTCTGAAATACACGGAACTAACAATGCATCGTGATTAGTAGATATAAGTATAATAGAATTTATAAAGTTAATGGCCGCAAACTTAAAAAACATTTCATTATTCTGCTTCTTTACTACAAAGTTTAATTCTATTGAAAATATGTATTGTGAGCATAAATAGATTTGTTTTTGGTTCATCTGTGACGTCACACATACCTATTAGCGAATCGAATCTCAGGTTTTTAAGGCCTCCAATTTCTTGTGAGTTCTTCAATTACAAAAGTATTATTGCATCCCGAGAATAGACGTAAATATGACCTCTTAGGACTTCATTGCAAAATCTCTGTGATATTTTGTTTTCATTCGTAATCCTACAGCACCCGACGGGTTGAATGACCTCAAATGTCACTGTCAGCAATCTGAGAAGTATCACAGTTCTAGTTTCTAGACGAGAAAACCGGCTCAATACGCATGTTTACCGGCCAAATCTTTTACCTAACGTATGGTTCAAAATTTTTGGTTAAGGGCTACAAAATGTAAATATAATGTAATATTAGTCCGTCTATATATGAATTAACCAAGATGTCGGTATATAAATATCAGTATACTCATATAATTTTCAACTAAAACCCTTAATTCTTAACGCCATTTTGGGAAGAAAACATCTTCTGCCGTGAGAAACCTTGATGTAACCCGTACATCTGTCTAAGTCATATTTAATGCTTCATTAATTAACCTAAAATAAAACTTCTCTAATTCTCTGTTAATCTATATTATGGAATTAATAACATTAACGATACTGCCGCTTTCCCTCCAACCTGTCGTGCATAAGGGCCTGTAAGTCACCATAGAACCGATTTTGTTTTTTATTGGCCTTAAATCTTATTGTGTTTATATAATTCAACTGACCTATATTAAACGTTCTTCATGCAACAAACACGACACCTCGAAACATATAATATAAATATTCATATCAATAGCACAGAGTACATTACATTATCGTTACATAACAACTGTTATTTTCACCGGAACTTGTTAGTATGCCGTTTGCAATTCCGAAGGATGGCTGCGAATTAATGGTGTTTCTTAATTTCCAGAAGATTCGATTTCTAAATGCGTCCAAACAGCCGGAAAATTGCTATTTCATATTATAATGTAATTTTTTTTATATTAAATTGAACGGGATCCGTGGTATCGATTTTGCTTTCAACGCGACAAGCATAGGCAGCGTATTGGCTGTTGCTAGCGGTTGAGTTTGAGACGCACGGATGCGTACCACAATTCTATTTATTTCAGCCGCGAATAACAAATTCTTTCGTCCTCTATGCGATCTATTTGTAACATTAACCTTAGATTTCAAGATCGGTGGCGATGTCTTTAGGCTACAGTTAGACCGTGAGATCGTCCGCCTATGTAGAGCAATAAAAAGGTTTTAACGTCTTCTCTTTGACCCTTCTGCATATACCGCTGTGTTTGTGACGTGAATTGTAAGCACATTGGGACGTGTCCATTCGCATGTAGCGACGTATTGCATATATAACGGATCACACACTTTCAGACGACACCGTTTTCGCTTCCATTGTCGGTCGACGCCCGAACTATATTATGACACACTTTTATTAGCTCGCGATGTATGTATGTGTGTTTGCTTGTATGCAATAGAATCTTTTAACGTCATCTTTAATAAGTCAGTAAGCATCTACAGTCGGCATCATTGCGCCATTGGCATGAGAACCCTCTTGTAGTGGCCGCTGGAAACTACAAACAGTCTACGTTGCCCAAAACACGTCATTACGGATCCTCTCGATCCATTAACGGTGCTTTTAGGTACCACAAGCACCGGTCACCGTCCTCGTCGAACCCGTCGCTTACGACGAAGGGCTCGACGAGCGAATTAACCCATACACACAGCCCACTGAGTTTCTCGCCGGATCTTCTCAGTGAGTCGCGTTTTGGATCTGGTGGTAGATTCTGCGAAGCACTGCTCTTGCTAGAGTCAGTGTTAGCATCACTCCAGTTTGAGCCACGTGAGCTCACCTACTAGCTAAGATTACGCTGAAATAGCCTCTCAAGGCTATCTATCAGCTTAAGTAGGAAAGAAATAAATCATTTTTACGAACATCAAAACGTCCGATTAACTTGAGATTTTACACTTGCATCAAGGACCGATAGCGATATTCAATAATTTTATCATCTGTATCAAACTAGATAAAAAAAATGATGAAATCGTTAGTTCGTTTCGTGTCTATATTTATGACTCTTATCCCCTATATATCACATTAATTGACCGACATAGTGGCGCAGTATTTTGCGTCCCTGTCTGTTGGACTGAGGAGATCGCGGGTTTGTTTGCCACATAAGACAAAAATTCGGGAATTCTAGATTGAGGCCAAGTGATTTGTCCTAGATTAGTTACTTCTTTAATTATTGTTACTGTATTACTGTGAAACAATAATTATAAGTTATTTCAGTAGCAACAAAAGTTTGAAAGAATTGCCAAAGATTATTTCATTTAATTTAAAATACGTCATCATTAGAACCAATTCAAATTTGAATGTTTCCGTAACAACTGGATCGACTATTCGTTATTTTGGTGATATAATTAATGTTTTACATTTTCCAGACGACAAGATGAGTGCGATAGTGAACGCAGCTGCTGATGTGCTGTCCGGAACTGCTATTGCTGCTGCAACTGGATCACAGGTATTTCCAACAACAACAAAAAATATTCTCCCACTACCCGCAATGTTACGCCAGACAATCAAAAATACAAATACCCAAAACATAAACAAAGAAAATGAGACCTCCAATCAAATAAGATAAGTTAGGTCTTTCTGTGTGCAAAGAAACTTAAATGGATTTTTTTATTATTATCACACTACGCTTACCGCTCTATTTAAACATTGAGGTCGACGAATGTAAGTCAAAATGTAAAATGAGTAATGGTAAAATCATTTGTAAAATGAGATATTTTATCGTTTTGCGGAATTGGGACCGTAGGAATGCAAAAGTTTAATATATATATATTAGCCACCGTATGTTAATGACGTTGATGTGGTCAAAGACAGAGTGAAGTGGAGGAGAATATAAGGAAAGCTGAGCGTACCACCATGTGTGATGCATTACTAGGAAGAGAGATATATATATAACTCAGGGTATTCCAATAAATTATATTATGTTTTAAACTGTTTTGAGCGAAATTTACTAAAGCTAATGTCAAGCCTTCCATATGACATACCAATATATCATTATGGACTAAATCATCATCATCATTCCCTTGTCCTTCCCCCAGTCACCTAGGGTCGGCGGAATATGTTTTCTCCTTCCATACTCCTCTATCTTCATTTCGTTACTCACGCTCCTTTCACACATATCGTCTTTCAGACAATCCATCCATTAATTTCTTAGGTCTACCTCTTCCGCTAAAGCCTTCCACATTCATAGTTATAACTCTCTTAACAATATCATTGATCATTTCGTCTCATCACATGTCCATACCAACCCAAACTCGCATTTCTCTGTCAAATGTGCCACTTTCAGACTTCCTCTAACTACCTTCAACTACGTACATATAATAAAGAATAATACTTAGAATAATTTGTGTAGCGCCTTCAATAAATAATCATATCCATACTAATATTATAAAACTGAAGAGTTTGTTTCTTTGTTTGAACGCGCTAATCTCAGGAACTACTGGTCCGATTTGAAAAATTCTTTCAGTGTTAGATAGCCCATTTATTGAGGAAGGCTATAGGCTACATATAACGACCAATACAAACGGAGCAGAAATAAAGAATGTTTCAAAACCGGGGTTCTTTTTTTTTCTACGTAAATGAAGTCGCAGGTAAAATTTAGCGTTATGCCAAAGTAACTATTCCACGCGGACGAAGTCGCGTCCAAAAGCTAGTATTTAAATAAAGTATTTAATAATTAATCGGTTTTACATTTAAAAAGGCAGTACTCAATTCGGTACGTATGTTTTTTTTAGGTGGCTTGGTTCGTTCCGATGCTTGTAGCCGCGATAGCGTACTACCAATACGACCGGACAGATCCGGAGGGTCGTCCTACAGATGTCAGCGATGAGATACTACCGGAATACGACTTCATTATAGTAGGGGCTGGCTCAGCTGGTTAGTAAGTATAGCTAGCTAGTATTCGATCTTTTAAAAGAAACTGAAGCTAAATTACCTATTAATTTTATGTGCAGACTAATTTATATATGAATTCATATTGGAAATATTTAATAGCTTTTATGCTGATTGTGTTTGTGATTATTATTCCTTTAAATATAATAGCACACCGCCGAATTCGGATTAAAATGACAGTAGAAGTCCAGTATTTGTGTTATTAGAGATGTAATTGCTCTTGTTTCATATGTCTTTCCGATAAATATAACACTGGAGAAAAACATAGCGCGGTCCGTTCAATGTAGAACGTTTCTTTGTTTATAACATAGAAACGTTGCACATTATAACAATGACATCAAAATACCAAAAATGCATTATAGTATTGTTTATATACCTTGTTCGACATTCAATTACATCAACGGGGATCTAATGTATATAATATTCTGTAATACTTAGCCAAGGGTAATGCAAAGTTTGCTGCAGTCTAATCAGGTCGTTTTAGTCAACGAACTGGTCGAGTATTATGATTTTAGTGGTGACCGCGCTCACCTCTCGTACCTCTCCATGTTCTAGCCTGAGGAGCACGAATTCTCAGAGAAAGAGAGAGGAGTCGTTTGATGGGTACCATAATATGAAATCATTCCATTTTTTGGAAGAGTTATTAACTGCATGCCATTTCAACTTAAAATCGCACCACCATCCGCACCACCGCACATCTCTTCCCGTGGATGTCGTAAAAGGTGACTAAAGGATTCACTTTCAGCTGACCTTCATTCATTATTCGCACCTTTTATTGTGAATCTCATAGGCATCCCACCATATGTTCCATTTTAAGGATGAAACAGACGACAATACAAGTTAAGCCTCGTGTCTCAAGGTGGGTGGCGGAATTCAGGTTGTAGTATTGTGATGACATCGGGTAACCTATAAACTAAACCTATAAACTATATACTAGATAGTCCGTGAGCTCTTTAATCTATCCTCGCAACTAAAGAAGCATTCTATACTTATTTTACAACCTGTACAAAATTTCAGGAGCTGTTTTAGCGAATCGACTCTCAGAAATCGGTTACTGGAAGATACTGCTGCTAGAAGCAGGGGGACATGAAACAGAGATATCCGATGTGCCCCTACTGGCAGGATACTTACAACTGAGTAAACTAGACTGGCAATACAAAACCGAGCCTCAAGGAACTAGTTGTTTAGGTATGAAAAACCAATTAATGTTGTTTTTTTTATTTTTTTTATTTATTATTAATTCTAAAATCAAGGAAAGCGGTCCTTTTTTCTTTTTATAAAACGTGCGTGATAATTACACAACCGTTTAAATGTTTAGCTTCACTTTCCTTATACGGAATATTGTCATCAAGATTGTTATTAAAATTTTCAGCAATGGAAGGGGGACGCTGCAACTGGCCTCGTGGTAAAGTCCTGGGTGGCAGTTCCGTTTTGAACTACATGCTCTATCTTCGAGGTAATAGAAGAGATTATGACACATGGGAGGCGCTGGGCAACAAAGGATGGGGTTATAAGGACGTGCTTCATTACTTCAAGAAATCAGAAGATAACAAGAATCCGTATTTAGCTCAAACACCTTATCACAGTACCGGTGGATACCTTACGGTTGCAGAAGCCCCTTACCAAACGCCACTAGTGTCGAGTTTCATTGAAGGTGGATTAGAATTAGGGTACATGAACCGAGACATCAACGGCGAAAACCAGACAGGCTTTATGGTAGCCCAAGGCACTGTCAGACGAGGCAGCCGTTGTTCTACTTCGAAGGCTTTTCTGAGATCCGCTAAAGATCGCCAAAACTTACACATATCTATGCATTCTCACGTTACTAAAGTTCTAATAGATCCACGCACGAAAATAGCATTTGGTGTTGAATTTATACGCGATAAGATGGTACACCGCATCAGAGCACGAAAAGAGGTAATACTTTCCGCTGGTACCATCAACTCAGCTCAAATTTTAATGTTATCTGGCATCGGTCCAAGTGACGAACTAGCAAAGCATCGGATACCTGTTATCCAGAATCTAAAGGTTGGCAGTAATTTGCAAGATCATATTGGCTTGGGCGGTTTAGCCTTCATGGTAAACAAAGAAATTTCAATTGTCGAACACCGCTTACACACAATGAGCACTTTGATGGAGTACGCAGTGCTCGGTGAAGGTCCTTTAACAATTATGGGCGGAGTCGAGGGTCTAGCATTCGTGAATACGAAATACGCAAATGCTTCAGACGATTTTCCTGACATTGAATTCCACTTCATATCCGGTTCAACAAATTCCGATGGCGGTGAACAAATACGTAAAGCACACGGACTGATGGAGAATTTCTATGATGCCGTTTTTAGACCGATTAACAATATGGACGTTTGGAGTATCATTCCTATGTTGCTACGTCCAAGAAGCAAAGGTTTTATACGGTTACGCAGCGCAAACCCATACGATTATCCATACATTTATCCAAATTATTTGATGGACGAAATGGATGTTAAGACGCTTGTTGAAGGCGTTAAAATCGCTATAGCATTGTCTAGGACACAAGCTTTCCAACGACATGGTTCCATTTTGAATAAACACGTCTTTCCTGCGTGTGTTAGTATTAAGAGGTACACAGATGCGTATTGGGAATGCATGATAAGGCAGTACACGTGCACAATTTACCATCCAGTCGGCACAGCGAAAATGGGACCCTACTGGGATCCAGATGCAGTCGTTGACCCCGAACTGAGAGTGTATGGAATCAAAGGCCTTAGGGTAATCGATGGTAGCATAATGCCTAATTTGGTTAGTGGAAATACTAATGCACCAATTATTATGATTGGCGAAAAAGGCAGTGATATGATCAAAGAATTCTGGTTAAACCGGCGAATGTCAAGATATTACATATAAAGCGGTGGACAAAATTAAAAAAAAAACAGTATTAGTAGACTTAATTTGTAAATATTATTCGGCTTAAGATATTTATTAAGTATTTATTTTACGTTTAAATGCTACTTAGTGTCACAATGATCACATACATAATTTTAATGTTATGTAAGTAACAATAAATATTGTGGTTTAAATATAGTGATTTAATTTCCCACTGTCATGAGATGTTGTATTATGAATGCATTGTTGTTGTTACATAATACATTTCATAATTTCGTTGAGATAACAATTATTGTTTTGGAAATGATGACTTCGATAATTGTTGTTATATGTATGTATACTTCGATAATGTTTATGAACATATCAGATACGATTAAAATATTTTTAAACGCAGACACTTAACAGTACAGGAGAGGGTGGAATTTAAAAAATATAATAATATTAGAATTTTTTACATAGAATTAAAGTACCTACGTAAAAACGTAAGCAGATGACTCAAACCATATGTTTTAGTACTTTTTGAAATTAATAATACAAGTTGGTATTATTAAAACAAATACATCAGCAATAAACGAAATAAAATCTGGCATAAAAAATGATACGATTGCGTATTCTTCACATTCAACACTCTGTAGCACGAATTTAACAATTTGCTGATTCAAACAAAACACTGCATAAGTATCATTCACATATTTTTAAGAACCATTAGTCGATTGTCAGTAATGAAGCAGCACAACACTGCATCATGTCTAATTACAGCCCAGTAAAAAGTATAGTTTCGAGTACCAGAATTTTGTTTGGTTTACTCCCAGGTTTGGGTGTCCTGATCGTGATCCGTATGGCTATACATTTGTACAGACCCGACATTGAAGATTCAGAGCATCGGGTCAGGGATCATCCGATCGAAGACCTGAACGATTGCTACGATTTTATCATCGTCGGTGGTGGTTCTGCTGGAGCGGTTTTAGCGAACCGTTTGACAGAAAACCCAGCATGGAAAGTATTGTTATTAGAAGCTGGACCCGATGAGAATGTGCTTTCCGAAGTGCCCGTGCTGTTTCCGATATTACAAACTTCATTTATAGACTGGCAGTTTGTGACCGAGCCCAGTGATGATTATTGTCTAAGTATGATTGACAAAAGGTGTAAGTGGCCACGCGGTAAAGTTCTCGGTGGATCTAGTGTTCTAAATGCAATGTTATATGTTAGAGGCAATAAACGTGATTATGATAACTGGGAAAGAATGGGAAACGCCGGTTGGAGTTACAACAATGTATTTCCCTACTTTTTGAAATCTGAAGACATCAGAATTCCAGAGCATCAAAATGATCCTTATCATGCAACTGGAGGTCCGTTAACCATAGAATATTTTAGATACGAGCATCCAATCACAAACAAGATTTTAGAAGCAGGCGCACAACTTGGTTACGCAGTAAGGGATGTAAACGGTGAATTTCAAACAGGATTCACTCGTTCTCAGGCAACCGTGCGAGATGGACTTCGTTGCAGTACGGCAAAGGCATTTCTAAGACCTATTTCTAAAAGACAGAATCTTCACATCAGTATGAATTCTTTAGTAGAAAAAGTGCTGATTGATGAGTATCGAACAGTTTATGGGGTAAAGTTTTCGAAGCATGGTCATAAAAAAATCGTGAAAGCTAGCAAGGAAGTAATTCTATCAGCCGGTTCTATTCAGTCGCCACAACTATTGATGTTATCTGGTATCGGCGATGCTGCTGAATTAAAAGAACTAGGGATATTTCCAATAGCACATCTGCCAGGAGTTGGGAAAAATTTACAAGACCATACTGCTATGGGCGGTCACTCCTTTCTTTTTGAGTACCCTTCTGACAAAGGAGCTCGTTTTTGCTTTAACCTAAATACTTTATTTTCTTTCGGAAATCTTATTGACTTTTGTATTCATAAAAGTGGAATAATGTACAGTATGGTAGAGGCTGAGGCAATGGCTTTTGTAAACACGAAATATCAAAACCCAGCTGAAGATTATCCCGATATACAATTATTTATTGCTCCGACAGCAGATAATATGGACGGCGGTCTTTTTGGGAAACGAGCTAATGGTATCACAGACGAAACATACGCTGAATTATATGAGGATCTATTATACGAATCATCGTTTTCAATAGTTCCACTATTACTAAGACCAAAAAGCAGAGGTTATATAAAATTGCGGGATAGCAATCCTAATTCACCTCCTCTTATTTATCCAAACTACTATTCCCATCCAGACGATGTGAAGATTATGGTAAGTTTGCTAGTTTTTGTATATTTTTAAGGTACCTAATTCTAATTTAAAATTGTAAAAATAAAGTCTAATTTTATTATTACAATTAATGTGAATGTTATCTTAAAACGATTGAGTACAACTTGTTAAAATTAAGGTTATTTTTTTTTTTTTGGTAATTAGTGTTGTATTAGCTAAATCATAATCACATGCTCATTAAATTTATCTCCAGACATTTACGTCCAAATAACACTATTAAGATTTATCACTTGACCTTTTTTTATCCCTTTTTTTTCTTAATCTATTGCAGAGATTTCTAGAAAACACGTGTACATAAATAGCGTTTTATCGATTTTATTTTATACATATCATATTTTTGAATATTATATACAAATCTATTGAGTCAAAACCATTGGATTGTATTTGCAAGGGAGCTAGATTCAATTGAATCATGGGCGCATTAGACATTAAATGTTTTGTTTGCATATTTGTTATTTAATGGAATGAACGTATTTTTTCAGGTGGAAGGAGCCCGTATAGCACAAGCGTTGGTAGAACAACCAGCACTCAAAGAAATGAATGCTCGGCCCAACCCACATCGAAACCCTGGTTGCGAGGAGCATGAGTTGATGTCTTTCGAACACTTGGAATGTCAAGCCCGGCATCATACTCTGACCATCTATCATCCAGTAGGAACTTGCGCTATGGGCCCGCCCGACAATCCAGAGGCTGTTGTGGATGCAAGATTACGGGTACGAATGGTATCTTCATTAGATTTGTATGTAAATATTAAAGGTTATAACTTAAAACCGATCATTTTATACATGATCTGTTTTAGACAAACAAACGATTAAGTATAGAGGTATAAATGAATTCACTTAAACTTGCGGATAAAGCAATGGAATATATATATTTTTTTATTGCTTATGTGGATGGACGAGTTCACGGCCGACCTGATTTTAAGTGGTCACCGGAGCCCATATACATCTAAAACGTAAATACCGCCACCTACCTTGAGATATGAATTCTAAGGTCTCAGTATAGTTACAACGGCTGCCCCACCCTTCAAACCGAAACGCATTACGCTTCACGACAGAAATAGGCAAGGTGGTGGTACCTACCCGTGCGGACTCACAGGACGTCCTACCACTAGTTATTGTGCAAATATCATACGAATGCACCAGACGTTTTATCCTTTAGGCCACGACGACTTTGATGTAGTATTATTAGTAGTCATTTAAAAAACACTTTTTCAACTTGAATCATTCCTAAAACAATATTTTCAGGTTTACGGCATTCGAAATTTACGAGTTATTGACGGAAGTATAATGCCGACAATTGTTAGCGGGAATACGAATGCACCGATAATAATGATAGCTGAGAAAACATCGGACATGATCAAAGAGGACTGGTCGAATTTGCCTCAAGAGATTATTACTGAATGCCCCAAAATAAATAATGTCGAAAGCAAAACTGCTTCAGTTGGTGAAACAAGCAAGATGCAGACTACGCCCTATAGATTAGATGTATTTAATGAAACAACCAATTTATTTCCTAACTTAGCGGATACACTAAAAATTACTGACCGAGTCAAAAGAATTCACAAAAACAAAGATACAGAATTTGAAATTGACAAAAAATCCGAAGAAGCTTTTGTCAAAACATTACCCGCAAACCCCTATAAAATTAAGTCAGGGTTGAATATAAGAAATGATTTTGGGACAGTCAGTCCATACGCTGAGGATGATATTCCTCCATTTTTGCCGCCACCGCCGCCTCCATCTAGGCATGAGAATGTCTACATCCCGCATAATATGTATCCGCAAGTAACTGAAGGAGTATTATATAAACCTAATCGAAAAAAGTCCAGACCAAATATTTTCGATACAAGATTCAAACAGAAGAACAATTTATTGAACAAATTAAAATTTTATCGCAAAGATCCGAACAAAGTTAATTTAAATAGCAACAACAATTTGTTTTATGAAACCAAAGAAATAATTACTCCTGACGGCGAGAAAAAATGTAAAATATGGTTGTATTACAACGGTGTGAAATATGAACTACTATAAATTTAATAAAATGTTTTTTTCTCTTTCATACAGTTTTTATTTGGTGACGATTAAATACACGACTTCTTCATACTCTTCCAAATTAATGACAAATAAAATACCTTCTCTCTGAACTCTGAAATGTCATCATTGATACGAGTACTTACAAGCGAGGATAACTTTAGCACAGGGTGGGATATAAACTCGTCTCTGCCCTTTTTTAAAACATAAAAACCACATAATATTTACTGTTAAAATACGTAGCGAATCCATGCTAATATTTAAATTGCGAATGTTTGTTTGCGAGTTTGTTTGTCATTCTTTCACATCGAAATGAAGCAACGGCAATCCGTTGCGATCTAAAAATTTTAGATCCGTAGACTGGCATAGGCTACGTTTTATCCTAAAAAGACATCATATGCCCAGCTAAGCTGTTTTGTTGTCTTTAAAAAAAAAACGTGATACTTTAGAATAGTTAATTGATACTTTTCCTTGAACACGCAGGCGAAGTCGCAGGTAATGTTAGTTCTACTTTTGTCGCAAGGGCAACTAGCCGCAGCACATGAAAGGTTAAAAAAATCAGCATTCTGCCTATTTCTGTACTGTTCTGCACTGTTCTGTTGCGTAAAAGTTATGCATCCAATTTGAAGAGAAGAACAGTCACTATACACTACGAGTGAAATTATACTTTATCACATTAAGACCTCGTTCTATGTCTTAAAGTGGGTGGCGGAATTTAAGATGTGATATCTGCAGGCTCCTGTATCCACATAAAACCAAGTAGGTCGCGAGCTCATCTACCTATAGGCTGTAATAAATAAACCAGTACTTATCGTATTAAAACAAAGAAACCTCTTACTTTTTTTCACTGGTGGTAGGACCACTTGTGAGTCCGCACGGGTAGGTACCACCGCCCTGCCTATTTCTGCCGTGAAGCAGTAATGCGTTTCGGTTTGAAGGGTGGGGCAGCCATTGTAACTAAACTTGAGACCTTAGAACTTATATCTCAAGGTGGGTGGCGCATTTACGTTATATATGTCTATGGGCTCTAGTAATCACTTAACACCAGGTCCACTCATCTAAGCAATAAAAAAAAAAGTTAAGAGAAAACGTATTTTAAAGACGTGCGTTAAGGAAGCTTTTGTATTGTACAGCGGCGCGACTATGCTGCTGTCGTTGCCGATGTCCACGGGCGGCGGTCACCCCTACAGTAGGATGAGCCATTATGCGGAGTTTACATTACGAAATTAGTGTCATGCATGTTGAACTCAGTTTCACGAAAGTAGTTTCGGTATATGCGAAAGTGATTTCGTTAAAAAAATAGTGTCGCGAAATCCACAGTATCGCAGTAGCCATGGCGCCTTGAGCATCAAAGCTATATTTTGCTATATTCAATGTATCTAAAGAAATGCTTATATACCTATAAACTTAAAAAAAGACTATCAAGAAAAAAAAGAACGTCGGTAGATTCGAGGATGGTTAACAAGAAGGCATTTAGGTGCAATGAAGTTAGTCCCTGAATTAGCAGATGAAGATCCTGAGAGTTATAAAAACTATTTTCGAATGAGTGAAGATAATTTTGATTTTTTACTGTAGGTGTTTCGGTACCCTTGTCATTGATATTCATTAATAAGATCTATTTTTTTTTCTGTACTCCATCGTTGGTTTGCCATTTTCAACGCTTGAAGCGCGTCCGAACTAACAATACACACGTCCGCACAGCGCAGGCCCTTTCGCGACATTAGTTTCACGTCGCGTCTACACTATTCGTCTACACTATCGCCTGCGCGATTTTTTGGTGAAATTAGTGTCATGCAACTAATTTCACCAAAAAATCGCGCAGGGCACGAAACTAAAATTAGTTATTTCATGCATGCAAATGCATGCATGAAATTAATGCATGCATTACGAAAGTATTAAATTACACGTGAAACTGTTGGTAAAACTAATGTCACGAAATTAATTTCACGTCACTAATTTCGTAATGTAAATTCGGCTTTAAAACAAACAATAAAATTAGCGAAACTACAATAAAATACAGATTAAGACAATTTCACATAGGTATCAACGACTTCTAAAACATTTAGTTTTTCAGTAAATCAAAGAAAAAACCGTTGAACTTGATTAGATCAATTTTGATTAAGTTTTATTTAGTTTAAAAAAAAAAAACGTATAAATAAAAAATCAGCCAAACAACAGAAACGATCTTAAAAATATTTTCATATCTACAGTTCGTAATTTACACTGAACGATAAACCCAATGAACGTTTGACTGGTTTTAATCGAGGTTAAAACATGTAATTATGTATTGATTATACGAATAATGAATCTCAATTTAGATATGTATTCGAACATTTAAATTAGTAAAATGATAATTTGTAAAACTACATTATGTATTATGAAACAATAACGAATAATAAAACGAAACGAAGGAATAAAGAAAGGGATGGACGAGCTCACGGCCATTTAGTTTTAAGTGGTTATTGGCCCATAGACATCAACAACGTGAATACCGGCACCCGCTTTGAGACCAGAGTTCCAAGTCTCAGTGTGTCAGGGTCGAAGTTGCATAACGTCCGTAGGAGATTACCCACCGCTACCCTACACGTGACCCCTGGGTGGTGCTAATAGTGCAACAACCTGGCAACCGAACTGTCCTCCTGAGGATCTCCCGGTTTCAACTACACTGCGTCAATTATAAAACCCTAATCACAAACTGTAAAATTAAATTATAACCACGCAGTGTAAACTGCGTGGTTATAATTTAATTTTTATTATATATTACGTATTATATATTATTTACGTACGTATGGCATTCATTTACATGAATGCCATACGATAAATAAATAAAAGTGTTTACCGCCCCGTGCGCGCTCACAAGACGTCCGGAATTACGGATACTGTAATTTTTATTCCTTCATATTGGAAATGATTCTTGAACATTTTTAAGTATGTATTTCACTGGAAAAATTGGTACTTGCCTGCGAGATTCGAACACCGGTAGAGTCGCCTCGATACGAATGCACCGGGCGTCACATCGCGTAGGCTACGACGACTTCAAAAAGATGTCTATTAGACACGAATCCAGCAAAAAATTTAAATACCGAAATTGATTGTGGCATACTGTGAACCAGGACCAGCGATTACCAATATCCTGCCCATTTCTGCCGCGAAGCAGTCCTGCATTCTAGTCTGAAGTATGGGACATCATTTCGATATCTTGGTGGGTGGGTCTTGACGCGATGCCGATTTCGTTCGCTTTTCTTTTAATAGATTTTTTTTATTTATTGCTTAAATCGATGGACGAGCTCACATCCCACCTGGTGTTAAGTGGTTAGCGGAACGCATAGACATCTACAACATAAATGCGCCACCCACCTTGAGAAATTAGTTCTAAGGTCTCAGTATACCTACTTAGTCTTACTAGACTAAATAAAAAAGGGTTTGCATAGTGAAATGGTATGTACTAAAGATGTTGACTTGAAACACATTGCTGACAAACACAGCTATTCTTGGTAGTAAAGATGAAATTCACTCTGTTCGTAGGTAATGCGATGGTAAAAAGGAGATGATGATCGTAATACCGGAGCCAAGGAATTGTCATTGGTGAAACTTGAAAAATGTGGCCAGTTCATAGTATGATCGTTTATTTTATTTTATTGCTTACATGGGTGGACGCGCTCACAGCCCACCTGGTGTTAAGTGGTTACTGAAACCCATAGACATCTACAACGTAAATGCGCCACCCACCTTGAGATATTAGTTCTAAGGTCTCAGTATAGTTGCAACGGCTGCCCCGCCCTTCAAACCGAAACGCATTACTGCTTCACGGCAGAAGTAGGCAGAGTAGTGGTACCTACCCGCGCGGACTCACAAGAGGTTCTACCACCAGTAAGTAGTAAGTGACTATTGCCCTACATAGAACGCTGCGGTGTAACCGTACTCGTCGAACTCGGCAAAGAGTTCGACGTGCAACCTAATCCATACATCAGCTCGCTGAGTTTTTCACCGGATTTTCTCAGCGGGTCGCGATTCCGAACCGGTAGTAGATTCATTCGCGAAGCAGCTGCTCTTGAGTTGTTAGGTCCACTTTGGAGGCGCTCAGGTAGCTGTTAACAAATCTCACCCCTCCTGGTTGAGCCCGTGCTCGCCCACCTGTCCTGGTGAAACTGGAAATTCCTCCGGGTCACCAGTAATCCTTCAATCATAAAAAAAGAACGCTGCGTTTCCCCGAGTCGACGACGGGCATCATTACGACTACTCCGATCACGTTTTTATAATGATAAACAGAAATAAAATCGGAATTTATTTTTAATGCAATTGGGTCTTATCCTCTAAAAGGTCATCTTATTGGTATCATAAAAAGAACCAGATAATTTATTCATTATATATTCAGTATATACAAGAGATGGGGGGGACATCGTGAGACGCATCAAGTCTTCCCCCTCCAACACTACATTTTTGGTGGTAGGACCTCATGTGAGTCCGCACGGGTAGGTACCACCACACTGCCTATTTCTGCCGTGAAGCAGTAATGCGTTTCGGCTTGAAGAGTGGGGCAGCCGTTGTAACTATACTGAGACCTTAGAACTTATATCGCAAGGTGGGTGGCGCTTTTACGTTGTGGATGTCTATGGGCTCCAGTAACCACTTAACATCAGGTGGGCTGTGAGCTCGTCCACCCTTCTAAGCAATAAAAAAAACATGACAATCACTACCACTCTGTCAAGAGTGACACGATTAAGAAGAAGAAGAAGAAATTTAATACATGGTTATATACTGGACTACTGTGACCTACTAGAATATTAAGACTTTTCAGCATTTATCAGATATTGGGGTTCATAGTAAGCGTCTTCAAGTTGTGAAGAAGTTCTTCAAGTGAAGAACGTTTCCACTGTCGAAATCCCCATGAAATGCATTATTATCATTAAGCTTAGCACGATAATTGAATAACTGCTTAAAGAACAAAACTCATACGAAATAAATTTACGCAATTTGAAAAACCATTTACGTTAATCACTTTCACAGATACAGTTTATTTATCATGTCACGCTAAAGAGATCGTTATGTTCCTATGTATATATTTTCAAGAAAATCACTTGTAATTTCGTATGCCCATTGCCTAAAGCCAAATTAAGAAATTGAAAAAAAAAATAACATATTAGTGAATTAATCGACAAAAGGTCATGAAAACATCTATATTTTAGATGTTTACAATTAAATACATGCGTTCGTACTGATAAGAATTATATTTTTTGCGAATAACCAAGGTCCAATAGACTATATATTAACAGAGAGACGGGATACGTCGTCAGTACTGGCAGACAATTAACCGGGACTCAACTTGCTTGTGGTTAAGGTTTTGTCACTAAATAACGCGTAAGTGCCATGTTATTTTTTACATAAATTAAAATCAGTCATATTTGTCTACCACTGAAACCATTGAAAATAAATTTATATTGTAATTACTTAATATATTCAAAGCTGTCTTCAAAGATACACTGGTGGTAGGACCTATTGTGTGAGTCCGCACGGGTAGGTACCACCGCCCTGCCTATTTCTGACGTGAAGCAGTAATGCGTTTCGGTTTGAAGGGTGGGGTAGCCGTTGTAACTATACTGAGACCTTAGAACTTATATCTCAAGGTGGGTGGCGCATTTACGTTGTAGATGTCTATGGGCTCCAGTAACCACTTAACACCAGGTGGGCTGTGAGATCGTCCACCAATCTAAGCAATAAAAAAAATTAAAAAAAATACACAACTGTGTAGGCCCTATTAGGGTTTAGGGACAGGAACTAGTAAGGACTTCGTAATTTCGATTACATAATATCCTACCATAATTCTTGGTATTTCATTATGTTTTTTTTTGTATTCATTCCTTGGTTTAGAGTTTAGATCGTATTGCGATTGTAGGTATCACCATTCTGCTTATTTTCTGTCAGGAAACAATGATACCGCAAAGGAGCAAGAAGTCGAATCAACTAAATTTATATAGTAAACCGTTTTTTTTTTTTTTAAATCCGGTTCTGTATATTATTAAATTATTGTATTGTTATCGGTTATACGTGTTTATTAATACGTGTGTCATTTTTGAAGTTATTCAGACGACTTCAATTTAGCGAAAATTACGTTAAAATATTCAGTTATATAGATAGATAGATAGATGGATCACAGGTTAAGATATTGAAAGGGAATTAAAAATAAGTAAATGTAGTTCAAAACTCTTCTTTTATTTATTTATTGCGTATTTTTTATATATGTGTGGACGAGCTCACAATCCACCTGGTGTTAAGTGGTTACTGAAGCTCATAGACATCTATAACGTAAATGCGCCACACACCTTGAGATATAATAGATATAATATATAATAGACGGTAACCACTCACCATCAGGTGGGCCGTATGCCCGTCTGCCTACAAAGGCAATAAAAAAAATATATATATATAAGTTCTAAGGTCTCAAGTATAGTTACAACGGCTGCTCCACCCTTCAAACCGAAGCGCATCATTGCTTCACGGCAGAAATAGGCAAAGCGGTGGTACCTACCCGTGCGGACTCACAAGGGGTCCTACCACCAGTAATCAAACACCGGATTACAAAACCATACTAAAATTGATTTTTTAACACGGCTTTTTCATTAACTTTCTGATCGGATTATATTCATAAAATTATTCTATTACATCAGTCCTTGATGCATTTATTTTTTATTGTATAAATCACTTCAAATAAATCAGATGTCTTGAAGTCTGTGTAAATTACATTGTAAGATCCCGCTACATAGATAAATCGAGATAAAAACTTATCAAGTTAATAAAAACATGTTAAAAGAAATAACTGTAGTAATAACTCATATAAAGTGCTTTCTGAAGCTCATAAACAAAGTCAGGGAGAGGACACATAAAGAAATAATTTCCTGTAGTAAAAAACCAAACCTACAAATACTCTACGTTTCGTAATTAAATCAATAAATATATTTATATATATATATTTTTTTTTCTCTTTATTTAAAAAATGGTTCAACGGGCTGAAGGCCCATCTGGCGCGGGTGGTTACCAGAATACCAGAGACCATCACGACCAAGCGCTTATTATTTTTTTTATTGTTTATATGGATGGACGAGGTCACAGCCCACCTGGTGTTAAGTGGTTACCTGAAGCCCAGAAAAATCTACAACGTAAATGTCACCACCCACCTTGAGATATAAGTTCTAAGGTCTCAGTATGTTACAATGGCTACCCCTCCCTTCAAACCGAAATGCATTACTGCTTCACGGCAGAAATGGGCGGGGTAGGTACCACCTGGTACCCGTGCGGACTCACTCTTGTGAGTGTCTTCGTCCTATGACGAAGTCAATCGTAATAATTGTCAAGTATGTATTTCATTACAAAAATTGATACTTGCCAGCGGGATTCGAACGCCGCGCCGGTACATCGCAAGATACGAATGCACGACTTTTTTGAAATCTTCTCTGTGTATATCTGCAGCGAAGCAATTATGCATTCGTTTTATTTGCAGAGTAGGATAATATCGCCAATTTAAGAATTTAAGAGGGAAAATAAATAAAATACATATTATTATTATTATTTAATTAATTATTAATTGGGACTTCTAACTATATCTGAATATAGACTAGAATGTAGATGTCTGCAAACTACTAAAGCAAAGATAATATTCTTTGCATAATATTATATGGTGCACCTTAATATTCTAATTTAAAACCTGCAATATTTTTCTTTAATAGTGCGCCATCAGTGACTACATCTTCAAGTTCTCGAGGATCAAATAATTAATAACTAATTAATGAACTTATTATTTGATTTTAGAATTCAGGCCCTAAGCGCAAAAGTGGCCTAGCCCACAATTTTTCATATTTGTAATTTATTTAAACATAATAATACATTTTGATACAAAGCCGACCTATCACTAGTTTCACCCATGGATAACAGATGGGTTTGTAAACATTATTTTTGCGTGTATTGTTTTTGTCTGCGAAACAGTGTAAAAGTAATTTCAAACCTCATTATCTCCATACTTATGATAAGCTTAGGCCACTTCTGCACTTACCGCCTTAACTATACGCCTCCAAATTTGCCACCGGATTGTCGTTTGCAATGAACAGATATGTAGGTAGGCGCATGCGACATATTAATACGAACTCTGTTTATATTATTATTATACTAGCTTTTACCCGCGACACCGTCCGCATGGAATAATTACTTTGGCATAACGCTAAATTTTACCCTCCACTTCGTTTACGTAGAAAGTGAAAATATTTTGAAACATTATTTATCGGTGCTCCACTTGTGTTAGTCTTACCTATCTAAAACTGAAGGAATTTTTCAAATCGGACCAGTAGTTCCTGAGATTAGCGCGTTCAAACAAACAAACAAACTCTTCAGCTTTATAATATTACAGTATAGATGCTAGAGTTCTTTTTTAATTGACAATTCTTTAATTTCAGTTCAAGATGTTTTGGGCGTGCGACCCAGCGTTAACGACTACTATAGTCAACAGCTACCAGGTAGCCGGGCCGGTCTTCCAGCAGGCCCTGACTACATTCTTGGCTGCGCAATGTGCGATCGCCGGCGATCACTTATGGCCAGCCGATGCTACCGACAAGGTTCTCGAAGGTAATATCGGAAGTTTATCTTAGCAGAGTTCATCCATATTATCTGGAACCGCAGTGCGTTTCCAAAGATCTTTTTTGCCACGTACCATCCGGCTTTGGAATGAACTCCCCTCCATGGTGTTTTCCGAGCGCTATGACATGTCCTTCGTCAAACGAGGCTTGCGGAGAGTACTTAATGGTAGGCAGCAGCTTGGCTCTGCCCCTGGCATTGCTGACGTCCATGAGCGACGGTGACCACTTATCATCTGGTGGGCCGTATGCTCGTCTGCGTACAAAAGCAATAAAAAAAATACATATATATTTTAATATCTAATTTATTTATTTTAAACTGACTTCAAAACATGAAGAGGTTCTCAATTCGGCTGTTTTTTTTTACCGTGTTACCACAAAACTTTTTTTTTTTATGCTTTTGAAGACTTTCGCTTTTCGTTTGGTACCATTTAAATTTTATCAAGATCTGCCGGTGGTTTTTGAATCATTCTTAATGCTTCTTAATTAATTAATTTCGACTACATTAATGATTATTTTCTTATTTGAGTTGAATACGGTTTTCATTATTGTTCAAATTTTATAATATTTGTTGTTGTCTTCTGTCTTCGCAAATATGGATCAGGATTTTGTGATGAGAGCACCTAAGTTCTACATAAAGAAACCATAAAAATTTTACATAATGACGACATTGAAATAGCTTTGTTTTTTTCGCCCGAAGAAATATTCAAAGAAATAGTCAAAGTTTTAATGAAAATTATTTTCGATTCCGTCGCGTGTTTTAAAAGAACTAAGTGCACTCACAGATCAACAGAAATACGTCTGTACTGCATATTATTTAGTGATCTTTTTACGTGTTTTCTTTGATCGCTTAGATCGATTTGATCGATTAGAAAAACATAAAATAAGACGCGGAATAGTTTTGACGAAGAGATTTATTTTTACGGAGACTCCCGCACCAAGACGCAGTACCTACTGTTATTCGAAATATAACTCGTAGCTGCCTATAAGCATTCAGTAGAGAATGGTAAAAAAACCCAGTCTCAAACCAACGATGCCAGTAAAACCACCAGCATTGAAATTATTAAAAGAAAAACAAACAAACTGAGATAAGCTAATTAACGTCAATTTGTTAAATAATCTATTTGACATTAATGATAACCTCTTTTGTCAATATTGCGTATTAGATCCATAGCGATAAAGCAAAACGCATATTATGTAACGAGATTTTTTAAGGGACACTTATTTTATTAAAAATATTTTTTTTCGTTGTTGGCATACAAGCATACAAGGCCCATCTGATGATAAGTAGGCACTTCACTCATGGACGTCACTAGTGCAAAATTTGTTTTAATTATGCATAGGAGTCT
Source organism: Bombyx mandarina (assembly GCF_030267445.1). Taxonomy (NCBI): domain Eukaryota; kingdom Metazoa; phylum Arthropoda; class Insecta; order Lepidoptera; family Bombycidae; genus Bombyx; species Bombyx mandarina. Next base: position 4,863,114 of record NC_143222.1, on the reverse strand, counting down.
CGAAAAACGAAGAAAATACTAGGCTTTACATTTATTATTTACTAGCGACCCGCCCTCGCTTCGCTTCGGAAACATTAAAACCTATGTTCACCAGGGACAATGTCGGCTTCTAATGGAAAAATAATTTTTCAAATCGGTCCAGTAGTTTCGGAGCCTATTCTAAACAAACAAACAAACAAATCTTTCCTCTTTATAATATTAGTATAGATATAGATTTAGTTATTAGTAACATTGTACCAGGAATGCTATTGTAGCATGATATTCAAGATGTTTCAATTCAGCTCGCAGTCCAGCTAGAGTTAAGTGGTTGCTGTAGCTCATAGACATCAAAAAGTGATTGTCGTCGTACATCTTGAGACATGAGGTCGTAGTTTCAATTTTAGTCTGAAATGACTGTACCATCCTACAAACAGGATCGCCTGATTGCTACGAAGCAAAAACAGAGAGAATGGTGGTGTACCTATCCTCATTCTAATTCTGGCTAATTTTACCGCAAAACAGTCATGTGACTCGGTTTGAACAGTAGAACAGCGAACTGTGTGAATTTTAGGGAATGAAAATGGTATTTTTTTTATTTTAGATCCAAACTATGACTTCATCGTCGTCGGAGCTGGTTCCGCCGGATCGGCTGTCGCCAATCGTCTTAGCGAAATATCTGACTGGAAAGTGCTTTTAGTCGAAGCCGGTGGTAATCCTACATTGGCAACCGAGGTGCGTATTTATTATTCCGAAATCTAATAAACTACAATCTGATACATTGATAGCGTAATTAATACAATTCATCTCATTACAGATACCGCAACCTTACTACAGTAATATGGGCACATCAGAAGACTGGGCTTACCATACTGAACCACAGGAAGGGGCTTGTCGTGCCTACAAAAACAAGGGATGCGCTTGGCCACGTGGTAAGGTGCTCGGCGGAAGCAGCAGCATCAATTTGATGTTTTACGTTCGAGGTAACAAGGCCGATTACGACGAATGGGCTGCCGATGGAAATGAAGGCTGGAGTTTCGAGGACGTCTTGCCCTACTTTAAGAAAAGTGAAAGCTTCATGGGTAAATTTGACGCGGAGGCGACTAAATACCACAGCAAGGGCGGTTATCTCAGTGTAGCTTCTGACGATAATATGCACGAAATCGAAGATTTGATAATCAAGGCTGCAGTAGAATTAGGACTGAAGAACTTGACCGACTGCAACGGTGACAGCCAAATTGGAGTTATGAAATCGTTCACAACCACCAAGGGTGGAACTAGATTCAGTACGGCCAGAGCTTTCCTTAGCCCTATCAAGGACAGGAAGAACCTCCATGTCATCAAGAACGCTATCGCCACCAAAATCGTTTTTAAGCCCGGTACCAACATAGTCAGTGGAGTTTTGTTAAACAAAGGTGGGCGTGATATTGCTGTAAATGTAAGGAAAGAAGTTGTCGTTTCCGCTGGTGCTATTAACTCCCCACAGCTGTTGTTGCTCTCCGGAATTGGACCTCGCAAGCACTTGGAAGACCTAAACATTGAAGTTAAAGCCGATTTGCCTGTCGGAGAAAACTTGCAGGACCATTTGTTCGTACCCGTCTTCTATACCAAACCTGGAGACAAGAAAGCTACTACCTTGCCTAATATAATCTCTACTTTCATTGAATACTTCTTGCACAATACTGGCGACTTAATCGACACCAGCCCACACAGAGTTATCGCTTTCGAAAACACAACCGACCCGAACTCTCCTGCTTCTGACATGCAGTACCACTACTTAATATTCCCTCCAAGCTCCTACAACTTGTTGGACATGTTCCGTAAGCACGGTTTAAGCGAAGAAGTCCACGATAAGTTCCGTAAAATGAACGAGAACAAATACACCATGCTCGTTTACAATACTTTGTTAAAACCCAAATCTGCGGGTAGATTGTTATTGAAGACCAAGAATCCATTCGACAAGCCATTATTGTATGCTGATTACTACAAGGATATCGAAGATTTGTACACTGTTATCAGGGCTTTCAAACAGCATAGTTTGAGATTGGGCGAGACCAAAGCCTTCAAGGAATCTGGATTTAAGCTGGAATGGATTGAGTTGGATGCCTGCAAAAGCTTTGATAAGAACAGCGACGAATTCCTAGAATGTATTGCTAGGGAAATTACATTCTCATTGTACCACCCAACGAGTACGGTGAAGATGGGGGCCGATGGTGACCCGACCTCCGTAGTGGACACGAAATTGAGGGTTCGAAACGTTACCGGCCTCAGAGTAATGGACGCTAGTATAATGCCTTCCGTAATCAGAGGTAATACTAACGCTCCTTCTATCATGATCGGTGAGAAAGGAGCTGACATGATCAAGAAGCACTGGCTGCACACGCACACCGAACTATAAAACAACAATTAAAACACAAAATTTTAACTTATTTGTGAAACTTAAATAATTTAAAATGTAACCTTGTTATGTTTAATAAAATTTATTGTTACTAACATTTTGCTTTCATTCCATTTCAGAACTTTGATAGCGCTTTTTTTTAATGATTACCTTAAATTTCGCTGTCATTAGTTTAATTCAAAGAGAAACGTGTTTTACGAAGCATTCGTTGAATCTGTGATGTTGTGATATTTTGAAGTTTATTTGTTTGTAATGGTTGAGGGGTTAATGACCTACCTTAAATTTCGCTGTCATTAGTTTAATCTATATATTAATACGTGAAGCAAAAACTTTGTATCCCTTTTTACGAAAATTGCGCGGACGGAGGAGTATGAAATTTTCCACACTTATAGAGAATATAGAGAAGAAGTGCACAATGCTAATATTTTTATAAAATAATGCATAAAAGATACATTAAATCAATAAAGAAAACATTACACACACTACATACCATGTATTTGACGCACACACGCATGCATACTATTTATTGTCAAACTTTTGTTCTTGACGTCTGTGGTCAAATTGAGAATAGATTCAATATTGTTTGTCTTTATTAATATTTTTTTATAGTGTAGCCTTGGCGAAATTTGTGATTATAGAAGTATAAAATACAATCATAATAGTGTACAAACTTACAATTCCAATTAATTATAGTCGAATTTCGACTACTACGGGTCCACTAGTTCAAAGAGAAACGTGTTTTATGAAGCACGTTCATTAGTTGAATCTGTGCTGTTGTGATATTTTGAAGTTTATTTCTTTGTAAAGGTGGAAGGGTTAATAGATTGAGGTCAAATTATGAGCACAGACGAAGATTGTGTTATCATTTGGTTAACAATAACAGTAACACAATAAATATCATTGCTTTACACATTTATAAGTTAGATAAAATTAATAGTCAATAGAAACTGTTTTAAACATCTTGTGTAAATTTTACTGTTTGAATAATATAAAAAAATTGTGTTCCATAAAACGGTAAGTTTTATGATCAATTTAATTAAGCTACATTTTAGAGTTTGATCTCGCGCTTATTAATTATTTATCATTTAGTAATTTTTAATGTAAAAGCAAAATATGTCGAGTTGTAAAAATGGGTATAATATAGTCTATGGCTCGCGAAAATCGAAGAAAGTATTAATGATCGGTATTATTATATTATTGTATGTATTTTGTATTTTTTTTAAAACAGTTTTTTTTTAACGTATTTTTATTATAAGTCCGGAGAGGTAGGCAACATCGGCCCGTCCATTTCTGTCGAGATGCAGTCGTGGTTTTACGATTGGGACAGTTGTTTTGTACTGTTAGACTTCGATCTCAAGTCTCAAGATGTGTTATGGGATTTACGTTTTGATGTCTATGGGCTTCGTTAAGGTTACTTAAAATTAGGTGAGTAGTAGCCTCGTTCTACTGTTTAAACAATAAAATAAGAATAACAGCTGCGCTACCCTCTACGCGGAGGTGATCACTTCGCAGAAGACATGGAAACATAGTGATAACTTGAAGTCGTCGTGGCCTAAAGGATAAGACGCCCAGTGCATTTAAATCAAATCAAATCAAAAAAAAATTATTCAACATAAATGAAAGTACATACTTGTTGAATGTCAAAAATAACTACCGCCAATTCACAAAAACTAGCCTCCGTCCTGAGAAGAACTGGCAAGAAACTCAGCGGGCATGTCTTTTTTCTTTTTTCTTTTTTATTATTAGATTTTTTTAAAATATTCATTTTTACAATTAGTATTATAACGTAAAAATTATTGCAATATTGAAATGCCCGGAGCGAGCAACTCAGTCCCACTTTCTGCAATCTTCTACCGTTCTTCTATCGATTTGTAGCGAACGATGCGAATGTGCCGGCAAGTATAGTAACCGGCAAACATCTTGAGCAAATGACCTTGACTGCGCAGAACCGAATTTTAGATCACTTTGGTGGTGAGGGTGAGGCGCGACGGCAGGGGAAATCGTATCGAGCGCTTTATTGGTAGATCAGTCGAACCTTGCGTCCCGCACCGCGCCCTCATTCCGCTTGCTCCCAAAAGTACGCTTGCGTACAGTGGAAAGTTATTATATTATTAAAGTCTATCGTTATTAATTGTTAAGTTATTTGTTATAATTATTTGTGGACTTTGTTGCCATTGCTATTTGTTGAGTGTTTGTTGATTTTTTATAAAACATACACTATGCCGCGACAAACCGGTGTAGTATTCAAAAGAAAGGGTAGAAAAATTGTGTTCGACGTATATTGCTTCATTATAAAACAGGGGAAGAATGATATGGAAAAATTAAAACAGACTTCGGAAGTAACAAAACCATCAGTGAGGACTGTAAGGTGCATTATTAAGGAAGCTAAAGGCTCTGGCTTGCTCGCCGTGTTTCGGACTCCGTGTAAGAAAAGATCAGGGAAGAAGAAAGTTACCGGAATGGATAGTTTCGTTCAATCTGTAATAAAAAGATGTAATCATAATAACTACATAACAAGCAGCGAAACTTCGTACCGTAGAAAGGCTTCGAAAATTTTAAAGAAGAAATAAATTTTAATGGCTCGGAATGAAGCTTACGACGTATTATGAAAGAGCTAGGCTTTAGATGGAAAAAAAGAACAGAAAATAATCGGAAGCTGATAATTGAAAAAAGTAACATTTGATTACTACGAATCGAATATCTTCAAAAAATAATTAATTATAGACAAAAAAGAAGACCGAATCGACCGAGTTGTAAACTACACCGATGAGCCCTATGTCGACTAATCACGATGATAGCGACTCGGGTGATGAAAACAGTGATGATGATGATGGTCAAGATTATGATAACGAAAAAAAATATACAAATACTAGCTACGGTTCAACTGAACCAAGACCTGGCAACAGCTCTAGTTTTGACTTAATAGAAGGAATATCTATTTTACCCCAAGATTAAATTATTACAATTATTAACCTACATTTTTTGTTGATGTTCTAATAAATATATAAAAAAATACATATGTTGATTTTAATAATTTAATTGCATTATGACGCAGAGTAAATAATGTTTTTGCACGTGAGTGTACCATGCGCAAACTTACCCCCACTACGTCAACAAATGCTCAAGAAGTTTGCCGGCTATTATACCGATTTTTTTTCTTTAATAACGTACTTGGCACACGTTCACGAACGACGCGCGTGATGATAGGGTATAGTAATCGGCAAACTTCTTGAGCAAATGACCTTGACTGCGCAGAACCGAATTTTAGATCACTTTGGTGGTGAGGGTGAGGCGCGACGGCAGGGGAAATCGTATCGAGCGCGTTATTGGTAGATCAGTCGAACCTTGCGTCCCGCACCGCGCCCTCATTCCGCTTGCTCCCAAAAGTACGCTTGCGTACAGTGGAAAGTCTATCGTTATTAATCGTTAAGTTATTTGTTATAATTGCTTGTGGACTTTGTTGCCATTGCTATTTGTTGAGTGTTTGTTGATTTTTTATAAAACATACACTATGCCGTGACAAACTGGTGTAGTACTTAAAAGAAAGGGTAGAAAATTTGTGTACGACGTATATTGCTTCTTTATAAAACAGGGGAAGAATGATATGGAAAAATTAAAACAGACTTCGGAAGCAACAAAAACATCAGTGAGTACTGTTAGGTGCATTATTAACGAAGCTAAAGGCTCTGGCTTGCTCGCCGTGTTTCGGACTCCGGGTAAGAAAAGATCAGGGAAGAAGAAAGTTACCGGAATGGATAGTTTCGTTCAATCTGTAATAAAAAGATGTAATCATAATAACTACATAACAAGCAGCGAAACTCCGTACCGTAGAAAGGCTTCGAAAAATTTAAAGAAGATATAAATTTTAATGGCTCGGAATGAAGCTTACGACGAATTATGAAAGAGCTAGGCTTCAGATGGAAAAAAAGAACAGAAAATAATCGGAATCTGGTAAATGAAAAAAGTAACATTCGATTACTACGAATCGAATATCTTCAAAAAATAATTAATTATAGACAAAAAAGAAGACCGAATCGACCGAGTTGTAAACTACGCCGATGAGCCCTATGTCGACTCATCACGATGATAGCGACTCGGGTGATGAAAACAGTGATGATGATGATGGTCAAGATTATGATAACGAAAAAAAAAATTACAAATACCAGCTTCGCTTCAACTGAACCAAGACCTGGCAACAGCTCTAGTTTTGACTTAATAGAAGGAATATCTATTTTACCCCAAGATTAAATTATTACAATTATTAACCTATATGTTTTGTTGATGTTCTAATAAATATATAAATAAATACATATGTTGATTTTAATAATTTAATAGCATTATGACGCAGAGTAAGTAATGTTTTTGCACGTGAGTGTACCATGCGCAAACTTACCCCCACTACGTCAACAAATGCTCAAGAAGTTTGCCTGTTATTATAACACCGTGTAATAAAAATCAAACTCGCAAAAATTCAATTTTTTCGTAATTACTGGCGGTAAAGCGTTTTGTGAGGCCGCACGGGTACTTTCAATCACCTCGCCTACTGATGTCGTGGAGTCTGAAGTCGGGTGGTGGCATTTACGGTGGCGCTGTCTATGGGCTCTCGTAGCCACTTAATACCGAGCGGGCCCAATAAAGTAATAAATAAAAATAAATAAACATATCCCACTTGACGCACAAGAACCTTACCACCAAACCGCTTGGCTAGGCGTTGTTGAATTTTTTTATATTGTATACATGGGTTGACGAGCTCACAGCCCACCTGGTGTTAAGTGGTTACTGGAGCCCATAGACATCTAAAACGTATATGCGCCACCCACCTTTAGATATAAGTTCTAAGATCTCATTATAGTTACAACGGCTGCCCCACACTTCAAACCGAAACGCATTACTGCTTCACGGCAGAAATAAGCAGGGTGGTGGTACCTACCCGTGCGGACTCACAAGAGGTCCAGTAAAGAATATGTATGTATGTTTTAAATACTTTACAGTTTTTGTGGTGATACAAAATGTATACACTAAGAGGCGCGATAAAGCCATGACAATATCTTTAATTATCTCCACGACTTGCGAATATCTTTAAAAATACTACACTAATTTATCTCAAACATGTTTTAGTCAACTTGCAAAACTTTTTATAGGTTCGTGTGAAACATGTGGGCGTGTGATCCGACGTTCACTTCGACGGTGATGGACAGTTACGGAGATGTGGTTGGGACCACGTTCGCTCAAGCACTCACTAGTTTCCTCGCAGCGCAGTGTGCTCTTGTTGGAGACCATCTGTGGCCAGAAGATGCTATTGACTCTGTTGTCAATGGTAAACATGACGAGATTATTTTTTATACAAGGAAAGGTTATATACAACGTTCATTATAAAGAACATTTTACAACATTTACGTCGTGGATGTCTATGGGCTCCAGTAGCCACTTAGCACCAGATGGGCTGTGAGCTCGTTCACCCATCTAAGCAAAAAAAAACCAAATATTCACGACCAATCTTATTATTTTCAGGTAGTAGCTACGATTTTGTGGTGGTCGGAGCAGGATCAGCCGGCTCAGTCGTAGCAAACCGTTTAAGTGAAGTCTCAGAATGGAAAGTATTACTAGTGGAAGCTGGGGGAAATCCTACTTTAACTACAGAGGTGATAATTAGATATTAACAATCCCTATACACAAGCATATTTGGTTAAATCATTTAATATTCACATATTTTAGATACCGCAAGTATTTTACAACAACATGGGAACTAAAGAAGATTGGAATTACAAGACCGAACCGCAATCTGGCGCGTGTCTCAGTTATTACAATAAAGCATGCGCCTGGCCTAGAGGAAAAACTCTAGGTGGAACCAGTAGTATCAATGCTCAATTTTATGTCAGAGGAAACAAATTAGATTACAATGAATGGGGAGACAACGGTAACTACGGTTGGAGCTACGAAGATGTTCTGTCTTACTTTAAAAAAAGTGAAAAATATATGGGAGATATTTCAGTAAATGATACCTATCATAGCACAGAAGGTGAATTATATGTCACAAAAGATAAAAATTTAACGCCTTGGGAAGAGCTGGTTCTTAAAGCATACCGAGAGCTAGGAGTACAAAATGTAGACGATATAAACGGAGAAAATCAAATGGGTGTAACACAAAGTCAAATTACCGTTTATAACAAAACAAGAATGAGTACCGCTAGAGCATTTCTTTCGCCAATTCGAAATAGAAACAATTTGCATGTTATCAAAAATACAATGGCTACAAAAATCCTATTTAAAGAGAATACTAATATCGTAAACGGAATTTTGTTACACAGAAATGGACATGATTTCATTATTAATGTGAAAAAAGAACTAATATTGTCAGCAGGAGCAATTAATTCACCGCAACTTTTAATGTTGTCCGGTATTGGGCCACAAGAAGACTTAAACGCTCTAAATATTTCCGTAAAAGCTGATTTGCAAGTCGGAAAAAATTTGCAAGACCATGTCTTTGTGCCAATAATATATACAGCACCCGTAAATGAATCAGAGCATATTACTCCAAGCATTATAACACAAAACTTCTACGATTACATGGTGAATAAACAAGGCTTATTGTGTGACACCAGTCCTCATAGAATTATAGCCTTTGTTAATACCACTGATTCGACTGCCACCAGTCCCGACTTACAATTTCATCATGTTGTATTTCCTCCAAATATTCATTATCTATTAGATATGTTCGAAAAGCACGGGCTCAAGAGCGAAATCGTAGAGCAATTCCGTGAAATGAATAAAAATAAATACGCGGTGATTATATATAATGTTTTATTGAAACCGAAATCCCGAGGAAAAATTTCGCTTCAAAGCGAAAATCCATTTGATCGTCCATTGATATACGCTAATTATTTCAATGACACAGAAGACATGAGGACGCTGATAAGAGGTATGAGAAAATATTCTTTGAAATTAGGCGAAACAGACACTTTCAAACAAGCAGGATTACATTTAGAATGGTTTAAGATATCAGCCTGTGATAGCCTTGATAAAACAAGTGACGAATTTTTGGAGTGCGTTTCAAGAGAGTTAACGTTTTCTTTGTATCACCCAACGGGCACGGTCAAAATGGGACCACAGGACGATCCTACAGCAGTAGTGACACCTGATTTAAAAGTACGAAATATCGAAAATTTAAGAGTAATCGATGCTGGAATTATGTATTCGATTGTCAGAGGTAATACCAATGCACCAACAATCATGATTGGAGAAAAAGGTGCAGAGCTTATAAAGAAATATTGGCGCAACACTGTCGTATAAATAATTGAGATTTAAAAATATTATAATTATGACATATGATTATTACTAATGCTGTCGAAAAACAGAAAAAATATCCAAAAAGGTCCTACTTCGAAGTGAACGCGCCAATTGTTATCTTCAAAGGGTTGAATTTAACTAAATTCCATTCGCCCCATTTGGAGACCTACCTCTGAGAGTTTTCCATTTCAACTCGGGTAAATACGGAAACTTACACGGCTTTTACGACACAGATATCGCTTTACGTAGAAAGATGTGCTGTAATACGTAGCTAGGGTATTTGAAGTACGAAGTACGTCGGTAACTAAATAGATACGTTCAGGTTACTAGGTAACTTGACGTTGTCACAACTGCAGTATTGATAGTCAAATTGGATCATTGAACAAACACTACCAATTTATTAATAAGTTTTTTGCATGAATAAAAATAAAATAAAACTTTGTTTAATATTCTTCAGTTTCCTGTCCATCTTGACATACGAAAACAAGCAGAAGCGCAACTGTGTAAACGTTTAAACTTAAACATTTTTGTGGAAAACCATGAAATTGTGAGACTTCCGCCTAGATGAAAGGCGTATAGAAGGGGCAGTATATTGATGTTAAACTGACTGAGAACCCTTTGCATTAAGTGTACTGGGAATTAGGCTACCCTTTTTTTTTTTACCTAAAGCTTTTTTTTTGTCATAGCCCCTTTGTAATCAATATTGGGTGTGAAAATTTAGTTAGTGGGGACACGTCCTTACGGATCCATCAGATCCAATAACCTTTGCACTAGACGCGTTCAGCTCTAACACTAGGAGCAGGCTTAGGGACCCCGGTAACCGTACTCGTCGAACTCGACAAAGAGTTTGCCGTGCAACCTAACCCATGAATCAGCTCGCTGAGTTTCTCGCCGGATCTTCTCAGCGGGTCGCGATTCCGATCCGGTAGTAGATTTATTCGCGAAGCAGCTGCTCTTGAGCTGTTAGGTCTCCTTCGGAGGCGCTCGGGTAGCTGTTAGCAAATCCCACCCCTCCTGGCTGAGCCTTTGCTCGCCCACCTGTCCTGGTGAAACTGGAAAGGCCTCCGGGCCACCAGTAATACTTCAATCATAAAAACAAAAACAAAAAAAAAATGTTAGTGGGGACATAAACAAAAAATCTAGGTTTGTGTCTCACAATAGTTATAGGTATCTTCTGATTTATTTTTATTTTTTATTGCTTAGATGGGTGGACGAGCTCACATCCATCTGATGTTAAGTGGTTACTGGAGCCCATAAACATCTACAATGTAAATGCCGCCACCCACCTTGAGACATTAGTTGTAAGGTCAAACTTTTAACAGTTCAAAGGCTGCCCCACCCTTCAAACCGAAACGCATTACTGCTTCACGGCAGAAATAGGCAGGATGGTGGTACCTACCCGTGCGGACTAACAAGAGTACCCACCCTACCACCCGTAATTACGCAAATTATAAAATATATATTATTGCGGGTTTTTTTTTTATTACACGATGTTATTCCTTCACAGTGGAAGTAAATCGTGAACATTTGTTAGGTACGTATTTCATTAAAAAAATTGGTACCCGCCTGCGGGATTCGAACACCGTTGCATCGTTCGAAACTAATGCACCCGACGTCCATTTTGTTTTAGCGCCACAAATCCAAATAATGTCCCGGCAGCCTTCCGAAGATATTGGGATTCTTCGGGTCAACGTATAGAAATCGTTTGGAAGGTGAAGGCCAAGCTCTATCTAAAATGTTGAAACAGAGTGAAACGGTATTTCATCTCTGGACACCGACTTATGCTTTACAAAGTACAAGTTCGTATAACTACGCCCACCTCCTGGCCGACCCTCTCAAATAGCAGATACATCCATTTGACTCCATACAGAAGAAGATAGATCGGATTGCCGACAATCCCGTTATTAGAGACCGTTTGGAACCTTCTGTGTTCTGAGAAATTTGTTGAGATGATCCCGTCATCTTGTTTTAACCGTCGCACTGTCCGCCATCGGAGTATATTTCATCCTTATTACCTAAAGCTACTACGTTCATCCGCAGTGCGTTTCCTGAGATCTTATTTGCCACCCAGCAACTGGATTTAGAATGAAATTCCCTCCGCGATGTTTCCTGAACGCTATAACTTGTCCTTCTTCAAACGTGGTTTGCGGCTATGCTCATACATTACTAACGTCAATGAGCAACTTCCTGACGTCAGGTAGACTAGTAGTAGTAGATTAATAGCTCGTCTCGACAAAGACAATACAAAAAATACTTCCGCTTATTATTAAGGCGTATTTTTAAATTATATTATATGATTATTGACTTTGTAAACAAACGTGTTCTAAGCAAACACATTTCACGTGAAAAATCAATTGGTTCTTGCCAGACAGACATTCAACAAATACATAATATATTTCCATTTCATTACCCTACACAGTATAAAAACACCCTACTTGTGCAAGCTGCCCCACTGGACGCACACACTTGTCAATATCTACTTCAACACTGCTATTGTTTTACTGTGTACTAAATTAAGGTAATTCTTTCACATTCTTTTACATTTTATAATCGTCGTGGCCTAACGGATAAGACGTCCGATGCATTCGCGTTGAGCGATGCACCGATGTTCGAATCTCATGCGGGTACCAATTTTTCTAATGAAATACGTACTCAACAAATGTTCACGATTGACTTCCACGGTGAAGGAATAACATCGTGTAATAAAAAAGAAACCCGCAAAAATTATAATTTTCAGAATTTAGTAGGACCTCTTGTGAGTCCGCGCGGGTGGGTACCACCGCCCTGCCTATTTCTGCCGTGAAGCAGTAATGCCTTTCGGTTTGAAGGGTGAGGCAGCCGTTGTAACTATACTGAGACCTTAGAACTTACATCTCAAGGTGGGTGGCGCATTTACGTTGTGGATGTCTATGGGCTCCAGTAACCACTTAACACCAGGTGGGCTGTGAGCTCGTCCACCCATCTAAGCAATAAAAAAAAATATAAAAAAAAATTTGCATACCCGCCGCATTAGAATTTTTTTAAAGACTGAGCTATCTGAATAATATGCTTTCATATTAGGAAAAAACGGTACAGGGCTAAAAACGAAATAAAGCTATTCACATTTAATATTACCTTTTTATATATTATAGACGGGTGTACAACTTAGTATGCTTATATTTTTGCGTACTATTTATTGCGTATTATGTATTAGATATATTTTATTTGCGTATTTACACATGGTAGGGTGTATTGTACGAACATCTATATATCAGCAGCCCGATTATTACGGCGAAAAACTCATACCTTTCGAGTATATTGCTTGTTGGATTACTAAAGTGGCGGGTGAAAGGCGATTGCATGCAGCAGAGATGCGAATGTTGCGATGGATGTGTGGAGTAACGAGAATGGATAGAATACGGAATGAATATGTTAGAGGAAGTCTGAAAGTGGCACCTGTGACAGAGAAGCTGAGAAGTGCGCGTTTGAGATGGTATGGACATGTGATGAGACGAAATGAAAATGAGGTTGGTAAGAAAATGTTAACTATGAATGTGGAAGGATATAGAGGAAGAGGTAGACCTAAGAAGAAATGGATGGATTGTGTGAAAGACGATATGGGCAAGAGGGAAGTGAGCGAAGAAATGGTATATGATAGAAGAATACGGAAGGAGAAAACATGTTGCGCCGACCCCAGGTAACTGGGAGAAGGGCAGAATAATGATAGCATGCAATGGGCATTGAATAAAAAAACTGCATTTTTTTTATTATATAAAATTAAAGAAAGTAATATGTATTTTAAATAGGTATTCAATGTATATTTAAAATATTTTTAAATCAGTTTCATCATCAATCAGTCAGTCATCGGCGAAAAGCGGAATCGTTGCTCAAACAATTTTAACTTGTGACATGGCACTCAATTCGTCCTTCTATTAATGTCCTTTCATTTAATAAATAATTGGTATTTTTTCTACAGTACCTAAGAATAATATCTCTTAAAACATGTTCCGATTGTTAATATTACCGCATTAATAAATATGTCTTAAGAGTTCAAGTCATGACTATCTTCATGCTTAGAGATGAAATGAGAAAAGTGTAACCAATATAACTATATACCATATAACCAAACAGTCATTTGAGTCGTACACAGAGTATATAAAAATGTATTGGTTTGAATAAAGCCAATCAAGCCCTTATTTAAGCACAAACAATGTTCAAACATATTTAATAAAAATTATTGGTAAAGATAATTTTTCAGTAAATATTTTTCTGTAATCACCGAACCTATAATATAGTCCTAGAAATGGGAACAATAAGAGAAATTAAAACAAAAAGTGGTCAATGCTCATTGAGTCTTAAGTCTTATGTCTGAACGTGGGAGGCGGCATGTAGTTTATGTCAGTCAGCTTCGATAACCACTTTACGGGTGAGCCGTGAGCTCATTTACACTAAGAGGCGCGATAAAGCCATGACAATATCTTTAATTATTTCCACGACTTGCGAATATCTTTGAAAATACTACACTAATTTATCTGAAACATGTTTTAGTCAACTTGCAAAACTTTTTATAGGTTCGTGTGAAACATGTGGGCGTGTGATCCGACGTTCACTTCGACGGTGATAGACAGTTACGGAGACGCGGTTGGGTCCACGTTCGCTCAAGCTCTCACTAGTTTCCTCGCAGCGCAGTGTGCTCTTGTTGGAGACCATCTGTGGCCAGAGGATGCTATTAACTCTGTTGTCGATGGTAAGCATTATGAGATTATTTTTTATACTTGGAAAGGTTGTATACAACGTTCATTTTAAAGAGCATTTTATGAAATATTCACGACAAATCTTATTATTTTCAGGTAGTAGCTACGATTTTGTGGTTGTCGGAGCAGGATCAGCCGGCTCAGTCGTAGCAAACCGTTTAAGTGAAGTCTCAGAATGGAAAGTATTGCTAGTGGAAGCTGGAGGAAACCCAACCTTGAACACTGAGGTATATTCTTTAAATAATACAGAGGGCAACCGGTCCCGGACCGATAATATCAATATTGTACTATCCTAACGTAAAAAACAAAGCCCGCATATCGCGGAATTCATCTCTGGAAGCACTGAGGTCATGAACAGCGCCAATGATTTGACATGACACCCCGTTCGCAATGAGCAATATTTCTTGAGCGTCTAATTTTCTACGCTAGTTACTGCCTTCGAAGATCACATCCTTTTTTTCGGCAAGGTATTTGACGAATCCTGAATTTCGCTTACGACAGTTTCGAGATAAGCTTGCAAATATACAAGTTCCGAACAACAAAATTGGGACCGTCGGTATGCTCAGCAATTTCACTCTCTCGGTGGAAAATCTTCCTTTCGTCGCTATCTTCACAACGGCAATAAAAAAACTAATAGATTCTCACTGCTAGCGGTATTTGTTGCGAGCCCACACGCGTATGTACCAGTATCCTGCCTATTTCTGTCGACAATACGTTCGAGTTTGAAAAGCGGGACAGTCATTGCCTAAGAAATTGGACTTTGTCTCAATGACGCTGGCGGAATTCTAACTAGAGTATCTGTGGACGCCATGAAAATGAACCGCCAAAAAAAATACGATATCAATTTTCATTTTAGTAACTCAAACTAAAGGTTGTTAAAAGCATGTTTGATTCGCGTTACCTCCCATCCACATATCCTGCGCTCTTATTGTGGATGTTAAGTTGTTACCGAAAGCCATAGACTTCGGCGTTTTATTTTCTATACACGATCTAATACCTACATCGTAGATATAATTTGTGTTGAATACGTACTACTCGTTAACAAAAAAATTAAGTACCTGCCTGCGGGGCTGCAATACCGGCACATTCGCATCGCTCGATACGAATGGACTGACGTCTTATCCTTTAGGCCACGACGACTTTATTTTCATAATGCTACAATCCTGCAAAGCAAACTATATTATTGCACGAAAGCGCGCTTCGCTGTGCCATATACTTTTAATTGATTACTACTAACTTATTGATTACTTATATTGATTTGCACGCACTACAGTAGGTACTTATTCAAAGTGCCAACAAAACCTATGCATCGTTTCCACGCAGTCAAACGAAATGATGCGTGAATACCAAAATAAACAAAGAACAAACTGTAATTTTTATATTATTTCAGATGCCCCTAGTCTTTTATAACAACTTGGGTAGTAAAGAAGACTGGGGTTACCGCCCAGAACCGCAATCCGGCGCTTGTCTCAGTTATGAAACTAAAACATGTGCCTGGCCTAGTGGGAAGACACTCGGTGGTTCCGCTAGTATTAATGCTATGTTCTATGTCAGAGGTAACCAAATAGACTTCGATGGATGGGCAGAAGATGGCAACGATGGTTGGAGTTACGAAGACGTTCTGCCTTACTTTAAAAAAAGTTAAAATGTTGTAGCAGATATTTCAGAAGATGATACATATCATGGCACCAAAGGTGAATTGTATGTTACAAAAGATAAAAATTTAACGCCTTGGGAAGAGCTGGTTCTAAAAGCATACCCAGAGCTAGGAGTACAACATGTAAACGATATAAACGGAGAAAATCAAATGGGCGTAACACAAAGTCAAATTACTGTTTACAACAAAACAAGAATGAGTACCGCTAGAGCGTTCCTTTCGCCAATCCGGAATAGAAACAATTTGCATGTTATCAAAAATACACTGGCTACGAAAATTATATTTATAGAGAACAGTAATGCCGTTAGTGGAATTATGCTAAACAACAACGGCAAAGAATTTATGGTTAATGTGAACAAAGAGTTGATATTGTCAGCGGGAGCAATTAATTCACCGCACCTTTTAATGTTGTCCGGTATTGGACCTAAAGAACACCTACTTGAACAAAATATTACTGTCAAAATGGATTTAGCGGTTGGAGAAAATCTACAAGATCATGTCTTCGTGCCAGTAATGTATACAGCCCCTGCCAAAGAATCTGACGATATTACTATGAGCTTAGTCATAAACAACTTTTTCGATTACATGGTTAATAAAGAAGGAATACTTTGTGACACCAGTCCGCATAGAATAATTGCATTCGTCAATACCACTGATTCAACTGGTATGAGTCCTGACTTACAATTTCATCACGTTATTTTTACACCTAAAATTCACATTTTACTAGACTTTTTTGAGAAACACGGACTAAATAATGATATTATACAACAATTCCGTGAAATTAACAGCAATAAGTTCGCTATGATAATCTACAATACTTTATTGAAACCAAAATCACGAGGAAAAGTATTACTGCAAAGCAATAACCCATTTGATCGTCCATTGATATACGCCAACTATTTCAATGATAATGAAGACATGAAGACGTTAATAAGGGGTATGAGGAAATTTACTTTGAAATTAGGCGAAACAGACGCCTTCAAACAAGTAGGGTTAGAATTAGAATGGTTTCAAATACCAACCTGTGATAAACTTGATAAAACAAGTGACGAGTTTTTGGAGTGCATTTCGAGACACTTAACTTTTTCATTGTATCACCCATCGGGCACCGTAAAAATGGGACCAGAAGACGATCCTAGCTCAGTAGTGACTCCTGAGTTAAAAGTTCGAAATATTGAAAATTTGAGAGTAATTGACGCTAGTGTTATGCCTTCCATTGTAAGAGGTAATACTAATGCAGCGACAATCATGATTGGAGAAAAAGGTGCAGAACTAATCAAACAATCCCACATAAATACAACAGAATAACAACTTTAAAAAAATTCGAGTTAATTCCCTGTACATTCGTAGGATACATCCAAATTTCCTTGAAGGCATTAAGTGCTGTCTAAGGTTTTGTAAAACCACCTCAAAAATACTTTCCTTGTAGCCCTCTAAAACCTCTTCGAGAATACGAGAATTTAGGGACTACAGTGGATCATAATGTTTCGGACTTCAGCTGTTAAATAACATTTTGCTTCATATCGCCTGCACTCAGCATTAATTTGCATTCATGCTCTATAAAGCATGGTGGCATGTTCATGTTCGAATGAATAAAAACTTCTCTACGCTACGATGGTGATGGGCAGGACAGAATGCAAACGTCCCAAAGGACGCAGTCCCACGAAATAGTCGAACCAAATCAGATCCTGTCTGGACAATCAAACTGCACGATGCCCTTCACGAGGCCAAGGATCGCAGCAGATGGAGAACAATTATACATGAAAGAATGATGCAGTAGAGGAGTCACGATCCTCAGTAATGAGGAGAGCGACGCAAGGAAGAGGAGGACGTTATTTATAACAAACACAGGTTTTACAAGGACTAAAATAGCTATTGTGATTAAATCTTTAATAGAATGCCAATGTACTACAATGGAATTTAAATAGATTAAAAGAAGAAAAACTAAAAAAAATCATTAAAAGGTTTATTAGTGTTTTAATACCTTACTAGACGATGACCGAGCTTTTTTTTTGATAACGCCATCTTGTTGTGTCTTTAAAGCGGTTAGTTGCCCTCAATTAAGAAAAATAGTATTATTATTCGTCAATAGATGTCGGGAAGAGTTGATTATTGAAAACACGAATAAAACAACGTTTTCTGAAAATGAATCGTAGCTAGATCGATTTATCGCCCCCGAAATCCCCTGTATACTTAATTTTATGAAAATTGTTGGAGCCGTTTCTGAGATTCAGATTATATAAGTATACATATATTAATATACAAGAATTGCTCGTTTAAAGGTATAAGATAAGATATATACAAACACCTACACGCTAAGGTAACACTGACATAGCCTCTGTAGGCTATCAGCATAGGTAAAAAAGAAAAAATTACAGCAACTAATTCATATAATGAAGTAAACTGAAGAGAAACATAGCAATAAATAATGATCAGGCGCTCAGAAGTACACATGTAAAAAAAAAAAAAATTAGGCAACACTCGGATTCTCGCGATCAAACCATATATTAAACTTCATAACTGTAAATATATATATTATTAGGAATCAGAAGAAAAATCATTTAAAAAAATATAACAATTAGCACACGTTTACAGAGACTTAAAACAATGACTCACGCACACCATGTCCACGACTACCTTCTCTTACGAACGCCGCCGATCGAATGAATGTTTCGAGCAAAGGCGTTGCTATTTATAGGCACTGTACCCACAACATTATTATAAAATTCGTGTTTCCTAAATTAACACTTAAAGTCTTTGAACGATGTTCTCTCGACGAATGTCAACCGACAATTGCGCGGGTGACGGAGCTGCGCGCCGGTTTTACACCCTTTTTGTAGGGTATTCCTTACACGGCCTCTCCTGACTGTGGTTCGTCCTCGACCACATAACTGGGGTCCACTCGTAACGATGATGCGGAAGCGTGCGAAAGATCTTGTTAAGTCCGCGCCTCCCGAAAGTTCGGCAGGGCAGCCGTCCCAGCTCCAGTCTGCAACCACGATGTGAGGCTGCACCACGTGTGGCGGGCGTCCCGCTCGACCGTCCTGATAGATAATCCTGAAAATGCAGGCGGAGCGCATAATTAGCTCAGCAGGACTGCAAACGAATTACTCCTTACTCGTGACTCCCTGCGTCGGGCTTAGTAGACCAAAGGCATCATAGTCCCCAACGAGTGAAGCAGCAGTCGTACGGCACCGTGAAGTCGGCGGCTCGCCAGCATCACGTGCAGTGTGCACACGAGCAGCACGTGCGGTCAGTACGCCAGAAATAGACGAGCGCGCGCAGGCAGCGACACGCGAGTAACACGTGCAGTATGCACGCCAGAAGTAGATGAGCGCGCGCAGACAGCGGCACGCGAGGAGTACGCGCAGTATGCACGTCTGAAGCAGGCGAGCGCGCGCAGGTAGCGGCACGCGAGCAGTGCGCGCAGTATGCACGTCTGAAGCAGGCGAGTGCGCGCAGGTAGCGGCACGCGAGCAGTACGCGCGGTATGCACGGTATGCACGTCTGAAGCAGGCGAGTGCGCGCAGGTAGTGGCACGCGAGCAGTACGCGCGGTATGCACGTCTGAAGCAGTCGAGCGCGCGCAGCCAGCGGCACGCAAGCAGTACGCGCAGTTTGCACGCCAGAAGTGAGAGAGCGCGTGCAGGTAGCGGCACGGGAGCAGTGCGCGCAGTAGCAATCATCCTTAATGCGCATATTCCTGTTATTATCCAAGGGCCAGTGTGCGTCGCCCTTCGTTAAGTGTCTTCTGCATTTGGTTACCAGTGATCCCTGTAAAATGGTCCCAGACCCACTCGTACGAAGATCGTATTAAAAACGTACGAGTGCATTCCACACGCAGAGTTTATTCAAACGTGTGAAGCTTCCCGGCACGCCGACTATACTCAAACGTGCCGAGGCTTCTCAATACGCCAGCTTAGGCCGATTGTATTGAGGCATCTCACCGTGTAGAATTAATCACACGAGTGAGGGATACGTAAAATGGTCCCAGACCCACTCGTACGAAGATCGTATTAAAAACGTACGAGTGCATTCCACACGCAGAGTTTATTCAAACGTGTGAAGCTTCCCGACACGCCGACCATACTCAAACGTGCCGAGGCTTCTCAATACGCCAGCTTAGGCCGATTGTATTGAGGCATCTCACCGTGTAGAATTAGTTACACGAGTGAGGGATACGTAAAATGGTCCCAGACCCACTCGTACGAAGATCGTATTAAAAACGTACGAGTGCATTCCACACGCAGAGTTTATTCAAACGTGTGAAGCTTCCCGGCACGCCGACCATACTCAAACGTGCCGAGGCTTCTCAATACGCCAGTCTAGGCCGATCGTATTGAGGCATCTCACTGTGTAGAATTAATCACACCAGTGAGGGATACGTAAAATGGTCCCAGACCCACTCGTACGAAGATCGTATTAAAAACGTACGAGTGCATTCCACACGCAGAGTTTATTCAAACGTGTGAAGCTTCCCGGCACGCTGACAGTACTCAAACGTGCAGAGGCTTCTCAATACGCCAGTCTAGGCCGATCGTACTGAGGCATCTCACCGTGTAGAATTAATCACACGAATGAGGGATACGTAACTAGAGAGCAATCATCTATAGCTCACCCTTCAGGTTCACCATAGGAATACGTATATTTGTGAACAATGATAATTATTAACTTTACTGACTCACAAAGAAGGTAGCACATGTCTCAGGAGTCCACTCGCCCCGCCACGACACCATATATTGTGCAGCTGTTTGCGTAGTTTTGCCATAACTGCCGCTGAGCAGCCGTAGGGTATAACGTCCACTGGGTAGAATTTCGACAACCTTATACGGGCCACGCATGCCGGAATCAAGTTTACCTGCCGACCGATATTACGCAGCTACCGGCACGTCGCTTGCGTGCTACTGCCGCAGGAACCATCGAGGGGCCCGAGCTGGCGGCTATGCCCGTGAGGCACCATCCTCACCATTCCACGGATTGCCGGATCTACATTTCCTGTAGACTGTGAGTTATTACCCAAACAAGATTATAGACATTAAAAACGGCTGCTGCTCGTCGGTGCCCGTCCACGCGAGCATCATGTCGCTTTTCACTCCGTGATACCAATTGATAAGCTCTACCTTGACCTAGTTCTCGACGAACTTCACGGCTCCGAAACACCTCAGTCGTGACATCATTAATTAGAGTCCTCACCACAGGTGTGGTGGCGTCTTTTCTACCAGAAGCTGCAGGGCGGATGTCTGTTGTCTTGCGTTTTGTGATGTTCAGAATGAGCTGTAATCTCAAAAGTTGAATTGACCATTTTGCCAACATAATCCCGAATTCACCTTCGGAAGTATGCAGTCAACCTCAAGAATTATCTACCTGTGTGACATTACGAGTCACTGGTGACTCAACTAGTGCCTGAACCCTATAAGGACTCGGCCTAACCTGACCTCCACTAAAAATGAAATCAAATCGTGGGTAGATTAGTGTTCGCGGCTCTAACCCGAGGGCCCATTATGCCCCGTATCACTATTAAAGTTTTATCAAAGCACTGGCGAGGGTAGACGCCTCAGAACCAGGAATACTAGATTCTACGTGGCCTTGTTGCGAACCAACGATATTCGACATGGGAGTCATAACTGTCCGTAGAATATCGGTGGTCTGTTCAGCGTGCGCCTTATCGTTAGAACGTGTCGCGACAAGTTCTATCGTGCGCGAGCGCATCGTTCGCATCGCGATTCTGTCTATCATCTCTGTGATCGCGAAAGCATAATATCGTTTTCGATTACGAGAATCATCTCGAGACGGTCGCCTCCGTGTACTAGGAGTTTCAGTATGTCTCATTATCACAGTTAAAATTTGCAATCACACAAGAAAAATAACAAATAAAGTATGAAAGCATCAAAGTAAGCAGTCATTGTAAAACAAAACAAAGTTCAGAGTTTTACGCTACTGTGGGCTATTTGAGTCCTTTATCCCACTTCTGATATTAGGAATCAGAAGAAAAATCATTTAAAAAAATATAACAATTAGCACACGTTTACAGAGACTTAAAACAATGACTCACGCACACCATGTCCACGACTACCTTCTCTTACGAACGCCGCCGATCGAATGAATGTTTCGAGCAAAGGCGTTGCTATTTATAGGCACTGTACCCACAACATTATTATAAAATTCGTGTTTCCTAAATAAAGTCTTTGAACGATGTTCTCTCGACGAATGTCAACCGACAATTGCGCGGGTGACGGAGCTGCGCGCCGGTTTTACACCCTTTTTGTAGGGTATTCCTTACAATATATATATATATATATAAATATATATTTATTGCTTAGATGGGTGGACGAGCTCACAGCCCACTTGGTGTTAAATGGTTACTGGAGCCGATAGACATCCACAACGTAAATGCGCCACCCACCTTGAGATATAAGTTCTAAGGTCTCACGTATAGGTCTACGGTACTATAGTCTTTTCGGAAACCGGCTTGTTCGGGTGGCTGGAAGTCATCAAGCCTGCGCGCGAGACGGTTCGTAACAACTCTCGAGAACAACTTATAGACATGACTCAGAAGTGAGATGGGTCTATAATACTTCAAACAAGTATTGTCACCCTTTTTGAAAAACAGTACCATCACACTTCTGGTCCATGCCAGGGGCACATTCCCATCATGAATGATGGAATTAAATAAATTTTGAAGGGCCCGAAGGACTGGTTTTCCACCCGCCTTCAGAAGTTCGGCAGTAATTCCAACCTCACCCGGTGTCCTGTTGTCCTTAAGTTGTTTGAGAGCCATTCTAATCTTGCACACGCTGACGTCGGGGATATCTTCGGTATAGTGTCGGACTAATCTAACTCTTGGATCCTTTGCTAGAGTTTCCACGGGTTGTCGAGTAGATGTGTAATTTTTTTTTAATTCATTTTTATTTAGAGTTCATTTAATGTTTATCCTTACAAATAATTTGATAGTTTTGTCAATTTTGGCAGAGTAGCTCCCACTTCGACATGTTAACAGTTTTTATAAACACCTCTCAAAAATTCTTATTCTCACATATTATAATAACACAATCTTCATAAAATATATTGTCGCACATTATAAACGAATACATTAAAAATCTACATATTTTTACATGAATACAACATATTTTTAAATATGGATGGATAAATGAGATAATGGACCACCTGTCAATATGAAGTTACCGGAGCCCATAGACATCTACAACGTAAATGCTACCATCTACCTTGAGATATGAGTTCTTAGGTCTCAGTTTTTACAGTACAACGGCTGCCCCACCCTTCAAACCGAAACGCATTACTGCTTCAGGGCAGAAATAGGTAGGGTGGTGGTACCTACCCGTGCGGACTCACAAGCGATCCTACCACCAGTAAAAATGCCACCACCTCTAGATATGGAGTTCGGGACTGACATTTAACTTCAAGGTGGTACCGTTGAAATTATTCGCTCGTCAGTTTCAAAGAAGGTAACAGAAAAAAAGTAGATCGCCCGATACCTAATATAAATAAAACAATTAAAAATAGAACCATATTATTCAACATATCTCCTAGTACGGTTCAGGTACGGTTCACGTGATGGCAAGCAGTTACCAGAACCCAGTAGTACGACAAACGAGAATCCCGCTAGTCCTTACCTGAGACATGCGAGGATATATTATGCGGAAAACAACACTGCTTCGCGGCCCAAATTTGTAGGATTTTTTATTGCACTCGTAAAGACAGACAAGCAACCGACTCAGCTGATAGTGACAAAGGCACAGCCGCGTTACTACTATGATGGAGATATCTACCCATACGGGCTGACAAAATGTCTAAGCCGTTGTTTATTATACAAATGTTTTACGTGTTTCTTTTTCATTCCACAGAACTATATATTATTATTCCATCAAGAAATTCGTTCGTGAACAGATATTTTAAGTATTTTCCCAGCTTTAACTTCCACGGTGAAGGAATAACATCGTGTGATAAAAATCAAACCCGAAAAATTATAATTTGCGTAATTATTGGTGGTAGGACCTCTTCTGAGTCCGCGTTGGTATAATTTGCGTAATTATTGGAGCTCGTCCACCCATCTAAAAAAAAGCTTGCTTAGAAAATTTGTGCCTGCTTGTGGAATTTGAACCCCAGCATATTCGCATAGCTTGATGCGAGTACACCGGGCTTCCTAATTTAAGATCACAACGATTTCTAAACATATACATATATTTTTCAATAGAAAATTGATATTCAAGCAATTCCTCTAAGAGAGCCTTCGTTTGGAGCCGGATCCCTCAGGAGGCGAATCTAACTCATACTTGACCGCTTTTTATGGCATTATTATAAAATTGTGACGACATAAGAACAGTATCCGGTTCAATTTTAAAAATTACACTCCGTGCCACTTTACATAGATGAATCAAAAAACATGCATAGCCGTGAAGAATACTTAAATATACATATAAAAAAGTCAACAAGCAATTTTGTTATTACGTACACTATTGATTCAACCTTCATTACGAACAGATTCCGTTTGCAAAAAATAAACATGTCATCCCATCGTCTGTATGTCAATAACTATTACAACACCTTGTGTAGAAATATTCTCCGGTAATATACAACTAAATAATTTCCATCACTATCACACCTATTTATCAAAAAGAGGTGAGTGGAAAATATTTAGTTATATTATAAATAACAGATTATATATATTATATTTTGGAACGAAGTTCCTTATGGGACGATGCGGAGGGGAACCCTAACCGGGAAAAACGTCCGTAACGTAAGATTTTTATTATTTATGTATAGTTTTAGTATGGCTTAGTCTTAGTATGATGGCTATACAGTGTCAATGTATAGTCTACGTGATGACGGTTATTATTATTATTCATATAAATAGCTGTTTCTTTGTATATTGTTATTATATATTTTTTAGAAATCATTGTGAATAAAATAAAGTTGATAGCTTTGTAAAGTAGTTTTTTTATCAATAAAAAAATCATCATAAAAAATGTATACCCGAATAAGGATTTTCTTTATACCTCGAATAGAACCTAAAATTAATATTTTTATAATAAGGAATTTTGTTCCTATCCGGTGTCCCACGACACCACACATATTTTTTTCGTATTTTCAGTGAGTCCGTTAAATGCGTACACGGCCGTCAAGAACAAAGCTGCGGGCAAAACAGCCAGTAATTAAATATGGCAATTACAAGCGGCTTACACAATTACAGGCAAGAGACGGCGCAAGATCCCAAAGAGAGTGATTTTTTTTAAATTTTAAATTGTGAGTTGGTTTGACGAACTCACGACCCACCTGCTGTTAAGTGGTTACTGGAGCCCATAGTCATCAACAAGGCAACTGTCGCCACCCTCCTTGAAGCATGAGTTCTAGGGTCTCAGTTCCTTACAGTACAAAGTTGAGTCTTATCGCAATGGGCCTGTAATTCGGAGTGTCCGATCAGTCGGTCGATCAATGGGGATAGGATGGACATTGACGGACCTTCAATCAATCAACGGGGTCGTCGTACCCCCTTTAGGAGGCACGGATCGGGCCTCGCGGCGAGGCCCAGTACACGAGCATAGACTCTCTGCTTCTCAAGCAGGGATGAAGTTAAAGCTAAGATGGAACTCCGCGAAGATGGAACCCTATTGTTTGCAAAATACGGTGCGTATAGAAATACTCAAGAAGAGATTTATCAATACTTAGCCTTAATTATTACTGACTTGGGTTATAGACGCAGCTAACGGCTGTTACTAATGTTTATGGTTAAAATAAAAAGTTGTATTTTTTTATTCAAGTAGTTTATTTGCGCCTTGATAAATACAATATTGTCCGAATCAGTTACCAGTGAACCGGTTACCAGTTACCAGTGAGCCTCCGAAGAAACTACGACTCCCGACAATAGCCGAAGGTCTTCGAAGCAGCCGTCTTCAACCAGCGCAAAAACAGATAGCAGAGAATTATTACACGACTCGGCAACAGCCATACAGACCGGGTCGCGTACAATTACTGTTAAAGATACTTCAATTAATTTATACAATCTTAAAAAATATATTTGCTGTCTCTTAATAAATTACAGAGAAAGGCGTTTTTCGTGATTTATCAATCACATGGTTCTCTATCTTAGATCAATACTGTTGATACATTTTAGATCAACGATAACAATAGTGGAAGCACTAAAAAAAAAACGTTGACTACTTATAACATGAACTTGTTTAACGCACCAAGAGCACAGCGCGTCATCGTCTATCACACATATTTACTCATTCGCAAATTTCTAGTCGACCATGTGGACGTGTGATCCGGCGTTGACTTCTAATATCGTGAACAGTTATCATGCAACAGGGCCGATATTCATGCAGGCCCTGGCCACTTTCTTCGCGGCGCAGTGCTCTATTGCCGGCGATCATCTGTGGCCGGAAGACGCTATCGAGGAAGTTGTCAAAGGTAGGCTTATTATGCTGCAATTATCTTTTTTAAACAGTACATCCTGAATCTGTTCCGAATTACAGAGAAATAACTTAGAGAGATAAAATTATTTTCATTTGATTCAACTTGAATATAATTTAAGTCGTCGTGGCCTAAAGGATAAGACGTCCGGTGCATTCGTATGAAGCGATGCACCTGTGTTCGAATCCCGCAGGCGGATACCAATTTTCCTAATGAAATACGTACTCAACAAATGTTAACGATTGACTTCCACGGTGAAGGAATAACATCGTGTAATAAAAATGAAACCCGCAAAATTATAATTTGCGTAATTACTGGTGGTAGGACCTCTTGAGAGTCTACACGGGTAGGTACCACCACCCCGCCTATTTCCGCCGTGAAGCAGTAATGCGTTTCGGTTCGAAGGGTGGGGTAGCCGTTGTACTGTAAAAACTGAGACCTTAGAACTCATATCTGGAGGTGGGTGGCGCATTTACGTTGTAGATGTCTATGGGTTCCAGTAACCACTTAACATCAGGTGGGCTGTGAGCTCATCCATCCATCTAAGCAATAAATAAAAAAATCATGTACTTATTAATTATGTCAAATAAACTTCATTAGAAATATTATTATATAACGGATTCTTAGTACGATTTTTTTATTTTTGTGAGTTCTCGATATTTCGGCGCTGTTACAAGGGCCAAGATAACGGGTCGATTATGTGGATTAGATGTAGATAACGGCATGTTTGAAGCAATCAAAATAAAATTCAATAGGTTACGATGTTTCTAGAAATGGAACCGCTTATATTACTAGCTTTACGTCAATACCCAAACCGGACCGGGACGCTACAGAATGATCTTGCAGATGTGATGTATTCTTTTTTCCTCTGCCCATTCGCTGGTAGCCTATGAGGTTATTCCAACTACGGCCGGACGGGTATGTGAGCTCACGGGCTCAGCCTGAGAGAATTAGCTAACATTAGCCCTAGCAAGAGCAGTGCTTCGCAGAATCTACCACCGGATCGGAATCGCGACCCACTGAGAAAATTCGGCGAGAAACTCAGTGGGCTGTGTCTGTGTCACTCGTCAAAGTCTTCGTTGTAATCGACGAGATCTAAGAGGACGGTGACCAGTGCTTGAGGGGGCCTTAAAACACCGAAAGTTGATCGTTGATATTGTATCTTAACGCAACGTTTTGCTATAAACGTTTTAATCCAAACAAGTTTGAGAAAAATATTCATACCGGTAGACAACGACCTGTTTATTTGGCATCTAGTGGATTTAGATTCGTTAGCAACATTAAAGCACTTTTATACGATCGATGCCGTTACGTCTACTGGTGGTAGGACCTCTTGTGAGTCCGCGCGGGTGAGTACCACCACTCTGCCTATTTCTGCCGTGAAGCAGTAATGCGTTTCGGTTTGAAGGGTGGGGCAGCCGTTGTAGCTATACTTGATATCTTAGAACTTATATCTCAAGGTGGGTGGCCCATTTACGTTGTGAATGGCTATGGGCTCCAGTAACCACTTA
Source organism: Bombyx mandarina (assembly GCF_030267445.1). Classification (NCBI taxonomy): domain Eukaryota; kingdom Metazoa; phylum Arthropoda; class Insecta; order Lepidoptera; family Bombycidae; genus Bombyx; species Bombyx mandarina. Next base: position 4,835,125 of record NC_143222.1, on the reverse strand, counting down.
ACACCAGGTGGACTGTGAGCTCGTCCACCCATATAAGCATTAAAAAAAAAAACTAATCATTTATATGTTTTGTAACAACAAACATCAACATTTCTATAACGAATTCTACATATAAAAGAAATTCTATTTATAAATTCTGTTATTATATAGACTCAACGACTTTAAATAACTCTAATGACATAATCTAATTCTATTCTATAAAGCTAATTGTTTATTTTTTTTATTTAATAATATAACGTTAACGCCCCATAAAGGATTGTAAGTTAGAGGTGCCTTTGATCTGCAGTATTTTTGGCCGTATCTGTTAGATATTAATTTTCATATTAACACATGATACGGGTGATAATTTGAAAACATAATTTATTGTGGAATTAAATGCATTTTGCTTTTTTTTTTATCTCATTATCTTTCTTTTCGAACACATACGTGTATCATATAAACATTATTTTCAGATCCATACTATGATTTTATCGTAGTGGGAGCAGGATCCGCGGGTGCTGTAGTCGCAAACCGTCTTAGCGAGGTATCGAAATGGAAAGTACTGTTGGTTGAAGCTGGAGGGAATCCAACGCTGAACACAGAGGTAAATTATGATTTACAAGCCATACTAGTAGAAATATAGGACCAAGAACAATGAAGTGCTATTCATTTAAGTGGCCACAGCAAACAAATGACTAGGCCAGTTGTTTTAAAAGTGTAAAAGGGTCCTGGAGAAAATAAATGACCGTAACCGAATAACGATACGGATAACATCTGATAATTCTCAACATTGTGCTAATTTCTGCCGCGGAGCGATAATGCGTTCTAATCGATTAAAGATGCCTATCCATTTATGTTGATAAAAAATTAACAAACTAAAAAACGACCTAAAAACCGCGACGCCCGATTTATTTATGATATAAACATAGACCAAATGATGAGACAAGCCTTCTGCTCCTTTGATAAAGTGGTCATCACCACTATGGGCATCTTAAAGTCAAGGAAGCAGCTGTGCCATATAAACAAAACACTAATAATGATAAAACACGACATCTACATATTTTAAAGTTTTGCAGATACCGCAAGTTTTCTTCAACACTTTTGGGAGTGATGCAGACTGGGCATATACGAATGTACCACAACCAAATGCATGTCGCGGTTATAAAGCTAAAAGTTGTACGTGGCCCAGAGGTAAGGCATTGGGTGGTTCCAGCAGTATCAATGGAATGTATTACGTAAGAGGTAATAAATTAGATTACGACGAATGGGCGGCAGCAGGCAACTACGGTTGGAGCTATGAAGAAGTTCTACCCTATTTCAAAAAAAGTGAAAAATTCAACACTGACTCATCTGGAGATGACAAATATCATGGTACTGAAGGGTATTTATATGTTACCAAAGATAAAAATAATAATCCTTTTGAAGAACTACTTATTAAAGCTTACACAGAAATAGGGGTAAAAAATCTGAGCGACGTGAACGGTGTTAACCAAATGGGAGTAACAAGAGCGCAAACTACAATTCATAATGGCATTAGAATTAGTACCGCACGGGCTTTTTTAAGCCCAATAACAAATAGAAAAAATTTACATGTGATTAAAAATACACTCGCCACTAAAATATTTTTTGAAAAGAATACTAATATCGTTAGTGGAATTTCAATACACAGAGATGGAAAAAATATAACAGTGAACATAAAAAAGGAGTTAATAGTATCGGGTGGGTCTATAAATTCACCGCAGCTTTTAATGTTGTCCGGGATTGGACCAAAAAGTGATTTAAAAAATTTAGGAATAGACGTTGTAGCCGATTTGCCAGTAGGTGAAAATTTACAAGATCATATATACATTCCAATTGTTTTCAAAGCTCCTGCGGAAGATGGCATGTCTCTAACGCTGCCGAAAATAGCAATGGAATACATTAACTATATTACTTCTAAGCAAGGAACGCTGTCTGATACAAGTCCACATAAGATAATTACATTTGTTAACACTACAGATTCCACAGCCACTAGTCCAGATATGCAGTTTCACCACGTCGTGTTTCCCCCAAATGTACATCTTTTGTTGGACATGTTCGAAAAACATGGCTTAAAGGAAAACATTGTTCAGCAATTCAGAGAACTTAACAAAGACAATATTATAATTTTGATAGCAGCGACGTTATTAAAACCTAAAAGCAAAGGAAAGATAATTCTTAAAAGTAAGAACCCTTTTGAGTATCCCCTTATTTACGCAAATTACTTCGACGATCCCGAGGATATGAAAACATTATTGAGAGGAATAACACAGTACGTTTTTAAATTAGCAGCCACAGATTCCTTTAAGGCAAGCGGTCTACAATTAGATTGGTTGAAGCTTGAAGCTTGTGAAAAGTATAATACCGAAAGTAATGAATTTTTAGATTGTTATTCGAGAGAAATGACAATTTCTTTGTATCACCCAACAAGCACAGTCAAAATGGGACCAGATAGTGATTCTTCGACAGTTGTAAACCCAGAGTTGAAAGTCAGGAAAGTACAAAAATTGAGGGTTATCGATGCCAGTATAATGCCAGATGTTTTAAGAGGCAATACTAATGCACCGACAATAATGATAGGAGAAAAGGGTGCAGATCTAATCAAAGAATTTTGGTTAAAACATACGGAGCTGTGACGGATAAAATAAAACAAAAAATATATTAAAAATCTATTCGACTTGAGTTTGGCTTTAATTTATAAATCTACGTAGATAAATGTTCATATTTTCCAACGTTTTCACAAAGCGCACAACTTATGAATAAAAAATAAACAAAGTTAATAGTTAAATTCGTTTTTCAATAATCTTCAAAGAATCATTAAATCGTTCCCATTTTACAGGACGAAACAAGTGAAACCACATATCGATTTTAACTTAATTGACGGGTATTTTCAATTCGCAACGCAATTGTCCCTTTTCTGCTCAATATGATATAGTTTCAATGACGGAACAACGGTTGAATGTATAAAATCTTATTCATCAAATTTCTAGACATCCGTTTTACTCTTGATTATATATTCATTTCAACTGTCTTACTCCTCAAATCGGGAGAGCTCACAGCCCACCTGGAATTAAGTGGTTACTGGAGCCCATAGGCATCTAAAACGTAAATGCGCCACTCACCTAGAGATATAAGTTCTAAGGTCTCAAGTATAGTTACATTACATTTAGGCAGAACAGCTGTATCTCTCCCAGTCTAGCAGCACTTCTTACCACTGGTACACGAGCACACGGCCCACCTGATGGTGAGTGGTTACCGTCACCCATGAACTTCAGCAATGCCAGGGGCAGAGCCAAGCCGCTGCCTACCGCTAACTTACCACTGGTAAGCAGTATTCATTGCAAAATTTTATACTTACACAATTAATTAAAAGGAGATTCATGAATCTTGAGTTTATGTTACATATTACGCAAAGAGAGATTAAAAACATATCAAAATAATGTGTAATCATTATTATTATTTAAACATTATTTCAAAATTGCGCATGTTATTTAAAAAGATTTCCATAGCGCTTGTCATGCTCATTATGAAAATCGGTATTGTCCATTCAGTGCTACATGTTCCATAGGTTTGTAATCATTTAATTCTTAGCTTTGGTAATCCGTGATTTCATAAGGCAGATTTGGTAATGTTTCTGACCTAGTATGTTTGAGATGTTTGTGTGTGTAAATGATTATTCAAAAGTATTTTTATTTTCGTATTCTTTAGAGACTAGGTGATATAGGTGATAGAAAATAGTAACATATCGACCAATCTTCGTCGTGATTCGTTTTGTACTGAAAAATCACCAAACTGAAATTTTTCAAACCAACGCTTCACTTTTCGATCGTTAACAGTATCTCCCTAATCGCCCTAGCTATGTTGCGTGCAGATTTTGAAGCATTATCACGCATTTTTACAAAAATATACACTCATACAAAAGAAAATTACAAATATTGATGGATTTAATATCGATTTAACAGTTTTTTGAAAATCTTTTTTGATTAATGTAACTCTGGCGATAGATAGTACAAATCTTAAACGATGTTATGACAAGAAAAAAAACAGTAAGAAGACTCATTTGCATGTATAAAAACCGGTTGAGTGACTATGTCTATATATGTATTACTTCATAGGATCATTTCTATAGTAAGCTCTTACCGAGAACTTCACACTACGTGAATTACCGACATATTTTATCAGCTCTATTCATCCTAACGTTTATTCGTTCACTGCGATTCGGCTTTAGATAATAAGTGTTAAGATAAAATAATTGGAAATGGACATGCTTTAACAAAAACCGACCTCAAATAGAAAAAATATATATTCCAAAACAAATTAATATACACTAAAAACAATAATCATCGAAATCGGTTGGTGTGATATTGAGTTATTGAGGTATTCATTTATTTGTCGCGCACGTACTTAATGCAAATTTAAGACTCATATGGTTTTCTCATGGATACCATTAATAGAACTGGACTAAATTGAAATGGGACCACACGGGAAGCGTCAGCTTTCTAATAAGAAGAGAATCATTAGAATTGATTCACCCAGTCACAAGTTATGAGGCAACAAACATAAAAATATAATAAAACTACAGTCGAATTGAGAACCTCCTCCTTTTTTGAAGTCGGTTAAAAACTGCTTTTACGGTTTAATGTTACGTTTTTTATTGTTATTATAATATTATTTCCGACGCTTCGAATACTTTTGGTTTTCGTGGTCACGAACGACGACGGTCACGGTAAAATATGCGAAATAAAATCGTTTAAGTAATACCTACTAGATTTCTAGAAACTTCCATTTATAAACATGGAACCGTTCCCTAAGTCACGATAACAGCGGATCACCTTACAAAACTATCTTGCTGAACTGAGTGGATCCTTATTTGTTTAGCTAGTTCAGATTTCGTGAAACCACAGCTTAAAGTTTTTAAGATAGTCAATTGACAGAGCATCCTAGGATAAGAATTAAAAAAAATTGGGCATTTAGTAATTTTCAAAATGCGGCCCGCTTAGCTCGACGGATACTTTAACGAATTGACTCGACAGATACTGATTTTTCTTTTGTTGCTTAGATGGGTGGACGATCTCACAGCCCACCATGTGTTAAGTGGTTACTGGAGCCCATAGACATCCACAACGTAAATGCGCCACCCACCTTGAGATATAAGTTCTTAGGTCTCGAGTAAGTTACAACGGCTGCCCCACCCTTCTAACCGAAACGCATTACTCCTTCACGGCAGAAATAAGCGGGGCGGTGGTACCTACCCGTGCGGACTCACAAGAGATCCTACCACCAGTAATTACGCAAATTATAATTTTGCAGGTTTCATTTTTATTACACGATGTTATTCCTTCACCGTGGAAATCAATCGTGAACATTTGTTGAGTACGTATTTCATTAGAAAAATTGGTACCCGCCTGAGATTCGAACACCGATGCATCGCTCAACACGAATGCACCAGACGTCTTATCTGTTAGGGCACGACGACTTCCTTGACGACGACGACTACTTCCTTGACTTCCTTCCACGACTTGATTTGTAGTTTTCGATTAATTACAAAAGCACACTAAAATTTATATCACGTCAAACGTCCTATGAAATGTGTTTTGCGATTTTCAACCTTACGTTAAGGTCGGTGAGCGAGCGTCCGATGACTCATCACAATCAGACAGTACCTTTAAAAAAATGTAAATAATGGGCTAGCAAAATAGCGACCTCGCATATTGACAATCGTAATCAAAACGCCAAACGAGACAGCCGCCCAAAAGAACCAAGACACGTCAACTTACCCAACTGGGGTCATAAACCTTGAAGACGCTCCGCCATTCGTAAGGGTGGCGTAACAATTCATTACGCCTGCGAAATATTCATGCAACGTTATCTTAAAATTCACAAAAACCCCAGAACTAGGGTTCATTCATAAAGATCGAGGACCAAACCGAAGTGGACTGGATATCTTTTTTTTTTCTTTTTTCTTTATTGCTTAGATGGTTGGACGAGCTCACAGCCCACCTGGTGATAAGTGGTTACTGGAGCCCATAGACATCTACAACGTAAATGCCGCCACCCACCTTGAGATATGAGTTCTAAGGTCTCAATATAGTTACAACGGCTGCCCTGCCCTTCAAACCGAAACGCATTACTGCTTCACGGCAGAAATAGGCGGGGTGATGGTACCTAACCGTGTGGACTCACAAGATGTCCTACCAGCAGTAATTACGCAAATTATAATTTTGCCGGTTTGATTTTTATTACACGATGTTATTCCTTGACCGTGGAAGTCAATCATGAACATTTGAAGATTCATTGAAAATTCTTGCAATACACATTAGTTATGTAACAGTTTTTTTCTTTAAAACAAAAATGATGTAGGTATTCACGTTGGAACGTTCTTAAGTTTTTCATTGACCGTTTAACGTGTTTGCACAGATATTTAAATGCTAATAAATTTTTACGCAACAAATATAATTATAGATAATATTCAAAGTAATTTAAAACTTTTTTCGGCGCTATTACCGCATACGCTATATTATGCGAAACGAATTACAATGTCATTTACGGAATACAATACGACCCGGCAGGCGTTGTCCAATTCCATTTTTTCCCCATAAGAATCTATTGCGAACATTTTAAAGAGCAAAAATAGTTAATGCTCCTTGAATTGATGCGATTAACGAACGAACAGCATTTCAATCTTACTTATACATATACGAGTATGAACTTAGTCTGGCGATAAATACTGTTACAATTAAAAATAAACAAAATATTACATTTGAATTTGGAATCTGTCATTTTTATAATATGATTGCTCATTGAGTTTTCTCATTTTGGCGCCAATACATTGTACAATATTTTGCGATATTAAAATGGAATGTGGTGATAAAGAGAACCGAATCGCTGTGATTGCATTACACAAAGTAGGTAGGTATGGAGCCAAATGCAATTTTTAAAACTCTCCAAACGCTTGGTGTTAGTAAAATGTTTGTGTACCGGGCTATTAATAGGTGCAATGAGAACTTCTCTGTTTGTGACAGAAAAAGATCTGGCCGTCCACGTAGTGTTCGTACGAAAAAGGTGGACAAAGCAGTAAGCGAAAGAATTCGAAGAAATCCTGTCCGAAAGCAAAATATTTTATCTCGGGAGATGAAGATAGCACCTAGAACCATGTCGCGTATTTTAAAAGATGACTTAGGTCTTGCAGCCTATAAGAGACGTACTGGTCATTTCTTAACTGATAATTTAAAAGAGAATAGGGTGGTAAAATCGAAACAAGTACTGAACGCTAAGGGAGGTCATAGAAAATTTTTGTTTATGGATGAGAATTTTTTTACAATTGAGCAACATTTTAACAAACAAAATGACCGTATTTATGCCCAAAGCTCTAAGAAAGCTTCCCAATTAGTCGACAGAGTGCAACGTGGGCACTATCCGACTTCAGTGATGGTTTGGTGGGGTATTAGCTATGAAGGAGTGACTGAGCCATACTTTTGTGAAAAAGGTATCAAAACATCGGCACAAGTGTATCAAGATACCATTCTTGAGAAGGTAGTGAAGCCCCTTAACAACACCATGTTCAATAATCAAGAATGGTCCTTCCAGCAAGACTCAACGCCAGGTCATAAAGCTCGGTCTACGCAGTCTTGGTTGGAAACGAACGTTTCGGACTTCGTCAGAGCTGAAGACTGGCCGTCGTCTAGTCCCGATCTTAATCGGCTGATTTATGGTCAGTTTTAGAGAGTACGGCTTGCTCTAAACGCCATGATAATTTGGAGTCCCTAAAACAATCCGTACGATTGGCAGTGAAAAATTTTCTCATGGAAAGAGTGCGTGCTTCTATTGATAACTGGCCTCAAAGTTTAACGGACTGTATTGCAACCAATGGAGACCGCTTCGAATAAGCTTTCTATACTTTAAATTGTTTTATATTTATGTATTAAACTAACAATCTGTAAAAGTAATAAATGTTATTTGCAATAGATTTATTTTTATTTTTAATTGTAACAGTATGGCCAGACTAAGTATAATAATGTCTGCCCTTCGTAGATATTCTAAAATCAAAATAATAATGAGCCTTTAGCGCACTGAGTTTCTCGCCGGATCTTCTCAGTGTGTCGCGTTTCCGTTCCGGCGGTAGATTCTGCGAAGCACTGCTCTTGATAGGGTCAATGTTAGCATCACTCCGGTTTGAGCCCCGTGAGCTCACCTACTAGTTAAGGTTATGCTGAACTAGCCTCTCAATGCCATCAGCTTAGTCTAGAAAAAAAAAATCGTAATAACGACTGATAGCTTACATTGACATCCATTCTTTTTTTAAACAAATTTAGCGTCGCCAGTGTGAACAAACTAAAAACGGTAACAAAACAAAATACATGTAAATTAGAACTAAAAATACGTCGATGTGATATTTCGCTATTTTCTTTAACACTGAAGGTCAAGTGCAAATTGAATTATCATCAACTGTCGATCGTGAACGAAGCAGCAACACAAACGAGCACCTACAACGTATTAACAACCAGTATTATTGGAGCTATGAAAGCGACATATCCACGTTAAGCTATTCAAGGTGACCTGGTAAATCTCGCGGATCTCCTCCGAACGGCTTCCCCAGATAGTTACCGGTCATTGTCAACCCGTCGCTTGCGACGAAGGGCTCGACGAGTAAATTAACCCTCAGACACAGCCCACTGAGCTTCTCGCCGGATCTTCTCAGTTTTCGATCCGGTGGTAGATTCTGCGAACCTACTAGTTAAGGTTAAGCTGAAATAGCCTCTCAAGACTCTCAGCTAGGTAGGGAAAAAAAAACCAGATAGTTACGTAGCTTCATACATACTATACGTAATATAGCAGCTTACGAAATTCTATGAGACATTTCACGGCAACGGTTTTGTATTGTGTTAGACCGATGTCTGTAACAAATCGTAAAACACCTTAAAAATTTTCACGTTCCGGTTTTGATTCCACAGTTTAAGTTATGTACGAAAAGCTATCGACGATATTTCCAGGGTCTTCGATTTGCGAAATTAAGGAAGGTTTGTGGGTAGTATAAGCATACAAAGTCAGTATGTAATTTTTTTTATTGCCTTTGTAGGCAGACGATCATACGGTCCACCTGATGGTGAGTGGTTACTGTCACTCATGGGCGTCAGCAATGTCAGAGGCAGAGCAAAGCCGCTGCCTACCGTTAAAGATAACAAGATGTCGGAATAAGGTGTTGTTCCCTACAAATTAGTAGTTTTTACTGGTGGTAGGACCTCTTGTGAGTCCGCACGGGTAGGTACCACCGCCCTGCCTATTTCTGCCGTAAAGCAGTAATGCGTTTCGGTTTGAAGGGTGGGGCAGCCGTTGTAACTATACGTGAGAGCTTAGAACTTATATATATTAATATCTTATAATCTTACTTATAATCAGTGGGTGGCGCATTTACGTTGTGGATGTCTATGGGCTCCAGTAACCATTTAACACCAGGTGGGCTGTGAGCTCCTCCACCCATCTAGGCAATAAAAAAAATCTATTTTATTTTATTTTATTTATTTATTTAATATATTTTGTACACAGCTGTTAGAAGAAACACGACCATAAGGATAAAGAGTACAAGGGCGCTACTAAATCTATGTTTTTTCCTTTTTTCTTTTGTATTTTATCACATAAAATTGCCAATATGCCTATGTTCAAAAGAATTAAACAAAAACGAGTAATTGTAATTAAATAACAAAGATTATATAACCCGTTCAGTTATTCGTTTGGTTCTAATCAGGTTTGTTGTTTTTTCAAACCGGTCGCACAGATAACATAAAACAGATAATCTGATGTAGCGCGAATTTTCCACTATGATTCGAAAACATGTTTTTGTTTATAGAATCAAAATAAACAAAACTAGGTACGCTACTATACGAGTAATTAATGAGTAAAAAATATCTTACTTGTTTATAAAAAATAACACATTGACGTTTAGAAATACATACTAACAAGATGTTGTGTTAGTTTATTGCATTTCAAATATATCCAGTATGTTCGTATCAAACGTTGCGAATAAGTATACATTTTGTTGAAATGGCAATTTTTTTCTAATGAAACATGTACTTCAGACGTATTCATGTAACATATCCGGATTGAAAGAACAACATCGTATAATAAAATAATATCAACAAAAAACATAAGTTTGACCATACTATTTTCTTAAGTTCTCGTGAATCTTAGATATAATTAAAACAATTATATTCGTTTTTTTTTTTTTTAATTAGTTTATATTACACAACTACAACGACTACAGTTAGCACAACATTCAAAAGTTGACGAATAAGCTGTGCAGTACGCGAAACGTCTAAAATAATATAAAGGCAATAAAAAACGCGAGATTACCCGAAAAAGTAGTTTAATTAAAATTTTGCTTAATCAGGAATAGCGACCTATCCCTGCCGACTGTCGTGCCTACGAGGCTCGGCAGCGACAAGTCGTTGCAGGCGACGCTTAACTTCTGCAAGTCCACCATCGGAGGCAGCGGAACGGGAGAGAGAGAGCTCTTATTCCCTCACAGTGCTGTGCCACCGCCACCGAGCCGGGGACTGGAGGAGGACGTTCATTCAGCTCCGGCCCCTGTGAGAAAGCAGTTCCCCTGACCCCTGAGGAAATCGCCGCTACCATCACTATATCACGCACCGGGAAGTTGGGACGTCACGAGGACGGCTGCGATACCCGTTGCCGCTATCGCCGGACGCAACGACTAAGAGCAACCCGGTCGGCGATGTATCGAGACCAGCGTCAGGCGTCATCGACGAACGCCTCGAAGACCCGTCGGTCCGAGATTCTCGGGGTGGTGCCGCGAGTCTAGTTGGTCCGGCAACTGCTTTTACCATCGCACCGCCCGCAACCAGAGTAGAGTACCTAGTAGTTGACAAGTACCATCCGGCTTTAGAATGAGCTCCCCTCTAGGGTGTTTCCCGAGGGCTACGACATGTCCTTCATCAAATGAGACTTGTGGAGAGTACTTAACGGTAGGCAGCGGCTTGACTCTGCCCCTGGCATTGCTAATGTCCATGGGCGACGGTGACCTCTCACCATTAAGTGGCCCGTATGCTCGTCTGCTTCCAAGGGCAATAAAAAAGCGTTAGCTTTGGAAACTCCCCTACTCTGCCCAAGTTCTGACCCCGGACGAAGATCGGACGTCGGGCGAGAGAGTGTGAGGGGAAAGAAGAGGGGTGGGTAACTTTAAAACATTCTTGGGCCCACGGTTCGCTCCCAACGTCTGCAGACCGTCAAAACCCACATATCCCTCGCCCCTCTTAAGCGCGGAAACCTCATGCATGAAAAAAGAGCCCGTTCGCAATCTATGCAAAAAAGAACATAATTATGGATAGATTAAATTCAACCACGACCTATCGACATTACCCAATAATTGCGCATGAAAATAGACACCTGTCAAGAGGCACGTACACCAGTGGACTAAGAAATATTACGAAAATTTCAATCCATAGAATGATGATAGCATTCCATCAATGAATCCAACGTATTAATTGATTTTATCATTTTAAAAGCTATCCAAGCAAAAAAAAGATTACATTCGATATATTTTAAAAACACTTGTTTTCGTAAGCGCCTCGCTGGAAACCAAATATGCTCGTATGTCGTTTTTTTGAATTTAAATAATCATTTCCACTCACAAAACGTTCAGACTAATGTTTATTGAAACTTGCCCCGAGCAAGATTACTTCATTACGTAAACTTGATTCTCTAAAGTAGTTTTTAGGTTACCGAGACTATTATCACTATAGAGTTGAAATTCTGTTACTAAGAACTTTCGTAGTTGTTTTTCTTTTTTTTTTCGGGCCGGGGCCGATCCTCCTACGTGGTCCCCGCGCCTAGGGGGCGCGCGGGGTATGTGGGACTTGACGATCTGCAAGGTGTTGGGAACAGACCGCGGGCCCAAGGAATTTTAGGGCCCACCCACTAAACGACTCCCCTGCACTCTTACACCCGACGTCTGATCTCCGACCGGGGTCAAAACCCGGTCAGAGTAGGGGGGTTCTCGCGGTCAACACTACAACCAGATACGCGGCGCCACCCCGAGGACGCCCGACCGACGGGTCGTCAAAGCGATAGTCGACGACCAACGACGTCGATCTCCGCGGTACGGCGGCCCCACCAGGCCGCCCGGGCGATGCCGCTGGTGTTCCGGGATACCCCGCTGGGTCAGAACCAGCCTAGTTCGTAGTTGTCTGATAACAGATGAACTATTCGAGAGAATGTATAAATCAAGTGATACATTTCTTTAGGATTTCTGCGAATCGTAAATGTAATTGGTTTTATCGGTCTCCGTCGTCAAATCGGTCGAAATATTATACTAAATTGAATTCCGACGTACATTTTTATAAAGAGCAAGCTCTGAGTTTCTGGGCGAAGCTTCTCGGTGGTAAAAATCAGTTATCTGTGATTAACCGAAATGTTTGAATCGTGCAGTCGTTATGCAATGCAATTGGGAGTCTCCCAGGTTGGTTCGCGGTATTAATGATGTCTTATAAACTCCGAGTATCTACTTAATCCAAGGAGCGACGTCAGTCCGTTTTCCTATATTCGACACAGAAATAAAAAACGTTATAACAATATAATAGGGGTTAAAGTATAAAATTTCCCTTTGTAATAGGTACTTTGTAATACGGACTTTGAATGGACATAGAACCTTCATGGTTTGAAATTTTTGAGTAAAACTTTTTTTTCAAATGATACCTATAAGGTTCTTCTTTTAAAAAATGCGCAACATTCGATTATCGACTTTCAGTTGTTTTTTTTTATTCAGCTTAGACAAGAAAGATGGATACTTCGAAAATTCGAGTGATTTTTTAATACGAGTTCCGACGCGGAACTAACGCTGCAGAAACAGCTCTCAATATCAGTGTTGCGTTTGGAGAGGGGACTGCTAATGAACGCACCGTGCGATTTTGGTTTAAACGCTTCCGTGATGGAAATTTTGATTTGAAGAACGAACCACGTGGAAGACCGCCCACACATGTGAATAACAATGAATTGAAAGAGACGGTGAAAGCCCGATCCCAGCGAAACTACCCAGGAATTAGCGGCATAGTTTAGCGTTACCTTACCAACAATATTGACTCATTTGCGTCAAATGAGTATAATAAATAATATGAAATATGGGTGCCTCATGATTTGACTGATCTATAGAAAAAACGTATGTTGAAACTTGTGTTGCCTTGTTGAATCGATACAAAATTGAAAGAATATTGAATCGAATTGTGACATGTGATGAAAAGTAGATTCTTTACGATAATCGTAAGCGAAAATTGCAATGGCTGACCCCAGGTCAAACCATGCAACAGTGTCCTAAAACAAAGCCTACCAATAAAAAGGTAAAGGTAACTATTTGGTGGTTTCAGCATGGTGTTATTCACTATAGCTTTCTCCGGTCTGGTCAAGCAATAACGGCGGAAACGGAATTAATATGATAACAATTTAAAAAAAACAAGTATAAAAATCGTAAAAGTAGTTTTAATTATAACAGTATCAATTCAGTATTTGCTGATCTTCGCAAATTAGCTCAAGGTAATTAACTAGCTGTACTAGTGTCAGCTGTTTTAAAATGTCCTAAGCGTTTGCGTGCAGAGCCTTGCCGTAAGGTCTCAGAGACTTTCGGATTAGTGCCTTGAATCAATCAATCTATTAAACTAATCTGTGAAATTAGTAAAACATGGTAGGTTAAAATATTGACTGTGAACAAAAATCATATAGTGTTGGTAACACATTCGTATGAAGAAAAACATACTATTTAAAGATCATCATTTCAGCCTATCGCCGTCCACTGCTGAACATAGGCCTCTCCAATAGATTTCCAGTGCGACCGGTCCATTGCCAATTAAATTAAATTAAATTAAATTAAATTAAAGTTTGTCACATACGAATGTCTAGAACTGCAGTTTGTTAAATACGAAGATGATTGAAAGTATCAACCATAATTTATATCCTATGCAAATTTAAAGTCTTACAAAATCGATTACAAATAATTGAATTTATTGTGAAAACGAATTGGGTTATTCACATGCTATTACATGCTATAGGTAAGTTTGAATGAAGTTCATGTAATGATAAATAATGAGACTTGAATGTCATTTACTAAGGTGAGCTATTATGACATTAGTTTTATTTGATTGCAACATCTCGTAATATAAAAATTCAATTATAATCCTTTTTTTTAATTCGTGTAAGTATTTTTTTGTTACTACAGGTATTCTATAAAACTATATATATTTGGTTTTGGGTATACTATAAAAATCTATTTTAATAAGTGAGTGTTTGCCAAATGATTCGAGTTTGAACACATTCCTATTTTTTGATATTGATATTTAAAAAAAAACATTAAATAAAATTCTGTTCATAATAGTAAAGCTTGTCAAGATCCACTTGGTATTCCAAGCACCGATCACCGTCCATTGCGGCGTGTAAATTAACTTACAAACACTGCCCACTGAGTTTCTCGCCGGATTTTCTCAGTGAGTCGCGAATCTAAGCCGATGGCAGATTCAGCAAAGCACTGCCCTTGGTAGGGCTAGTGTTAGCAAAGCCTCCAGACTGAGCCCCGTGAGCTTGTATACACGTCCGGTGAATCTAGAATAGCTCCTCGAGGCTAATGGAAGGCTAAAAGGCATAGATAGGATAAATTATTGACTGGTGATAAGACCTCTTGTTAGTCCGCACGGGTAGGTAACACCACCCTGTTTATTTCTGCCGTGAAGCAGTAATGCATTTCGGTTTGAAGGGTGGGGCAGCCGTTGTAACTATACTGAGACCTTAGAACTTATATCTCAAGATGGGTAGCGGCATTTACGTCGTAGATGTCTATGGGCTCCGATAACCATTTAACACGAGGTGAGTCGTGATCTCGTCTACCCACCTAAGCAATAAAAAAAAAGGTAATCCGTAGGCAAACAGAGAAAACAATTCTCACAGTATCCAGCGATAAAATAAATTATACATCGCACACATACAATATATTGCACCTTTCGACCTTTAGAGAGAGACAATTGGCTAAAATCGTTATTCATTTTGTCATGTCTCTGGAATTCTCCAACCACGTAACGGCAGGTGAGCCGTGAACTAATCCAACTCTCTATTTAAAATAGACGTCATGTACTTTTAACCTCCATCATAGAAACCACGTGGAAAAGTTTTCATCCATTGTTGTTTTCGTGTCGCAACCGTAAATCAGTGAGTCTGCAATGTTTTGCAAGAGTCTTTTTTTTTTTAATATAAACTCATCCGAGAAGTCACGAAGGATTAGCGTACAAACCGTTGGCGATCTTTTTTTTTGCTTAGACGTGTGGACGAGCTCACAGCCTGCCCGGTGTTAAGTGTTTACTGGAGCCCATAGACATGTACAACGTAAAATGCGCCACCCACCTTGAGATACAAGTTCTAGGGTCTCAAGTGTAGTTACGACGGCTGCCTCACCCCCTTCAAACCGAAACGCATTACTGCTCTGTGCGGTTCTATTCCGAGGTCGGATGGGAGACATGAAGAAATGGTGTACCCCATTAACATTGACCGCATTCGTGTCGCAACCACGGAACCTGGAGTGGTGGAAAGTGAACACTGAACAGTTGCTTGTGAGAGAGCGGTGTGCGAGCTTGTGCAGTGTTGAATAGTGTTGGGAAAGTGATTTTATGTTACCTCTAAACTTCGACAGGTCTGTCGGTTTTTTTTTTCTTTCTAAACATATCGTACGACATAATATGTACATAAAAATACGTCGTGTATATTCTTCGATTATCAGTTTAATTATTAATTATATTAAATTCAACAACATACATAAAGTTTAAAAAAAAAAAACGTTGGTTGTTCATTGCGTTAGATGTTTTAATATTTAAATAAAAAAAATCCCTGTTTACTATTTTCTGAAGCGTTTTAACTCTTTCCTCGAAATTAAAAAATAAAACCAGTTATTTTTTATACAAAACAACTACAAGTTACTTACTGAACTCATACTATTAAAACTGTAACTATTTAATTAAGAGGAAAGTGATTTACAATATACCATTTTACTAATTACACGTAAAATAAATAAAGATCCAATAGTCGGTTATTAAACAAATAAAAAAAATTCAACTGTTTAGCATTTACATGCATATGAAAAATATTTCATACATTTCCTTAACGTTTTAGGCATTCTATACATTGCCTAGGTATTGTATAGAATACCGTATTATACAGATTGCCGGTAACATATATACGATACATATACCAAAATAACATATTTTACAATTTTTGTCTGTCTGTTTGTGTCGGTTAATCTCTGGAACGGCTGGATCGATTTTGATGGGACTTTCACTGGCAGTTAGCTGATGTAATAAGGAGTAATTCTATTTTAGAAATTCTCTAAAATTATAATAAAACAAAGTAATGTTTTCTTAAATTCCTCGCGGACGAAATCACGGGCACAGCTAGTCTACAATATGTTGTAAATATCTCGATATCTCAATTCAAGTTGGGTTCGAAGGCGGCATTCTTGTTATAAAATATGAGTCAGACTCAAATGTCTATGGCCCTAACAGGACCATTAACCACATTCAACACTTAGGGTCCGGCCGTTGCCTGGTCCGCCTATCTGTACTAAATAAATAGCTGAGAAGTAAAACCTTGATTTTCAGTCATCCGTGACCACCTATGCTGAAAAATATTCAAAACGTCTGCAATAATAAAATAAAAAATGTTAACCGCAAGATTGTACAGTAAAATTCGTTTTAATTATGTCCGCGACACGCAATCACCGAAGAAATTATATCTTCACTAGCGACCCGCCCTCGCTTCGCTTCGGAAACATTAAAACACACATGAAACAAAAAAAATAAAATAAAAAAAAATAAAAAAAAAGTAGCCTATGTTCATCAGGGACAATGTCGGCTTCTAATGGAAAAAGAATTTTTCAAATCGGTCCAGTAGTTTCGGAGCCTATTCGAAACAAACAAACAAACAAATCTTTCCTCTTTATAATATTAAGTATAGATATAGATATAGACTAGTATAGAAGTATAGATAATTAAATAACGCATTTTCTAAATCGAATTATGAAAGTAAGTTTTTAATATTCTTGAGATTCTTCAAGCTACAAAAACTGTAAAGTATTGAAATCGTCCGAAATAATAATAACAACTAAATCGGTAGTAAAATACTTTTAATTATCGAATTATGGTGTCTTAAAAAAAAAAAAAAACTAGTGTTCTACAAAGATTGCATATGGTTTTTACGCAACAATGTGGCAAGATTAACTCGGGTGTAGTTTGCTAATCGACCTTGTGTGAAAAATATTGCAAGCATACGTGTTATCGGGAATCTATAAGTTACATCGTCGATCTGTGATACAAGAAAAACAACGTTACACGTCTAACTTTAGAGTGCAATCCCGTATGTGAAGATGATGCTAAAGCATGCGTCTTATCTATACTAATACATATTATAAAGAGGAAAACTAATATTATAAAGAGGAAAGATTTGTTTGTTTGTTTGTTTGTATTGAATGGGCTCCGAAACTACTGAACCGATTTTAAAAAATCTTTCATTTTTGGAAAGCTACGCTATACCCAGGTGACATAGGCTATATTTATTATATTTTCAAAAAAATTAAGGATCCCTTACTGAAAGTCCAATGATGTAACCCAATGTGTAAACAAATTACCTAAAATTATTTACATCGCGTGCGCTATTTCCCAAGTGAAGCCGGGGCGGGCCGCTAGTTTCATATAAAGTAGGATTTGGAACGAAATAAAAATTTATCGGTGGATATATTAAAACTTATTGGAAATCGAAATCGTCCAATGAACGATCATTCTTAAGCATCGAAGCACGCAACTTGATTCAGTTCCCGTACCGTTACATAACTGTTATTTCGCATCCATAACAGCGAAAAAAAAAACAAACGTAATCTTAATGTATTTTGTAAAGAACTATAAAATTACGTTAATTACAATTTAAATTGTTGTGGTTTTGAAAAGAATGTGGTAATTTAGTTTTATTGCATCACTAGTCAAACCCGGTTCGCTTTGTTGACCTACATATTTTTAATTTGACTTTGATCCGATCTCTATCAAACTTCACACACACACATACAACATGTCAACCTGGCTGAGCCTTTGCTCGCCCACCTGTCCTGGTGAAACTGGAAAGGCCTCCGAGCCAACAGTAATTCTTCAATCATAAAAAAAAAACTATAACAACATGTCAAACATACACACATCCATTGTTCTTGATATTTCTCGTATCTGACCACATTTTCCCTATCTGTTATAAAAAAAAATGCAAGATATTTTATATACTGATTTTCATAAATCGCAACATATCAGATATTTTAATGCGGGTTGAGTTTTGTATTCCCGGGGCACCTCTTTCGGTAATGAAAATAGAGTGAACATAATTATTCCGCATGGTCGATCTCGCACAGCTGTGTCCAAATTATTATTTTTTCCACATATTATTGTAAGAATTGCGAATTTTTTTTATTTCCCTTGTTCGCTAGGTTCAGACAACGAATAAACATAAATTAAAAGTAATAAAATGAATAAATTTCGACTATATTATAATTTATAATAAAAAATATATTTTAACTATAAAAAGCTACCAAAATATCTACCAAAAACATATCAACCAAGACCAAAACATACCAAAACTATAAAAAAAACTTTTTATTTTGTTTAAAAATATGTATTAAGTTCACGTAATACCTACACATAATCGAAACACTTTTAGTTCCGACTCTAAAGTAGACCATAAACGTTCTCGTGATTCAATGCAACCAAAAAAAAATCGGGTCGTCGACCGCTACAATACAACTCAATTTATGAACTTATTGAAAATATAAAGTATGATAGTTCATTTATTTGCATGTAGAAGAATCATGAAAAAATTTTCATGAACTATTAAGTTTATGAACCTATTGAAAATATAAAGTATGATGAATCATTTATTTGCTGTTCAGATCATGAAAATTTTCATGAACTATCAAGTGATATATTCTTAATTAGTGATATTCTTTTTGGCACAAAAAATCCTATACTATAAAAATTGGACGCCTACGATGGGCAAGACATGTAGTTCGAACGGGGGACACCAGAATGCTAAGACAACTACTATATAGTCTATATAGTTATATATCTACTATATAGAGGGCCGCAGAAGTCGCGGCAAACCCAAACTCCGATGGTTTAACACAAAACATACCAAAACGGGTCAAATGACCCATTTTGAACTTTTGCATTGAAAATGCACGTATCATCTTATTGCTTTTGCACATTTGACTTCATGATTTTTTCTTACTAATTAATCTACAGTTATTATACTATTTTGAGTAATACTTGTCGTATACCGTAATCTACCCGCTATAGTAAAAATAGGTACCAGTAAGTGTTGGTATTATTAGTGTTAAAAATAACATTTCGTCTTGTGTTTTGTAGTACTATGTTTTAGTAATTCATATCTCTATCTCTAAATAGTATAAAATAAAGTAGCCTTCTGCTTGTATCTCCGCTTACTTTTAAACCATACACCGATTTTGAAACGATCTCAATTAATAAAAAGCGCGATAAAGTAGGCAGTAGGGAGGCAGAATATATACTTTTCAAATATATTGGTCGACTTAGCGGAGCTATGGTCAATGGCAATAGTTCAAATCACTAACCTTGGTTAAATATTAAGAGAAGGGGTAGTTAAAGCTTGCGAAACTGCGTAAAGCCCAACAATAACAATATCCAATGTTTCAATTAATAAGTACATTATAATAATACATTTAAATAAGGCCAGAATAGGTATTTACAATTCTTATTACACTAACAATATGTAATCTAATAACTAACAATCTTGTAACCAGTACTATGTGTTTTCTGTGTGTGTGAGTAATATAAAAAGAACAATTTAAGAGCCCTCTGATATTTCTGGAGACTATTGCCGTTTATAATCATTTTGACTGCTGTTTCATTTTTGCACAATCATTTGATGAACAATAAACAACGGATACTATACTTAAAAGGATATTACAATTTTATGCAAACCGGCATATCTCCAAATCCCTCTGACCAACATTGTTTAGTCTACATTTTACAACTAAGAATCCGGTGTCATTCAAAACTTCCTTTCAAAAGCCAGAAACGACACTCCAAGTTTATGTTTCTATTTACATAATCTGACCTGGATTCTGAACGTCCTGTCAAGGCACATCTACCATGCAACAGTGCTATTTCAAGGCTAGCTCGTTGGTTAGTGACGCAAGCATCTTTGCACAACGTGGGTGCTTCTAGCGCTGCAGACTAGTGTTTATCGAATTATCGGAGCGCAACGTGAATTTCGGCGCCCAATTTTGGATAATATCGAAGCATTATTAAATTGAAATGACGAGTAACATATTCTCATAGTCAACAAATACCAATGTTGTTTCAATAATCTATATATATGAATGAATTGCTGTTCGTTAGTCTCACTAAAACTCGAGAACGGCTGGATCGATTTGGCGAATTTTGGTCTTGAAGTATTTGTGGAAGTCCAGAGAAGGTTTAAAAGGTAGATAAATATGAAAATGCTCGGAATTAAATAAAAATAACAATTTTGTTTTTCCTTTAATGTGGCCCCCAGAAGTGTAGGTCTTTTATTTATAGATTGAGGCACTACGAAGTCTGCCGGATCAGTTAGTTTTTAATAAAATTTCCGTTTCGTATATAATTCAACGGACAATCAAATGAAATCATAATGGATAGGACTATTAGTGACTCAATTACCGGTTCGCAAGTGAATTCACGAAATTCCCTCACACAAAGAATCACCACGACCCGTTTCTCGCAAGAATCAGCTAAGTCATATTTAATTGAATTAAAGATAGTGCCAGAACGTGTTCCAATAGAAATGTTACGTTTAGCAATCATTATTAAGTTTAAAGTTTTTATTTAATTAATTTTAAAGCGTTGTACTCGATACAAGGTATCCGAAGCCAAAACGAGAATAACACCTTTTCTTTTCTTATCATATTAATTAATATTTCGGGAGCAAAAGTGAATTTAGCGGCCAGCGAATAATAAAATTTTAATGGTATTTAATAGATTGACAACGCGGCCCACGAACCCATAAAGATAACGCGGATATTACAGTCGCCAACTTTGGAACATAATACCGAGACTCAACAGCATTGCACTAATGCTCCACACTTTTGAGAGAACTATTTCATATGGTAGTTTTGCAAGAAGTCGATCAATTTTTTACTATTGTATTCATTGTAACATTTCATTTAAATTTGACATTTAAAAGATTTGTATTATGTCTCGATCCATAGTCTCGTGTATTCGTTACACAAGCAAATTAAATTTTGTAATTTTAAACTGGTAATATTACAACTACATATTATATCTATAGCAATACATCGAATATTATTATGCTACTTAGTATTTTGTTCAGATTTTGCGAGTCGTAGGTTTCTTGCGTTTGTAATTTTTTAATGGCGGTACGGGATCTTGTGAGCCCGCACGAGTAGGCAACACCACCCTGCCTATTTCTGCCCAAAATCAGTAATGCCTTTCGATTTGAAAGGTGGAACAGCTTTTGTACCGTAAAACTGAGACTTAGAACTCATGTCTCAATGAGGGCGGCGGTATTTACCTTGTTAATTGTGTCCGGTATAAACTTGAGGTCAACAGAGCCCTGAAGTCATTCACCTATTAAGAGCAAAAAAATTTTTTATGTTGACTTCCCAATTTATAACGATCATTGATGGGCACATATTTTTCGCCATACAACTGGACCACAATGGCTTATATAGAACATAAAGGGCAGTGAATCACGTATACAACCGTAATAAATGGCGACCGGGGAACCGTTTAAGCCGCGCTTTTGATAAAGACCACCGTTCATCGTTCTCGTCGAACGAGGGCTTGCGACGAAGGGCTCGACGAGCAAATTAACCCACAAACACAGCTCACTGAGTTTCTCGCCGGATCTTCTCAGTGGGTCACGTTTTCGATCCGGTGGTAGATTGTGCGAAGCACGGCTCTTGTTAGGGTTCGTGTTAGCAAGGTTTGAGTCCCGTGAGCTCACCTACTAGTTAAGGTTACGCTGAAATAGCCTCTCAAGGCCAACTAAACTCAACAGCTTAGGTAGGAAAAAAAAAGATAAGACCAAATTCTTCTTCTTCTTCATCGTTCCCTCACTGCTGAGGATCGCGACCACATGTGACTTTCCTCCATAGTGTTCGGTCATGGGTGGCACGGACCGCATGGTACAGACTACCATCAACCGCTTTCATAACCAGATCTGACCATCTGGCTGGTGTTTTGACCACGACGCGTTTATAAGCGAGCATATATCACAAGAGAATTTAACCACACCGATTTGATTACGTCGTGTCCCTTACCGAAAAAAATATGGTTTTTCTTTCAACTTCACTTCGAAATCCTTACGCAGAAATTATAATAATAACATCTCTACATCATACACGAATTAATGTAAAAAAAAAAACGGTTACAGACGTAATGAGAACTTTTACATTTAAAAAGAAGCCGACACCGAGACGAAGGCAATTCCGGTTTATTTCGTAACCGTTGATCAAATATTTTGTTTGGCTTCAACGGTTCATTGCCCTGTCATTATTTCAAACAAGATTAATTTACTTAGCATCGGCACAAATATATAATTTTAGAAAAGTTTCACCAATGCGCCATTAATTTTAATGAATGAACAAAAACTGCTCATGTTAAGGACGAATCATATTTTATGTAAATTGTACCCAAAGTGAAGTATTTAACCATATATGCCCAATACATTTGAAAACAAAAATAAACGAAGAATACAGTATAATATTATTGTTTACCGACATGTCTACAAGGTAGCTTCCAAAAACATAGCCAAGTTTAAATGTAATAACGCTTTTTCTAAGTGGCCCGAGCTAACCGTAAAATTGTGTAACAGTATTTTTATTTATTTCATAAAAGGTTGACCGAGCTCACGATCCACCTGCCTATTAAGTTGTTACATCACAAAGTGTATGCAGCTGCCCACCTTATGACTTATGAAAGTAATTCGTGGTCCATTTTTTAGGGCAGGAGCCGAACCTGATCCGAGGTTTCCGCACCTAGGGGGTACTTGGGGCATTTGGGACTTGAGGGTCTGCAGATGCTGGGAGCAGAGCGCAGGCCCTTTTTAGGACCCTGCCCACCAAACGACTCCCTTTGCACTCTCTCACCAGGTCTGATCTTCGCCCGGAGTCTCGGGCGAGTGGGTCCCCCCCCCCGCGGTCAACAAGACAAAAGTCACTCGTGATATTAAGTTAACGGCATGTCTCATTAGAAATATTACTATCTGCCTGCGGGACTTGAATACTGGCATCCTCGCATCGCTCGATACGAGTACACCGGGCGTTTTATCTATTAGGCCACAGATACATTAAAATAACAGAATATTTTTAATACATTTCAGACATGCTACATTGAAAGTTGAAAAACAATGGCGATTTCCACGGTTGCAGCTACAGCCATTAAATCAGCTCTTGCCATCGGCGGTCTGCATACACTTACTTTCATACCGATAATGCTAGCAGCCATGGCCTATTTCAACTATGAACTACTAGATCCCGAACAAAGACCGTTCAATCAGAAATATTTGAGAGAAACATATGATTTCATAGTAGTCGGAGGAGGATCTGCCGGATCTGTATTAGCTAATAGACTGTCTGAAGTTGAAGGTTGGAATGTCTTGCTTTTAGAAGCAGGAGGTCACGAAACCGACATCAGTGATGTTCCCTTACTGTCATTGTATTTGCATAAGAGCAAACTTGACTGGAAATACCGGTAATTATTATATAATTATATAATTAACACTTAGGTCGTGGCGTAAAAAACGATTTCTTTTTAACAATTACCGAACCGGTTTAAAATGTATTTTGTCATAATGACAATAACTTAAAAGAAATATATTTTCCTTATCATTACAAATGCTATTTATTAATTACAATTAACACAGATTTGACAAAATTATGAGATGCAAGCATTTTAAATGATTTTCAAAACGATTAAATCACATTTCAGGACCCAACCGCAAGACACGGCTTGCCAAGCTATGATCGACAAACGTTGCAGCTGGACTAAAGGCAAAGTCTTGGGAGGTTCTTCAGTTCTCAATACCATGTTGTATATACGAGGGAATAAGCGCGATTTCGATCAGTGGGAGTCCTTTGGAAACCCGGGGTGGGGCTATGAAGATGTCTTGCCGTATTTCAAGAAATCTGAGGACCAACGCAATCCGTACTTGGCAAAGGATACCAAGTATCATCAAACTGGTAATTAAACCATACCCAGTCAAAGCGCAATTAGTACCAGAGCAACCTATCCTGTTCAATTTATTCTCCGTTAAGTATTTCATTAAAATACCCTAATGAAAGACTTAGTGTGGATAGACAACATCACAAGGTGGACCGAGTACCTGTTGAAGTACGCGAGAATCCTCAGGGTGCAGGCAGCGTAGCACCAGTTGGTGGGGCGAGCCTTGGGGGAGGCTTATGTCCAGTAGTAGACCCTTGTAGGCTGATAGTACTAGTCATATTTTTAATATTGTTTTATTTATTCAATAAAAATAGCAACGCATCATTTCCCCAAGTGTATTTTAATCAATAATATTCCAAATTTGCTGTACTCAAACATGATGGAACAAAATAATTTTACTGGATTTTTTTTTTGTTTTCAGGCGGGTATCTAACTGTCCAAGACTCCCCGTATAATACTCCGATCGGAGCTGCGTTACTCCAAGCTGGAGAGGAAATGGGATATGACTTTATCGACGTAAACGGAGCTCAACAAACTGGATATGCGTGGTACCAGTTTACTATTCGAAGAGGCACCAGATGTTCCACAGCAAAAGCTTTCCTGAGACCTGTAAGACTACGACAGAACCTTCATATCGCTCTATTCTCCCACGTCACTAAAGTTTTAATTGACAAGGATACGAAAAGAGCATACGGAGTCGAATTCCTTAGAGATGGCACTCAGCAAGTCGTTTATGCAAAACGAGAAGTTATATTGGCGGCTGGAGCAATTGCTTCGCCTCAATTACTTATGTTGTCTGGTGTCGGACCCGAGCAACACCTAAAAGAGGTGGGGATCGATGTGATTCATGATTCTCCTGGAGTCGGGAGAAACCTGCAAGATCACATCGCTGTCGGAGGCATTATCTTTCGAATCGATTATCCCGTAAGTTTGGTTATGAATCGTCTCGTGAACATTAACTCTGCTTTACGGTATGCCATCACCGAGGACGGTCCACTTACATCCAGTATCGGCCTCGAAGTTGTAGCTTTTATTAACACTAAATATGCAAATGCTACTGACGATTGGCCTGACATCGAATTTATGATGACATCATGTTCGACGCCTTCTGACGGAGGTACACAAGTGAAAAAAGCACACGGACTGACGGATGAGTTCTACAATGAAGTTTTTCAAGAAGTTAACAACAAAGACGTTTTCGGTATCTTTCCGATGATGTTACGTCCAAAAAGTAGAGGATTTATTAAGCTACGCTCTACGAATCCCCTGGACTACCCTATAATGGTCCACAATTATTTGACGCATCCTGATGACGTTGGAGTACTGAGAGAAGGGGTGAAAGCTGCGGTAGCAGTTGGAGAAACAACAGCCATGAAACGTTTCGGATCAAGGTTTCATGCAAAACCTGTCCCGAATTGTAAGCACCTACCTCCTTATACTGACGAATATTGGGACTGTTTTATTCGTCAATACACCATGACCATTTATCACCTTTCGTGTACAGCGAAAATGGGTCCTTCTAGTGACCCAATGGCAGTTGTGGATCCAAGATTAAAAGTATATGGGATCGAAGGTCTTAGAGTGATAGACGCAAGTATTATGCCTACAATTACTAATGGAAATATTAATGCTCCAGTCATAATGATCGCTGAGAAGGGAGCTGATATGATCAAAGAGGATTGGTTACCAAAATCTAAAAAACGACGACGCAGAAGCATCAGATGCTCTAGATTAGAAAAAATTAGTTTAGGCCGTCATAATAGTAAGCTTTGCTCAATCAAAAGATGATGTAATGGAATTTAATAGAATAAGTAGTAAAATTAAGGGATGTTTATTATACAGAGATACCAAAAGTGTTCATGTTCAAATGTGTAATGTGTAAGCGATCTGTTTCGCAGATTCTAGTCGGCGGTGTGCTTGAATAAAATAATACATTAGAAATATTTGTAGTTAAGTTGGACGCTATTAAATCGGGACCTCTTTTAACTTAGTCAATCTAGGTATTTACACAAAACAGAAAATTAGTTATATAAATCTTGTAAATAATCTACTTATTTAGTATTCGTTAATTTTGCTATAGCTTTTTTATTGCCCCGACGTAACTTAAATTTACTTAATTTAAATGATGTAAGACTTTTTTATGAGCAGGAATACATGGGTTTTATTTTTTTATTTCTTTCCTATATTGTTCTCAATATAAAACATTAGCGAGTGGTTAATAATTTTGTCTCTTCTCTGGTCTCGAATGACATATGCAAATGACATAAGCCAATTTATACCTACGTTCTTAATAAAGATTTTTAGTTATAATGATTGTAATAAACATGAACAGCTTACAATATTGCTGTACTTTTTATGCTTTTACCTGAAGTAAATGGACAGATTTGGTTTACATCTTGTTTTTACATTCTGCTTCTGCCTTTGGTCATACTCGAGGGACGCGCTATCTTGAAATGTCACCATCGGAAAAGTAATTGTGAGCCATTCTTTGATCAATAATTTATAATCTAATACTAGACGATGACCTATAGACTAGATGATGACCGGTTTTTTTTTTGATAACGCCATTTTGTTGTGTCTTTAAAGCGGTTAGTTGCCCTCAATTAAGAAAAATAGTATTATTATTCGCCAATAGATGTCGGGAAGAGTTGATTATTGAAAACACGAATAAAACAACATTTTCTGAAAATAAATCGTAGCTAGATCGATTTATCGCCCCCGAAGTCTCCTGTATACTAAATTTTATGAAATCGTTGTAGCCGTTTCCGAGATTCAGATTATATACATATATTAATATACAAGAATTGCTCGTTTAAAGGTATAAGATAAGATTCCGACTCATGCCTTAAGATGGGCGACGGGAGTATATTATTATTTTATTATATATTTTATACGTTGACCCATTGACGTCTTAACACCAGGTAGACTACGAGGTGGTCTACTCATCTGTACGATGCTATAAAATGACAATCGCAACGTATGTACAGAAATTCAATTTTCAACGCATTATCGAAACCATCGCCATCTATTGGCACCACAGAACAATATTATTACGCTAAATAGAATTCCATTAATGAAAATGTAAAAAGTTTAGTTACCAACAAGGTCGACAGATGTCACTAAAGTCAGATTATCAAAGCAGGCTGAGACGTCTTTGACAAGAACCGTTATTTAATAGGACTAAAAAAAGGTATTTTTGATTTATACTCGTGTGAAGTTTTTGAAATAAACTGACGCACTATGAGAAGACGTTTGATGTATTCATATTTCGGTCAGTGTTCATAGTCAAATTGGCCTTGAAAATATTAACAAGCCGCGACAAAGCGACATGTGTTCGACAAAGCACAGGATCGTTCTAGCATGACGTATGTTCTGTTCCCCCCTAACCTAAACATCAGCTTGCCCCCTTGTATTGCGCAAATGAACGCTCTGAGATCGTAGTCAATCTATATAATATATAAAAATGAATTGCTGTTCGTTAGTCTCGCTAAAACTCGAGAACGGCTGGACTGATTTGGTTAATTTTGGTCTTGAATTATTTGTGGAAGTCCAGAGAAGGTTTAAAAGGTAGATAAATATGAAAATGCTCGGAATTAAATTAAAATAACAATTCTTTTTTTCCTTTGATGTGTCCCTCGTCGGACGGATTCCTTTCGTTTATTTTATACAAAAGCTTAGGTCTTTTATTTATCGATTGAGGCACTACGAAGTCTGCCGGGTCAGCTAGTGTATGATAAAAAAATATGTTATTTTGTTATTACAAAGTTAAATCGTACACTGTGTGCATTACTAATAAAAATCTTACGTTACGGACGTTTTTTCCCGGTTAGTGTACCCCACCGCATCGTCCAATAAGGAACTTCGTTCCAAAAAACTTATACCGTTCCTCCAGTCGACTATTTGTTTGAAGCTGCTTCTTCACTATACGGAAATAGCAGCACATTACAAGCCAATACGGATCTGACCGCGAAGAAGCCTTTATTTATTAGAACTTCATTCTAGCACGCTAATAAGCAATATGCATAATCTATACTTATTTATTTTATTTTATAATATTATAGAGCTGAAGAGTTTGTTTGTTTGAACGCGCTAATCTCAGGAACTATTGGTCTGATTTGAAAAATTCTTTCAGTATTAGCCCATTTATTGAGGAAGGCTATAATAACGGTAAGACGAATACAAGTGGAGCACCAATAAAGAATGTTTCAAAATAGGGGTTTAAATAGCTCCTTAACATTCTTTAATTCAAAAATATCTTCACTTTCTACATAAATGAAGTGGGGGTAAAATTTAGCGTTATGCCAAAGTAAGTATTCCACGCGGACGGAGTCTATGTAGTACTATATGGTACCGGCGACGGCGAGCCTTCGGCGCGCACTGTGCGGTACCGTGGGTTTCGTGGAGTCGGAGTGGTGGGGCTCGATGGGGTTTAGTCGGTAGTCGTTCTGCGGGGCAAGTGCTTCGCGCGCCTTTTTCAAGGCGTAGTCTCCTGTGAGAAATTGGGGGAGGTGAAGGACCTCGGCTCTTCTCTTCTCCCCTTCTTCCTCTCAGGAGGCGCCGGAGTCCGACATAACCCGGTCCGTTACCCCCCTCGACCGGGTATCCGTAAATGGATTCCCCAGCGTTAAAAAAAAAAAAAAATGTAGTACTATATAGTCGGAATAAGAACAAAAGTATAGTAGAGTGATGCTTTTTTGAAATTTCTATTGACTCGTAATTAATAGCTAAAATCAATAACAGTGCCAATATTACATTATAAATTAGTCCCTGAGTAAAAGCGCTACTTATTAATATGATAATTAATTTAGATTATACTATATATTTATTTTTTTAATTATGTATGTCAGACCAAAACTTCTTATTACCCAATGTGTGTTTGAATTAGGTAATATAGTCATCTAATTAATATGATTTGTATTTTTATTGTCGCAGCCATAACGCAAATTATAGTTCATGTTAATTACGATTTTTAACGTAATTAAAAAAAAAAAATCGTTTAGACGGTCGTGTAATACTTTAGGAATTCATGTTTCAGTTCGTTTGTTTCTTGTTTGGATCTCGCGTATTTTATTCGACATAATTAAAGCTATCTACAGATATTTATTGAGCTTCAATGAAGGTTTGGAGATTTCGAGGTTTGGTGAGTAGTTACTTAACAGTAGGCAGCGGATTGAGTCTGCCCTTGGCATGGCTGAAGTCCATGGGCGACGGTAACCACTCACCATCAAGTGGACCGTATGCTCGTCTGTTTACAGGGGCAATAAAAAAAGGGTTTTTGTGATAGTACCATCAATGTATAGATGGATTGATGAATAGAATATGTAATGAATGGGCAGATGAATAGTTTTTACTGGTGGTACGACCTCTTGTAAGTCCGCGCGGGTAGGTACCACCACCCTGCCTATTTCTGCCGTAAAGCAGTAATGCGTTTCGGTTGAAGGGTGGGGCAGCCGTTGTAACTATACTGAGACCTTAGAACTCATATCTCAAGGTGGATGGCAGCATTTACGTTGTAGATGTCTATGGGCTCCAGTAACCACTTAACATCAGGTGAGCTGTGAGGTCGTCCACCCATCAAAGCACCAAAAAAAAAACAAAAGTAACTGTGGCCGGGTCTCTCATGCAGCCCACTATTGATGAATAGCCCATACGTCACTTACGTCAGCCATGCCAGAGACACAACTAAACCGCTGACTACAGTTGAAAACTATTTTCAAACCTCGTCCACGCTCGTGGAACACCGAGAAGAGTTCATACCAGAGTCATTCATACACGTAGTGAAATTTATGTTTGAAAACAATATTTATCTTTATGTGGCGGGGAGAAGTCGATGGCATCGCTTGGAACATAGAACAGTGGACAGTCATTGTCAATAACAAATGAGACTTAATTTCATATCTCAAAAGGGAGGGTCACATTAACGCGGTATGCTTCGTTCACAAGTAAAATTCAGTTGAGCCTCAACCAGTTGAAGGCCATGACGGACACCAAGTCTCCACGGCATACTTTCCCCTAGGGCCCTCCGATACGCCTCAGTACTATATGCGCGCAGAGTTTCGAGTTCTTTAGACACATCCCCAGAAAAAGTGGTGACAATTTGGAAAAGCTGCTAGTAACAGGCAAGGCATGCGGAAGAAGGCCCAGAGGCAGAAGTCCAATGCGCTGGCCGGACCAGATACGCTCCACTCTCAACACTTCAGTCCACGTTGCTATCCACACAGCCGAGAATAGGCAGGAATGGCGTAGGATAATCCAGGAGAAAATTGTTAGAGGAGACCAAGACCCTCAGCATTAAGGATTATCGACGCTAGAAGGAGATGATGGACCCTGCGAATATATCAAGGATCGTCCAAAAATCGTTGAGGGGCTTTTTCGCTAATATTGTCAAAAAATAACTCAAAAATAATGGACGACTTAATGAAACAGTGACTACTTACTATTTTCCAAAATGTCAAGACGCCAAACAACAGACATACGATGTCCGTCACGGCTCCCAACTTATTGGCGGTCACAGGGTATCCGCCGCGGCCTACTGGGATAAAAATGATTTCCAGTCTAACGTTCAACGTGTTAAGTTTGTTACCCTTACCCTTTATAGTAAACTAGCGGCACGCTCCGGCTCCGCTCGGGTCTTTAACAAAAATTTCAACGATATTTGACGTTTTTTTATTTTTTTAAATAAAATAACACTTATTGCGGCGTAACTATAATAGTAAGACATATGCTGTTGCGACACTTTTTGTAAATAATAATGTGTTCAACAAAGCCGTACTACATTTATTTATTCTATAATGAATAATTATCACACACACGATGTAAAGAATATTTTAGGTAATTTTTTTACACCTTGGGTTATATTATTGGAGTTTTAGTAAGGATTTTCCTCTTCTTTTTTTTTTCAAATATTAATTTTATTAAAAAAATATTATAGCCTATTTCACTCGGGAATAGTGTAGCTACCAAACAGTGAAAGAATTTTTCATATCGGTTCAGTAGTTTAAGAGCCTATTCAATACAAACAAACAAACAAATATTTCCTCTTTATAATATTAGTATAGATTATCGGTTAAAAATTAAAAAAAAAAAACAGTCTAGTGATGTGCTGATATGTGCGGAATTCATTTAAATCTGTTCAGGCATATAAAAATTAGATTGGGTATATAGAAACATACCCTGAAAACACACTTTTAGATGGTCCGTTTAAAAATTTCCTATTTTCACGATTTCATTTATAGGCAATACAAACAATAATAGATTCTAAATTATTATACAATTATAAGGTAAAACCAGTCCGGAGAAACCGGAATAACTCCTTAAGGCTACCGTCTATTAGGTAGCGGAACAATCATAACACTTCTTTAAATATAATTGACCTAAAAACTAAAGTTCAAGGTTCGAAACTTTTTATTTTTTATTGCTTAGATGGGTGGACGAGCTCACAGCCCACCCGGTGCAAAGTGGCTACTGGAGCCCACAGACGTCCACAACGCAAATGCGCCACCCACCCCGAGATACAAGTTCTAAGGTCTCACGTATAGTTACAACGGCTGCCCCAACCTTCAAACCGAAACGCATTACTGCTTCACGGCAGAAATAGGCAGGGTGGTGGTACCCACCCGCGCGGACTCACATGAGGTCCTACCAGCAGTAATTACGCAAATTATAATTTTGCGGGTTTCATTTTTATTACACGATGTTATTCCTTCACCGTGGAAATCAATCGTGAACATTTGTTGGGTACGTATTTCATTAGAAAAATTGGTATCCGCCTGGGATTCGAACACAGGTGCATCGCTCAACACGAATGCACCGGACGTCTTATCCGTTAGGCCACGACGACATAAACTGTAACAAAAGGACAAAAATCTACACGTGAATAGAAGCGATTTTTATATGTTTTGGCAAAAATCAGATATGCCCTTACGTATCTGATATCAAGATTTGTTTTCATACCGGAGCCACACACGTTGACAGAGTGGTAAAGTTACCTAACCAGCCAACCGTACTGTATGTACGAAGCACAATAGAGATCTAGTTTATGCACGGTCATGTTATCTAGTCGCATTTCATTATGAGGTACCATTATGCAATGTTGTTATAAAACTTTTTAAGATACGAATTGCGCACAAAAATTTGGTGATCTAATCTCTTAGTTTGAGTAACGGTTGCGGAGCCTTTAAGTTTTAAAGGGTAAATCAGTGGGGTAGTGTAATTCTTTTTTTCATGTGTAATCCGGACCTCCAGAATCAAGGATCTAAAAAAAAACAGCGTTGTATTTAGCGGTTTTTGCGAATCCTGAACATAATTAAGAGATTAAACCGCAAAAGTATGTACATAGTTTTAATTTTGCAAAACATCAGGTAAAGACGATCCAAACCGCAAAAATTATAATTTGCGTAATTACAATTGGTAGAGCCAAATCAGTAGCTAGATAATACTACGTTTCAAGGGCGGGACAGACGTGTAGGTGAGCTATATAGGTAACTATATAATTGAGACTGCGACCTCATGTCCCAAAATAGGCGGCAATATTGTCGTTCCGATGTCAAGGGGCTTCAGTAATCACTAACACTAGGTGTACCGTGCGCACCGTTCTTAGTAACAAAAATAACAGCGTGTCTATTTTTAAGCAATCATGCGTAAGACGGCTTAAATGTTAAAGTCTCCATTTGAAGGAACAGCCATAACAATATACAAAACTAGTTAAAACTTCTATCTTGCACTATAAATAAATTTGGAGTAGTAGCGCAATACCCCAAATTAGACCTTTAATTAACACAATGATGAGTTAAATCTAAAATTTTATATATTTATATTGTAATTAACATTTATTATACGGGTAATATGTATAGAGTGCGGCACTACTGCTCTTCCACTTACAAAAATTACGCACGGTAAGAAATTACTGCAAATATGTATGCCTCTACCAAGTCTTCTTCAAATTCTACTAATCATAAAGTATTAATAACAATAAAAGCCTTTACTGTTACAACCTTAAAATTTTTGTTTACTCTAACTTCCCTGAGCCCACTGAGTTTCTCGATGGATCTTCTATAGGTCGCGATTCCGATCCGGTGGTAGATTCTGCAAAGCACTGCTCTTGGTAGGGCTAATGTTAGCAATCTATCTCTGGTGGAGCCCGTGAGCTCACCTATAATCCGGGGGTAGCTGAAATAGTCACCTCAAGGCTACCAAAATAAAAATTCCCTGAACGTCTAATTTGAGAAATATCTTCTCAAGCTATGATCAGTTTACTCTGTCATTAGCCATTTTTGTACAACTACTACCAAGTTTATTTAAACGATTCATCTAATAAATGGTCTATCTCTTTTCTTAACGTTGTCTTTTTTGTATACATTCTCGTTTTTTACTTTTGTTGGTGTTCCAAAATTTATGACCATTCCATTCACATAGATTATAGATGGTTACTGTAATTTGTGGTTGTAGAATAAATCTATCAGAAATATATATATATGTGTAGTTCAATTATCCTAAAAATTATAATGCGTTAGGCAAAGTGGATAAATAAACATCACTTATATAACTTAAATCACGTATTTACTTTTATTCATATTTATTTACGCTGATTCGATACAATATTTTATACAAACAATATATACCTCAGCTGCTGCCATCTATAATCACTATTGTTCGGAAAGTTATTTAATCTTGAAATATTCTGACAGAATTAATTACGTGTTAAATTAAAAATTAATATTAATTAAGTTGAAGAAAATCACTATACAGGCACTATGTAAATTACTCATGTAATTTATTAAATCTTTGGAATCTGTGTCAAATTATATAGATATACTCGTAATATGTTAAGTTGATATTTTACTAAACTAGATATACTAGATACGGCGTGACAATTGAGTACAAAATACATTTTAATGTTAAAGTGTAATGAAATAGTCTGTTATTCTATTAGAACGAAAGACATAACGATTTTGTGGTAGCACTTGATTTTACTGCCCATCAGGGGGCTTTAAATTAAATCGTTTCTTAAGGAGAAAACTTTAACAATTCAACGGAACAAGCTAGGATTAGTTCGATATGCGAAAACAAACAGATTGTTGTAGTGTCATCATTTCTCGATTAATTACAAAATTTTAACTTAATCAGAAAGCTTTAAGCTAATGAAAATTTGGTTGAAAGATTCCCTTATATAGATAGTTAAATGAAGGACAAATTAACAAAAGTGTGCTCTGTTGAAGGAAGACTGGTCAATTAAATCTTGTGCTTCAGAATCAAAAGCCTCAAAAATTCTATTTGGGAGAGCGAGGGGTGTTACTAATCAGTCATCTTCCCGATCCACTAACAGTACTTTTAGGTACCTCAAGCACCGGTCACCATTCCCGTCGAACCCGTCGCTTGCGACGAAGGGCTCGACGAGTAAATTAACCCTCAGACACAGCCCGCTGAGTTTCTCGCCGGATCTTCTCAGTGGGTCGCGTTTCCGATCCGGCTCTTGCTAGGGTTCGTGTTAGCAACGTTGTCAGGTTTGAGCCCCGTGAGCTCACCTACTAGTTAAGGTTACGCTGATATAGCCTCTCAAGGCTATCAGCTTAGGTAGAAAAAAAAAGTTACTAATCATAATATTATCACTGACACAATATCTTGAGCGGAAGTAAAGTATTAAAATTTGCCATCTCATTGACATTTATATTTATTCAAAGGCTAAGTAAGATTACTTGCGGATAACGATTACAGCATCGTTTAATTATAATCTCTTGTCGTTCGATTTGTATTATAATTAACTAATGCTTCACTACATTTTCGCAATAAGAATATTTTTTAAATTTAATTTTAACTTACCACCCTGCGGGAATTGAACACCGCCATAGCGACATCGGTTGGTGCGGATAAAAACAAGTAGAATAGAAAAAAAAATGGAGAACAAACACTCGATTTGAGTGAATGTGGTATTTATTACATTCTTCATGCGAACTTCTTACTGGTAGTAGGACCTCTTGTGAGTCCGCGCGGGTAGGTACCACCGCCCTGCCTATTTCTGCCGTGAAGCAGTAATGCGTTTCGGTCTGAAGGGTAGGGCAGCCGTTGTAACTATACTGAGATCTTAGAACTTATATCTCGTGGTGGGTGGCGCATTTACGTAATAGATGTCAATGGGCTCCAGTAACCACTTAACACCAGGTGGGCTGTGAGCTCGTCCACCCATCTAAACAATAGAAAAAAAAACAATAGTTCACATTCAAATTTCTGAATACCAGAGAACGAGTATTTAAATTTTATCAGCTTTGTTTTATCAGCTTGACCCGTACCTATCCATCTACGTCATTTTCGTCAAAGCTTAGATTTTCGATGACTTGAAAGTACCGATGACAGTACAATAATTTTATTATTACGATTTATTGTTTTACATCAACAGCATAGAGAAGCAGTTGTAGTAATTTTCACTATATTTTGGTGATTTAATCGTGTTTAACTTTTTTAAAGATTTTAAACTATATTTATTATATTTCAATCGTTCCGAAACATTACCGAATATTGTGATGATAAAAAAAAGACCTTTTCAACCTAAACGTGAATGCATTTATTACCCGGAAACATAATTTTAGTTCAGACGAAGCCGCCATAGGGAAGCCATTATGAGGATGTTACTTGCAATTATGTAAGAAACATCATATTTATTACCGACATATAAATCGAAATTGTCTTATTTCATAAGTACCCTGATATTCTGATATGGCCGCAGCGCAGTAATAAAACCAGTAATAGTGTGTAAAGTTTCTCCTCTTGATCAGATAAATATATTACACGCGCTGTGTGTGTTTAGCAAGATTTTTTATACATGGATGCTATATACGCTGAAATTATTAGATAAAAAGATAATAGTATTTTTAAAATACTAGTCGATGCGCGTGACTTCTTACAGAAGATTTTAGGGCTAGTCCGAATGGGTAAAGCAGTAACGCGTTCCAGTTTGAAGAGTGGGGCAGCCGATGTACTATAGAACTTATCTATTAAGGGCTTGCAGAATTTATATTGTTCAGCCCATGGACTCTGGTAACCACATAAACGGCATTAAATAGAGCATTAAAGTTCAATTTTAACAAGAATAAATGGTACAATTTAGTATTGAAATTTTGACACACAATTAACACACAATTGAAATATTATTCAAATAGTAGTAGTAGGCAGCGGCTTGGCTCTGCCCCTGGCATTGCTGAAGTCCATGGGCGACGGTAACCACTTACCCACAGATGGGCCGTATGCTCGTCTGCCTACAAGGGCAATAAAAAAAATAAAAAATACTGTTATAATTTTGTGCGTGCGTTTTTCCAAATCAATTGTTGACCGTAGCGCGTTATCCCTACGCGCTCGGCTCTCTTACCTTGCAACTTATTTCGATATTCTCATACAGATGAAGTACAGTACCTGAAAGCATTGAAATAATCTTCATTACAATTGAGAATTTGAAAGAAAGCATAAGCGAATTGACGACAGTGATTCCTGACAAGGTGACTAAATCTCATCATCATAATATACTTCTATACTAATATTATAAAGAGGAAAGATGTGTTTGTTTGTTTGTTTGTATTGAATACGCTCCGAAACTACTGAACCGAAAAATTCTTTCACTGTTTGGAAGCTACACTATTCCCCAGTGACATACTAATAGGCTATCATATTGTTTGAAAAAAATTAGGGATCCTTACTAACACTCCAATAATGTAACCGAAGGTGTAAAAAAATTATCTAAAATATTCTTCATCGCGTGCCCTGCGAAAACTATTGATGATAGAATAAAATAATGTACTTTGTAGACCTTTGTAGAACACATTATTATTAACAAAAAGTGTCGCGACAGCATATGTCTGACCATTATAGTTATGCCGCAAGAAGTGTTCTATTATTTAAAAAAATAAAAAACGTCAAATATCGTTGAAATTTTTGTTAAAGACCCGAGCGGAGCCGGAGCGGGCCGGTAGTACGTTATAAATAAATAAATAAATAAATACTTTAAATAAACATTTAAGATCGAGATAAATTAATGAACTAGATGAGTAATCTCGTGTCAAACAAATCGATCGTACCTCAACTGTTTTTTATCTACCCACGGTAACAATAAAAAATAACTTGAAAACAAACAGACAACACGCATTTTTAACTTGTTTAATTATAATATTACGCAAGACACCGAGTGCTATCATGAAGTCTATATGAATATCGTTCCTAAAATCTAAATACAACGCAATGATTATTTTTTTGTCTTAAAATGTATACTGTAATTAACAATGCGTTCGTGGAAAGAGAATCATGAGAGTTCCGTTTCTTGGTTTTTTTTTTGATATCGCGAGCAGATGGACGTAAGATAAATCCGAAAGTAGTAGTTACCGTCATCGTTTTTTTTTCCTACCTTTTTTTTTGCTTGGATGGGTGGACGAGCTCACAGCCCACCTGATGTTAAGTGGTTACTGGAGCCCATAGGCATCTACAACGTAAATGCGCCACCCACCTTGAGATATAAGTTCTAAGATCTCAGTATAGTTACAACCCTTCAAACCGAAACGCATTACTGCTTCACGGCAGAAATAGGCAGGGCGGTGGTACCTACCCGCGCGGACTCACAAGAGGGCCTACCACCAGTAAAAAACCTAAGCTGATGGCCTTGAGAGACCACTTCAGCGTAGTCCTAACAAGTAGGTGTGCTCACGGGGCTCAAACCTGACGACGTTACTAACACTGACCCTAGCAAGAGCAGTGCTTCGCAGAATCTACCACCGGATCGGAAACGCGACCCGCCGAGAAGATCCGGAGAGAAACTCAGTGCGCTGTGTTTGTGGGGGGGGGGGTGTCATCGTGTGACACAAGCTGTCTTCTGACAAGATCTGTTTTCAAAAATAAGGTCGTGTCATAAATGATGATATGATCACTTGGAAACAGATCGTATCGTATAGCAATAACAGCCGTTTTCCCATCAAATGGAATACTCGCTGAACAGAAATATGATAGACGGAGGTACTTAATGTAATAGTTTTATAGATTCTGCAGAAAATTATTTGACTATCCGACTACCAATAATGATGAACCCGATTAAATCTAAACTCGATCAATACATAAATGTATCTTCTGACATTACGCATTAGTTGATCAGATTGACTAGACCGGCTGAACTGGTTGTAGTAATATATCTTCAAGGAAGTCAAAGAATATGATTTTCCGCATCAGAGTAACTATCTCCAACGAGAAACAAACAGCGCTAACTTTCTGTTTTATGACCGCAGTTTATAGAATAGTTTGATAGATATTAAAGGGGAATACAGATTACGAAAATCATGATGAACATGCTGTGGAATGGGTATTTGAAGAACGAGGTTTTACTATATTTATTTTAGTCATCTTAGGTTGGTATTATAATGTCTTTGCAAATACAAAAGGACACAAAGAAAGTTTTTATTTAAGACGGACAGAAAATATAGATAAAAGGAGAAAGTAACAAGAAATAGATAGTCCGAGCAGGTAGATAGGCAGCGGTTTGGCTTAGGCAGCGGCTTGGCTCTGTCCCTGGCATTGCTGAAGTCCATGGGCGACGGTAACCACTCACCATCAGGTAGGTGGTATGCTCGTCTGCCTATAAGGGCAATAACAAAAAAAGCAACACAAGCAGGTACACGAAACAAGAAGCAATAATTAAAAAGGTATAGCACAGAAGGCTAGCACAGGATGCGCGCTCGCAAGTCAGATTTCGACTATATAGTGGCGGTGGCGGATCGGTAGAAATGCGACGACCAGTAATTCGTCTATGCACCGATGTAGTAGCGAAATATTATCGCCGCCACTGTACTGCAGTTATCGCCTGACTTTTCTTGTAAATTAATTTTGTTTAGTGTAAATAATGTTTTGCATGATTGTGTGATAAATGAATGTGTTAATATAAAATAAAGTATGTATGTATTGTTGTGTAGTGTAATTATAATAAAATATTATAAAATAAATACATATGAGTCACTCACATTAACGTTGTTTATTTAGCGCGAATTTGATCGTAGGGCGGGAGGAAAATCGCCTACGTAAATAAATGAAAATCGACAGTACATTCTCCCGTTCCACCAAAAGTAATACATTATAAATTACAATTTTTTTTTAAATCTTCACTTCGCCAACTAAAATCTGTCTTAGCACTTTTGTTCTACAATCCTTTTCGAGCTAAGAAACAAAGAAACGGTTTTGTAATGATTAAAACGAGCCCCCGATTCTTGGGTCGACATCTTGTGTATTGAGTAATTGGAATGGATAAGTACAGAAATGAGTACACAAGATGAAGTTTAAAAGTAGCACCGGTGATACAATAAGTCCGACCAAGGCGATGGGGCAACGCAAAACCACCGTCGCCAAAACATGTCTTGTCGGATCCCCTGGATCAAATCTAGGTGCTTTTAGGCCCCACAAGCACTGGTCACCGTCCTCGTCATGCTCGTCGATTACGACGAAGACAGAAGAGTTCGACGAGCGAACAAAGCCATACACACAAGCCACTGAGTTTCTCGCAGGATCTTCTCAGTGGGTCACGATTCTGATTCGGTGGTAAATTCTGCGAAGCACTGCTCTTGCTGCACGGCTAGTGTTAGTAAATTCTCTCAGGTTGAGCCCGTAAGCTCACCTACCCATCCCTGTGTAGCTGGAATAACACCTTAAGCTCCCAGAGAACAGGTAGGGGAAACAATTACAATACTTGTATATGCCTATGAAGTCGTCGTGGCCTAAAGGATAAAACGTCCGGTACATTCGTAACTAGCGATGCAATGGTGTTCGCATCGCGCAGGCGGGTACCATTTTCTAATGAAATATGTACTCGACAAATGTTCACGATTGACTTCCACGGTGAAGGAATGACGTCGTGTAATAAAAATTAAGCCCGCAACATTATAATTTACGTAATTACTGGTGGTAGGACCTTTTGTGAGTCCGCACGGGTAGGTACCACGGCCCCGCCTATTTCAGCCGTGAAGCAGTAATGCGTTTCCGTTCGAAGGGTGGGACAGCCGTTGTAACTATACTGAGACCTTAGAACTTATATCTCAAGGTGGGTGGCGATATTTACGTTGTAGATGTCTATGGGCTCCGGTAACCACTTAACAGTTCCGCCACCCATGTAAGCAATAAATAAATTAAAAATAAAGCCGATTTTTTTTTCCACCGGTGACAGATTATGAGACCATATTATTCAAACGTAGCGTATATAGCCATCGGTCCTTGACAAGTGCGTCAATTTTCAAGTTAGATAATCAGACGTCAAGGGTGACAATTACGTTAAAAGATACGGTTACATGCATACATCTACAGACACAGGTCACGTTAATAAGAGCGTGTTAAAACTATCTACTTATAATGACACATCTTAAGGCCAGAAGATGTACCACGAGAATTATCTAACCGACTATGAATTCGAATATACATACACATGTATGACCACGACCTACTTTTCTTATAGTAACAGATGGATGAACGAGGTGACAGCCCACTTAATTTTCAGAAGTTATCGGCCCCCACAAATCCCACAACGAAAATTCCACCATATACCCTGAGAGATGAGGTGGAATTCCATTTGTATGCAAAAACCATCATGCGACCTTTTAAGACGGAACACGTTATGCAGCATAAATAGGTAGGCGTCTGGAAATTCCTAAATTGAGAAGATTCGTATATCTCTAATTTGAAATAAAAAAATAAGTAGTGCTTAAATAAAGTAAGTAGAATATACTTATAAATAAGTAAGTAGAATAGGATTTCCAAAGAACCAAAGTTTACGAGGCACAAGTTTCAACCGAATAACTTTAATTAATTGTATATATCATTTTGACAGTTCGTGTATGCGCGTTGATTGATGACTTAAATCAATCCTACATCAGTCGCATGACAGATGTCAAATTAAAACAGAAAGCATTTATTTTTTAAAGGAATTTTTCGTTCGCTTTTTTTAAGAATGCTGTTTTTGTCTGTACATAATTTAGACAAATTGTGATTAGCCAAATGATTTAAAAGAGAGGTAATGTGTCGTTCTGACATTATTATGAATATAAATTAGAATAGAGGTAATTTAACACCAGGTGGGCTGTGAGCTCGTCCACCCATCTAAGCAATAAAAAAAAGAGAAGAAACAAAAAAAAACCCTCCAAAAGAGATGTGAGTTTTATGTGTTTTTTTATTGCTTAAGTGGGTGGTCGATCTCACGGCCCACCTGGTGTTAAGTGGTTACAGGAGCCCATAGATATATCGATGATCTACAACGTTAATGCCGCCACCCACCTTATGAGTTCAAAGGTTTTTAGAGTACAACGGCTGCCCCACCCTTCAAACCGAAACGCATTACTGCTTCACGGCAGAAATAAGCGGGGTGATGGTACCTGCCCGCTACGACTCACAAGACGTCCTACCACCGGTACTTACGCAAATTGTAATTTTACATTATAATTATAATTATGCACACGTATATAGACGATTTGGCGTAATGAACACAATTATTCAATTGTCGACGAGAAATACCTTAGTTGTTTGTTACAAAGAACATCTATACTAATATTATAAAGAGGAAAGATTTGTTTGTTTGTTTGTTTGTTTCGAATAGGCTCCGAAACTACTGGACCGATTTGAAAAATTCTTTTTCCATGAGAAGCCGACATTGTCCCTGATGAACATAGGCTACTTTTTTTATTTATTTTTTTTATTTTTTATTTTTATTTCATGTGTGTTTCAATGTTTCCGAAGCGAAGCGAGGGCGAGTCGCTAGTATTAAATAAAGTATGAAGTCGTCGTGGCCTAAAGGATAAGACGTCCGGTGCATTCGTATCTAGCGATGCACCGATGTTCGAGTCCCGCAGGCGGGTACTAATTTTTCTAATGAAATACGTACTTAGCAATTGTTCACGATTGACTTCCACGGTGAAGGAATAACATCGTGTAATAAAAATCAAACCCGCTTACCCGCGAAACCTTACTTAGGTTTCGAATACTTTTTTTTTTTTTAATAAAATTAAAATAAGAAATGCCGGACTAAACTATAAAAGTATATTTAATTTAATTAAAAAATAAAGTCATAATTTAATTATGTCTGTGGCTCGCGAAAACCTAACAAAATACGAATTGTAAAATATCAAAATAATCTAGACGATATTAATTAAGAGAAAAATACAATTAAAATTTTTTTTTTATAGTTTCACTTTCTTGTTACCTTTTTTCTTTTTCTTTTTCTATTGTGTAACGATTATATTACTTAAAGAAGCTTTTTTTTTTGTTT
This sequence comes from Bombyx mandarina, assembly GCF_030267445.1. Classification (NCBI taxonomy): domain Eukaryota; kingdom Metazoa; phylum Arthropoda; class Insecta; order Lepidoptera; family Bombycidae; genus Bombyx; species Bombyx mandarina. The sequence goes on along the minus strand of NC_143222.1, from coordinate 4,792,594 downwards.
TTTTTTAAAGCAACGATTTCAATTTATACTCCTCGTTATAAAAACAAAAACCTGTACATAATATATCGTTTTTATTTAATCAATATTTCTTGCCTCCACGGATGATTACAAGCATTATATCGTCATCTTGGGATCAACATCACTCTATCATGTCCATAGGCTGCGGTACCCGAACATAGGTTCTCTACGATGACGCTAGTTTAATTATTGTTAAATGTTATTGTGTTTATTAGAGCCTCTCAAAGCCCAACCCCACGTCCGTGTAAAACATCTAAGCTACGTGAGAGGCGGACATCTGAAACGAAATTACTAATCAGTTGACCAAAAGTGTTTATTGTGTTTATTAGTATTATTATTATATTATTTTTTAATTATTATAATATAATAATATGTATTATTAGTATTATTTATTGTTTTTATTACCTTTCGACTGCGTAACTAATATCTATGGTTTGTTATTTACTAATACTACAGACTAATACGAAATTCGGCATACAATTATAACAATAACGATGACGGATTTCATAAAGAACCAAATGTTGTAATGTTTTTATTTTTATGAACGTACAAATTACATAACTGTCGGCAAATAAATAAACAGTATGTTATCTATAGTAATTTTTACGTCGACACTTAAAGTGAGTGATACATTGCGATATTTTGATTTTGAAGATGATCTAGTCGCTGTGGCCTTAACTAAGTCGTTGTGGCCTTAAGGATAAGACGTCTGGTGCATTCGTATGTAGCGATGCACCGGTGTTCGAATCCCGCAGGCGGGTACCAATTTTTCTAATGAAATACGTACTCAACAAATGTTCACGATTGACTTCCACGGTGAAGGAATAACATCGTGTAATAAAAATGAAACCCGCAAAATTATAATTTGCGTAATCACTGGTGGTAGGACCTCTTGGGAGTCCGCACGGGTAGGTACCACCACCACGCCTATTTTCGCCGTGAAGCAGTAATGCGTTTCGGTTCGAAGGGTGGGGTAGCCGTTGTAACTATACTGAGATCTTAGAACTTATATCTCGAGGTGGGTAGCGCATTTACATTGTAGATGTCTATGGGCTCCAGTAACCACTTAACACCAGGTGGGCTGTGAGCTCGTCCACCCATCTAAGCAATAAAAAAAAAAAAAAAAACTAGTTAAATTATTATTGCTCTACACATTCATTTGAATATTGTGTTAAACTACCGTCGTAGTAGAACGCCTTATAAGTAGCTTTAATTATGTCTTCGACTCACGAAAGCCGAAGGAAATACTATACTTAATTGATTTTTTGTGCGTTCTTAAAAGATTGTGTGTTCGTAGTACAGTAGATTGGAGGGAATAGGGCCTAGAGGTAGAATAGGGATGTCACAATACTTTTGTTGAGTTGTTAGATTTAACTCTGTTGAACTGAAAATGACTTTTATTTAGTGTTTGAGAATATTAAATAGTTTAATTTAGTCATCAAAGTTTTGTAACTCATTAAAGATATTAAAAAGTCAATTACCTAAAGTTAGGTACCTACCTGACAACTAAATAGTGCCAGCCCAATCGAAAAACTCTATTGTCCCCATACGTAACCTGATTCACCCCAAAGCCAAAGTGAATAGGATCTATGCATAATAACGCATTGTATATAAAAATTTAAGCCTCCGAAACCATTGTGATCTCCGGTTTATTACTAAGACTACAAAAAAAAACGATAAATATCAATGTCGAACTTAAAAAGTGCCCCGATTCCCCCCATTTTACGGTAGGCTTTAAAATAACTCTATCTCCTCCATTTAAATTACTGTACTATAAATTGATATTTGATTAAGTCGTCATCATTGACAACGTCTGCCCGATGTGGGAATTGAAACTGCAACCCTTGGGCCGGTAGTCAGGGGCGCTAGCACCAACAACACCGACTCAACTTATGTGCAATGAACAAATTTATTGGAAGCGAAGTCAAAATTGCTCCTTAATCTCGTAATCATCAAAAAACAACGTATATAGTACGTCTTTAATACGCAAAACATACAATAATCTATACTAATATTATAAAGAGGAAAGATTTGTTTGTTTGTTTGTTTCGAATAGGCTCCGAAACTACTGGACCGATTTGAAAAATTATTTTTCCATTAGAAGCCGACATTGTCCCTGATGAACATAGGCTACTTTTATTTATTTTTTTTTTATTTATTTTTTTTTGTTTTCATGTGTGTTTTAATGTTTCCGAAGCGAAGCGAGGGCGGGTCGCTAGTATTATATATTTATAAAAATACAAATTTAATCGTGAACAATGCAAATCGATAAAGAACTCTACAATTTTATACGATAATCTTTCAAGGCCTGGCATGTTTCAAGCGCGATCGGTCAAGCATATTTGAAGCCACATCTCAAAGTGAGTGGCGACATTTGTGTTATCCACAGTAACCATTTACCAAAAGTTGGGCCGTGAGCTCGTTCAGACATATCTATACTAATATTATTAAGCTGAAGAGTTTGTTTGTTTGAACGCGCTAATTTCAGGAACTACTGGTCCGATTTGAAAAATTCTTTCAGTGTTAGATAGCCCGTTTATTGAGAAAGGCTATAAGACTATATAACATCACGCTAAGATCAATACAAGTGGAGCACCAATAAAGAATGTTTCAAAATAGGGGTTTAAATAGCTCCTTAACATTCTATAATTCAAAAATATTTTCACTTTCTACGTACATGAAGTGGGGGGTAAAATTTAACGTTATGCCAAAGTGACTATTCTACGCGGACGGAGTCGCGGGCAAAAGCTAGTGTGGAATAAAGAAGGTATCAGCGTAGCTTAAACTAACGAACGAAACGAAATAAACTATTGTAATGAATGTGTGTAATGAAATGTATTCGTTTTTAGTATTTAACAGAAATATCCTTCATCAACTTATATCAGACTAGTAGCTCATTAATGAATCATTAGACTGACTTCGATCAGGGTGAACAAGAAAATCAGTATTGCAGGCTTTATTGAAATTAACCTGTTACACTTTTTCACTTTCGCATGAATAGTTATACACATTTTGAGATTACGAAATCATTCCGTTTATTTGTCCGATCTTTGGTCGTAACCAGTCCGACTGCAGTGCGCATACAAACCAGCATCTAGTAATTTGAGTCCTTACTTTCAATCTATACTATACTTAATATTATAAAGAGGAAAGATTTGTTTGTTTGTATTGAATAGGCTCCCAAACTACTAAACCGATTAAAAAAAATCTTTCACTGTTGGAAAGCTACGCTATCCCCGGGTGACATAGGCTATATTTATTATATTTTCAAAAAAATTAGGGATCCTCACTGAAACTCCAATAATGTAACTCAATGTGTAAAAAAATTACCTAAAATTCTTTACATCGCGTGCGCTACTTCCCAAGCGAAGCCGGAGCGGGGCTAGTCATACATAAATTAATAAATGAAGTGTGATAAGTTTAATTACATTACATACGTTAACTCAGAATTTTTTAAATCAAGGTTGCTCGACTTTGTTCCTGCGCGGACGTAAATTGTTAAGTCTCACGTCAAAATTCGACTGCCATCCATTATTTTGGAAATCACGCAACGCGTCAGTCGCACCGCAACGAGACTAGACCGTCAAACTAAAAGATCATTAACAATCGTTTTTTTTTAATTATGAAATACTCGTTGCCAACGTCCGTGTATCACGGAGATTCGCTTTAGGTGATGTTCACACGCATGTACAAGACGTACCGACTGGCCGTACAAGGATTGAGGACTGTGAATACTTATACCACAGAGTCGGAGTTCGATTCCAGGGCAAAGAGAAAGTGTAAAAAAAAACATCATTTCGCATAATAATTCTTCTTTAAAAGTAGATAAGTAATTAGCGGCAGCCACGCTGAGATAGTTTACGTGTCGCGCCGCTTTGTCGAAGTAACGTTCTGACGCTTCTTTAAGAAACTTACGTCTCGGTACTAGATATAGGTCGTCGTGAAGATCTACATTCCTCATGTACTATGGTGCTCCGCCGGCTATACTGCAGAAAAGAGATTGGATGACCTGGAGAGAGTTAACGTGTGTACGGACAAACTACGCTTGCATATATCATGATAGAACGTATGAAAGTTTTGTAGTGTCTGTCATCTCGTTATGAAGGGACTCGTTATTGTTCGCCAAATGATCGAAATCCACTGTAATTACTGACACATTAAGATTCAAATTAATTTTATGTATTAGGTTTTCTCCTATCTATTGCAATTTTGAAACAAAAAGGTGTAATTTAAAAATACATCATACATAAACAGGTCCGTTCAGAACTCCAAATAAAAAAAAAAATAGAATCCGCTAAAAAACGAAGGATCTTGTCTTTGACTATTTTATAAATTGATCATTTACTTTTCGCTTATTTAAATCGTATACGAGAAGTTGTCAGTCGGGTCTAGTTATCTGTCACTTATATCACGAGCACTCGATAATATGGTAATAGCAAAATCTAATATTAGTGACAGATCACCAACGACGAACACGAATGTTACGTAATTCATAAATTAAATATATATATATATATATTTCTTTTATTATTATTATTTTTTTAGGTTTTTGAGCAGGGTTGGATACATCGGGTGAGGTGTCTGCCTAGAAGAGCAGTTTTATCAGAAGGGTTGGAAAACCAGAGTTCAACCGTCAATGGTTTGGTAGCCATTGACAGTTGAACCGGGTGCCTGACCAGCTCTAGAAGAGGCCCGTTTGCTTAAGGGCCGCTACTTGATGATTGTATCTACCACTGGATCGGAATCGCGACCCACTGAGAATATCTGGAAAGGAACTCAACGGGCAGATACTATCGGTCGAGTGTGTCTTTTTTTATTATTGCTTAGGTCAGTGGACGAGCTCACAGTCCACCTGGTGTTAGGTGGTTACTGGAGCCCATAGACATCTACGACGTAAATGCGCCACCCACCTTGAGATATAAGTTTTAAGGTCTCAGTGTAGTTACAACGGCTGCCCCACCCTTCAAACCGAAACGCATTACTGCTTCACGGCAGAAATAAGCAGGGTGGGGCCTTTATTCATTTACCGTTTCAACGAAGAAAGAGTCAACTGAATCGAAGATTGTAGGATGGGTTGAGAGTCTGCACGGATCGCCAGGCAGAAAGGCAGCATTGAGTTTATAACCCTTTCTGTACTTACTTAAGGTTCAATATTCAAAATTCGCAACATAAAAAAAGCATTCTTAAAATGACAAACGCAGAAGTCTTAGTTATCTAGAACAATTTTTCTTTTCCTGCCTAAAAGATTTTCTATAATATATAACTAATATATTATATTATATAATTTCTATAATATATACTAATATATAAATCTACAGTGGTTTTTACGGATGTTCCTGTGTGTACTTCATGGATAGAATAGGATAATATTTATATGAGTGTTGGACTCCCTACATCAGTTGCGAGGGCGTTAATGATGAGAATCGTTGTGGGGCTGAGAAATAATTATGTTAATTTTAAATACCCAGTGAAGCGGACGGGTACAGCTAGTACAATATGAAGACAAATGAACATTTATTTTTAATTTTTTATTGCCCTTGTAGACAGACGAGCATACGGCCCACCTGATGGTGAGTGATTACCGTCGCCCATGGACTTCAGCAATGCCAGGGGCAGAGCCAAGCCGCTGCCTACCGCTTAATACTCTCCACAAGCCTCGTTTGAAGAAGGACACGTCATAGCGCTCGGAAAACACCATGGGGGGGAGTTCATACATACGTTCCTTCCGACCGTGCATTTCCTTTATCAATCAAAAACAGGAGTAATGCCAGGGGTACAAAGCAGCTAATGTAAGGATGTTTATTCTGGATGGATACAGCACGTGCACGATTAGAGCCGATTAGAAATTGTCGCAACTATGACCACATCCCAACGGCAACGAGATGGTACAATGGCGGTCGGCACGCGCGCCGCAGTTCTTGCTAAGCGTGCGCGCCGGCGACACACCGACTCTCGATTTTCATTCAAAAAGTGAAAATACAACATGTTCAGTTGATCGAGTTTTAAACTAAAAGGATTTTTTTTATTTCGTCAAACGTCCACCTCCTGATTTCACGGTACGTATTAAAAACCACTATTATTATTTAAAGGTCATCTATTTATTTATATTTCTTAATTTCAAATTGAAGTTTCGTAGACTTTAATTTCTCAGTACCGAGAAACTGTATCTTTTTAATAATATGTAGACATGATCGTAAGACGAGGTGCTTTGAAACTCAGTTTATCCATTTTCAAAGGTCGAATATTTTTTTCTATTATTATTTAAATGTGTGACCAAGCTCACAGCCCACCTGGTGTTAAGTGGTTACCGGAGCCCATAGACATCTAAAACGTAAATGCCGCCATCCACCTTGAGATATAAATTCTAAGGTCTCAGTATAGTTATAATACAACAGCTGCCCCATCCTTCAAACCGAAACGCATTACTGCTTCACGACAAAAATAGACAGGGTGATGTTACTTACTCGTGCGGACTCACAACACGTCCTACCACCAGTAAAATGTATTTTTACAAATAAAACAGTGTTCGAATTGACTTATATAAATAAATAAATATATAAAAATAATCTCAACTTGTCACCACTACCACACAATATGCGTATTAAATATCGATAATTGAGATTGGAAATCAATTTATCATATCGACTGAAACAAAACCCACTTCTCTGTATATTATGAAATATCACATTTGCAAAGAGTGCTGATGCGTTGAATACAGAACGTGAATAATTAATTACAAAACTCTTTCTTAAGACAGTCTAACGTAAACATAATAATATTTGAGCTAACAACATATCGATAGTCGGTAATTCCGCTATTGAAAGAGAAAAAAAAACGTAATAAAACATGATATGCGATTTTATTTCAAAGCTGATTCTTTTAATCAGAAAAAAGAGATGCGCTATAAAAATTTCAAAATCTATATTTCAAATGCCTACTTCTTAATATTTTCTTCTTTTGTTCTTTTGTTACCATAAACGGCAGACGGGCATTCGGTCAGGTGTAAAGTGTTCACCGGATCTCATAATTATCACATCATGAATGCCGCCGCCCATCTTCAGACCTGATCACGTCTCAGATAAAAACGGCTATCCTATCATATAATCCGAACTAAAGACTGCTACGCGGCAGAAACTGCGCGGGATATTATCCTTATTCACAAAAAAAAATACAGAAGATCACCCGTCCACAATATACGCAATACAATATTGAAATAACGACGAATAAAACCTTAGTCGTCCGTGACTATGAAAATCGAAAAGCATTAAAAACGTAAGAAATAAGATAAGGACAACAAAAGATCGTCAGAACACATGCATGGCACATTTCCCATGCAAAAGATGCAAAATGGTACCAAACCGTGCGAGAATACAACAGGTTTTGCTATAATTATAATACTTAATAAGGAAAAGGAAAAAAGCATATTTAAAAGAAAATATTTAAAAGAATTTCTTGCAAGGATTCTAAGGATACCTCATAGGTCCAAATCTGTTCAGGCATTTAAAAGTTATAATGGAATAAAGGAAAACACATTCAAAAGTACACAAATCCTCAATATTACTCTATTTTTATACTCGCAATATAGATGGTATAGACACGCCATGTTATGATAAACGGACAAACTTGTATGACTTAAGACTCTAGTATCTTTCAACAATTTCAACACCAGTATACACAGAATTATTGTTAATGAGATTAACACGAGAATAAGTCGATTATAAAAATAAATAAAATCTAAAAGTATATCTTTAAATACAACCTTCGTGGCTAATGTTTTATTGTTGTCGATGTAAAATAAAAATATATTAAATCTAGTTTTGCTAAATGTATAACGCCTTGAACTTTTAAATTTAAATAAATGTGAGCATGGTGCGTTGCGAAGCAACTTTTAATAGAATGCAGTTTTGTTATTTGTATATTTTATTAGGCGATAGTATTTGTTCATTTATTTATTAGGCACACAATACACATCACAAGCTAAAAAGATACATAAAAAACACAAGTGAAAAGAAACAAAATCTGGCTTGCAACATAAGCCATGTGCGCACGACTAAGCATGACAAAATGCTGAATTTGTACACAATGGTCCTTACAACTATACAACAAAAAAAAACACGATAACAATCTAACTTATAATATAATGAAAAAATTTATTATTTTATTATTATTTAATTTTTATTATTGCGTTAATAAACAAATGAGAGCACAGGGCCTGTCTGATGCGATGCTTAAAGATGCCTCTGGACAACAGCAAAGTCCGAGGCACGGTTGAACTACTCCAGCTTTATTTTTGCTGCGCTTATAATTTTACTTTATGCGAGAGCCCAGAGACTTCACAAAATTTATTAAGAACGTATTATAAGCTCTTCATTTATTAATAAAGCTTAGTTACATTGATTTACAAAAAAAAAAACAATTTTCTCAACAATTCTGCTTCCATAGCAGACATTGACGGTTGTTAATCTCTCAACACTTGCAATGTTTTCTTGTCCGTTAAGCCCACTGAGTTTCTCGCCGGATCTTCTCAGTGGGTCGCGCTTCCGATCCGGTGGTAGATTCTGCGAAGCACTGCTCTTGCTAGGGTCAGTGTTAGCATCAGTCTGGTTTGAGCCCCGTGAGCTCACCTACTAGTTAAGGTTACGCTGAAATAGCCTCTCAAGGCTATCAGCTTAGGTAGAAAAAAAAAAGTCAATGTAACCTGATTTATAAAATGCATAATTAAAGAACATGAATTTCGATCTATATACATATAAAGTGTTGTAACAGTTACGACTGTTGGTCAACGCACAAACGGTCACCGCGTCAATATTGCAATCAAAATAAAATTATTTTAAGTATTCGCTCACGGAAGTACCATCGAAAAGAAAATCATAACAAGTTTTAAATAAATTACAAATCAGTAGATGAATTAAACAGGAATCCAACATTGCTAATATTAATAATATTATAAAATTTTAATGTGCCGTATCTTTAGTGATATTTTATCGAATATATAATTGAATTAATTTCGTAAACCAACTATCGGCTAATAAATAAGTTTTTTGGGGAAGATCTGCGGACAGCGCAGCGCACGCTTCACCTGATGTTTAGCGCTAACATGAGTCTATAGACCGTGATTTTATTCCTCTACTTATTTGCTGGTATCCTAATATGCTATTCCAGCTTCGCGCAGACGGGTAGGTAAGCTCACTGGCTCAACCTGAGAGAATTTGCTAACACCATTCATAGCAAGAGCATATATCACCGGATTGGAATTGCGACCCATTGGGTAAATATGGGTAAATTCGCTCGTCGACATGCCTCACATACAACGGTACTCTGACGGCTATCCTGCAGAAACGGGATTGGATGACCTGGAGAGAGTTTGTGAGCATACGGGCTGCATGAGCAAACACTACATTTTCATAGGTTTCTGACGGAACGTAAGCAAGTTTTGTGGAGTATCACCTTGTTACTAAGGGTCAATTTACTTTGTTTTAGACCATGATATTATGCGCTTCTGGGCCGCCGTGCCCTCTAATGGGTGTATGGAATGAGCCACGTAGAACGCCCGGACAAGGTTCTCCTTAGCTAACAAGGCAGAACTCTTAGTTTTGTACAATGAACTTGATTGACTCGACTTGGTGTTTTATTCCGGCCGGTCTACTCCGCCCCACAGTGCCAATTTCCCTCTGCTGTTGCTTCTTCTGTCTTCCATCGTGGTATTATGCTGCCGCAGTGTTAATTTTGTATTCTAAAAAGGACATCTTCAAACAGAAATACATTAATACTTCACGCATGCAGAAATGCGGTGGGGCCTATTTTAAACTCGTTTACCTATTAGGGCTGTTCGATTTGTTTGTTACTGGTACTGGTTTGGTAATGACACTATCAACGTTCAATAACCACTTTACAGCAGGTTGACCATGGATTCCCCATGGACACGACCCCCCTACGCCCTAAAAAAAAACATAGCACCTACTACTCCCGTAGTCATATGCCATAGAAGGACATGAAGCCTGTCATTCATTCACGACCTAAATTCATTATAGCTCCAGACTAACTAGAACAGATATTATACAAAATAACTTGTTATCATTAACTGGTGACTAGTTCAGAAAACGTGTTCTACTTATTCATTTGCCTCTCCACTTTACAAGACTTATTTAAGCGGTACATTTAAATCTTTTTACGCAACACAATATCACATACTCCAACGTAATTTATGTTAGTGTAATTCTTAACTTAATGTGACAGAAACTAGAATTCCTTGTACTAGAAATATAAAAATGTCAAAGCTTCACAAGTAATGACCGACAGAAATCGATAAACGACTTGAAAGAATCGAACGCGCCTAAAAAATTACGTTTCTATTCAACTCATACACATAGCGTATTTAATACCAAAAACGGAAGATTGGCGGTACAGATAGGTGTTGATAATCCCAAACGCGATAACAGACAAAAAACACATTACAAAAAAAATATTTCAACATTCTTTGATTTGGACGGAATGTGAAAGCAAAAGAAGAAAATTTAATCCTAATAGAACTTTGACCACTGAGCGAACACTAGTTTTAGTAAATGAATTATATTTTCCGTAGATTATTCCCATTTGGCTTTGGGAAGTGACTTTACACCGTGGACAGGCATCTCATGTGTTATAAATGCAGATCCTGAAAATGATGTTGTGCTTCTTATTCAAATATGCCTACTTCTTTTGACAATTTCGTTTATAAATATGAAGAATCTAATTAATGTATGCCCAAAAGAAAGCTAATAGTTCCATTTGCGAGCTTGGCACGGACTTTAGTCCTTACTTTTGTCCTACCTAATCGCTGGTAGTCCTATGGACTTATGATACGCGCGGTTTAGTAGTTGGGCTCACGGGGTTCAAAGCGGAAGGTCCTGCCTTAGCAAAAGCAGTGCTTCGCTGAATCTACCTTTTTATTTTTTTTTATTGCCTTTGTAGGCAGACGGGCATACGGCCCACCTGATGGTGAGTGGTTACCGTCGCCCATGGACTTCAGCAATGCCAGGGGTAGAGCCAAGCCGCTGCCTACCGCTTAATACTCTCCATAAGCCTCGCTTGAAGAAGGACATGTCATAGCGCCTACGGATCTGAATCACTAGTCGTCACATTCTCCAGAGATCCCTAGGGGTCGACGAAGCGGTGACTTGGCTTGGATTTAGTGATTTCAAAAGTTTACATTGATCTCGTTGCAAATTTTTCTGGTAAAAAATCGCAGGAATCTGACGTGACGGCAATAGTAATTGTGACGAAACTTTGAAGACACCTGCGTCCACTAGCATCCGTTTTTAAGCTATTAATGACAATGTTCAACATTCCCCATTGAAATAATAAAATATAGTCAACGCATTTGTGCACACCTGTACTAGTGAGATGTAATACAGACCAGATTATTCCAACAAAGGGCATTACAAACGCATCCGACAATCGCGTACATTACATAAGTTACGTAACTTACATAACGTTCGCGCCTAACTTAACTCTGATTTCACTTTCAACTGCAAATACAACGGAGTCAATACAAATGCTGTTCCGAATGTCCAAACGTTACTGTCAAGAACATTATATATATTTTTTTAATATTTAACTGATTTTAATTATTACATTTATATATGTAATATTTTTTGTAATGAAACAAAGAACCAAGTTGTTGGTCTGCAAAGAGGTTTTTATTATTATTATTTTATTAACTTATTTCTACACTTACAATTATTATAATTATTTTCGAACCTGCAAAGAGAAACAACATTGAAAGATATTGCTTCAATATATAGACCCTTTTATAAATCTGCAAGTTTTTTTAATCTATTAAGAAAGCACGTTAAATTTTTGAATGTCCAAAGCCAGAGAGCAAATCTAATTATAGAATGAACATAGCTTCTACCATAGATAATACTATTATGATAGTCGAAGCTAATGCGCGGGAAATTTAAATGTAATTAATGAAGGGCCAAGAGAGCTTCATTTAAATATAGATAATTATTATTTTTTTTTTTTTTTTATTGCCTTTGTAGGCAGACGAGCGTACGGCCCACCTGATGGTAAGTGGTTACCGTCGCCCATGGACTTCAGCAATGCTAGGAGCAGAGCCAAGCCGCTGCCTACTGCTCAATACTCTCCACAAGCCTCGTTTGAAGAAGGACATGTCATAGCGTTCGGGAAACACCGTGGAGGGGAGCTCATTCCATAGCCGGATGGTACGTGGCAAAAAAGGCCTCTGGAAACGCACTGTGGATGACCGCAGTGGCTCCAGGTAGTATGGATGAACTCTACTCCGGTGGCGGGCGGTGCGATGGTAAAAACGAGACGTTGGTATCATCTCGAACAATTCCTCAGAGCACTCCCCATGGAACATGCGGTACAAAATACAGAGGGAACCGAAGTCCCTCCGCAGACCAAGAGGCTCCAAGCGATCCGTGAGAATGGGATTATCGACAATCCGAACGGCTCTCTTCTGTTGATCATTGAACACCTTACTGTTCTAACAGACTTACGTCTACACATTTTACTGGAATATAAAAGATAACTTTGGGGTCACTAATGTCACTACGGGCGCTGGCGGACGTTTATATCAGATGAAAACGATTTTCCGTAGATTCTAATCAAAATGTACAGAATACGTAACTTCGTATTGACATTTTAGTTTATTAATGGGTTCTGTCCCTGTTATAGCTAACGTCTATGAACGACTGTAACCACTCACCATCAAGTGGACCTTATTAACGTCTGCCTACAAGAGCAACAAAAAAAAAGATAGATGGCTTCGTGAAACTGACCCGCGCTGGTTTAAAATACACCCTACCGCACAAGTTACGAAAGGTAGAAAGATATCTTAGAAATTATTTATGGGTAGAAAATATAATGATATTTACAATGTTTTTAATGAAAGATGCGGCACTGTTATCCGGATCCAACTAGATTTTGGCCGGAATGATGAATCGACTATTCAAAAACCCGTAAAATTATTCTCTATCCATTGTGAGTAAATTCACCAGGAATATAAAGCGCGTCCAGAATCTTCGCCGTGTGCTTGTCTAGCGAAATAATTTTAGCCGTCTACAAGCTTCATATTTTAGGACGCTTAAATAAAAGCGGCTCTAAATAAAACAATAAAATGTTTATTTTTATGTAAAAATGTACAATCTGTTTTCTTATGGCCGGGATCATGGCATCCTGGATTTTTTAGCCGCGCATGCGCGATACGGAACCAAAGGTTTCACCACAATATTTTTTCCGCGCAGCAATAACGCATTCTGGTCGCATGAAATAATCAGCTGAGACTTGGCGGAGTGAGTGCCACGGAATTCACGTTGTGTTGTCTATAACTACGAGGTACCGCTTAAAATGACGTAATTAAAAAAAAAAACACAAAAAAAATCGAAACGCACTAATTTCCGTCAATTAAGAAAAATGATTGCACAACTTTTTTTCTGTATACGTTAACGGATGTAATGTACACACAATTGTGATTTATATTTGATACTAGCGACCCGCCCTCGCTTCGCTTCGGAAACATTAAAACACACATGAAACCAAAAAAATTAAAATATTTTTTTTTTTAAAAAGTAGCCTATGTTCATCAGGGACAATGTCGGCTTCTAATGGAAAAAGAATTTTTCAAATCGGTCCAGTAGTTTCGGAGCCTATTCGAAACAAACAAACAAACAAATCTTTCCTCTTTATAATATTAGTATAGATATAGATATAGACTAGCTGACCCGGCAGACTTTGTAGTGCCTCAATCGATAAATAAAAGACCCAAACTTTTGTATAAAATAAACTTAAAACAAACAAAAGGAATCCGTCCGACGGGGGACACATCAAAGGAAAAACAAAATTGTTATTTTTATTTAATACCGAGCATTTTTATATTTATCTACCTTTTAAACCTCTGGACTTCCGCAAATAGTTCAAGACCAAAATTAGCCAAATCGGTCCAGCCGTTCTCGAGTTTTAGCGAGACTAACGAACAGCAATTCATTTATATATATATAAAAGTGAATTGCTTCACGCTTCATATAAAAATGAATATATATATATAGATTTCATAATTTAATATTACCTTCGAAGGATGGCTGGAAAGAAATGAATTCGGAGGAGAGCCGAAAATTGGGCTCAGTATTGTGGATTGAGATAATGATAATATAATTAGCGTTTTATATTTGAATTCACACAATGGTGGTACAGGATCATGCCTTTCCACTTTTTATTAACCTATGCTGATAGCCTTGAGAGGTTATTTCAGCTTCATCCTAACGTGTAGGTGAGCTCACGGGGCTCAAACCGGAGTGTTGCTAGCACTGGCCCTAGCAAGAGCAGTGCTTCGCAGAATCTACCGCCGGATCGGAAACGCGACCCACTGAGAAGATCCGGCGAGAAACTCAGTGTGCTGTGTCGGTGGGTTAATTTGCTCGTCGAGCCCTTCGTAGCTTTCCACTAGTGCTATTAGTGCGATGGAACTGCCAATTTCTCAAGCGCACATGTGCTTGAAAAGTGGCCGCCACTGTGCCATGAATGGGTAACTATATGTATTAGGTACATAGAATAAACATGACCATAATCTTTTAATCGCTCATAACAAAATTCGCTATTAGATCGTATAATTATAGAAAAATTACCATTTTTTTAATCAAATTTCTATCGCTTATACTCAATTTGAATCCAAAATTTTTGCTTTCAAATTTAAATTATATTTTTTAATAAATGCAATATAAATTAGGCTAATCGGTAGAAATATTTTCCTTATTCGCGTAATGCATTAGACGGATCACTACCCATCCGATGTTAAGCGGTCGTCGGAGATCAGATCCCGAACCTCTTTGACGATACGAAATAAAGTTTATTGACAACGCATGATTGCTTTGACGTAAAAACGGGTACCTACGATATCACTACATAATATAAAACAAAGTCGCTTTCTCTGTCCCTATATCTGTCTGTCCCTATGTATGCTTAGTCCACGGAAACTTCGATCGTTCGATATTAATAATTTCGAATATCAGGCCGAATAGAATATATTATTTGCATTTATTTTACTGATCACTTGTGACATAAAAGCGTCTAGACGATCTGCTTGCAGGTCAAGTGGTCGCCCAGTGGTCGAAATTCGACTATATTTAATTGAAAGTACAAATTTGAACATTATTATGGTTCTATTGTCAAAGAACTTTACTTCTATAACAATATTAATCTATTCTCAATTTAACCAGAGTTTAACAATAAACACAAGAGTATTTAAGCGCGTGTGTGTCAAAAACAGGGTAGTGTGTGTAATGTTTTTTTTATTGATTTAATGTATTTGATATGCAAATAAAATAAAATAAATTAGCATTCTGCACTCCTTCTCTGTATTCTCCATAAGTGTGAGAAATTTCATACTCGTCCTTCCGTGCAATTAAGGGGTACAAAGTTTTTGCTTCACGTATCTATTTCACGGCTGGACCGATTTGGCTAATTTTGGTCTTGAATTATTTGTGGTAGTCCAGAGAAGGTTTAAAAGGTAGATAAATATGAAAATGCTCGGAATTATATAAAAACAAACAATTTTGTTTTTCCTTTAACGTGTTCCCCTGTCGGACGGATTCCTTTTGCTTTTTTAAAGTTTATTTTATACAAAAGTTTAGGTCTTTTATTTATCGATTGAGGCACTACGAAGTCTGCCGGGTCAGCTAGTTAATTATATAGATAACAAACAAAAGTCAAAGTTGATTCAGCCCACGGTCATAAGCAACTTATTTAAATGAACGTTAATAAAACAGTGATTTATATTCATAAAACTGCAACAGCCAATAAAATTTCTATTCAAGATCTTATACCGAAATTCATAATTCTATTTTGATTTGACTATAATCCAATAAATGTCTATAATTCCGGTCTCCTCTAGATACCGCTAATGGTAAGTTCGTAAGCCGTTGTAGCTTAAGCGATTAATTGCAAGATACACGCGTAGCAAACAATGTTATTACACCGATTTTTTCTAGAAATTTTACACATAACGAACGACTTCCACAATAAGAGTGAATAATATTAAATGATACAGAAACATCAGTTAACAATCAAATACAAAAAAGAATAATCAAATAAAGAAAAGAATCATCATAATCGGTCTACAAAAGTTTGAAGGTAACATAATATATAAAAAAAAAAACACCTAAACCTCCTTGTAAATGCATGCAAACCTTATAAACCTCCTTTTTTAAAAAAAAAACAATTTAAAATCAATTTCTAATGCGCCTATTTGAGTTCATATAATTATTTGAGAAATAAATATGTTAGTACTTCCTTTGTTTTCTTAAACGGCCAGTTCGCGTCGCCAAATTTACATTTTGTTTTTTTTTTTGTTTTATTCAGTTTCGCAAATTTATTTTTTTAACGCAACATTAACAAATCGATATTCACATTTAGATTATTTAAATTTTCGTAAGCAAACGAAATCGGAGCGACGAGTTACATCACGTAATATCATGAGGTGACAAAGTCGATTTTGTTTTGTTTCCTTTCTTTAATTTTGTCGTGCGCCGTAAATCCTGCCTGGACTAATAAGGAAGTATCTAGGTTAGTTTTATGAGTCACATAATGTTATTTTCTTACGTAATTTTTCAACCAGGTTGAGTCGGATTTATCCGATTAATGATTAGCCATCAAAGTGAAGATTAAAATTTAAAATATGCATATATGTTTAGGCATATAGCGTTTTCGATTTAATATACTAGTGAATTATTAATATTTGATGCGTTACACGTGAAACTATTTACAGAGGAAGCAAACAAGAATTTTCATTTTTGTTATCATTTGTTATCATCGACTTTATTCCACGGTTTGTTGTATTAATATATGAAGGCTCAACGTTTTAAATTAATATTTTCAGACACTAGTCACGACGCTTAAATAGAAGCGGCTGTAAATAAATTAATACAATTTTTATTTTATGTAAAAATGTACAATGCTTTTTGTTAAAGGCTTTTGATCATGGCCTCCTTCTTCCGTATGGCTTTACAAGTCAAGGCACCGTCGGATTGTTCGGGAAATTATCGACTATGCCAGTTTCTGCGCCCGTACCAAAATAACTATACTAAAATAACTAAGGAAATCGTTTAAATAGCTAGAGCTTAAACATTTATGGAAAATCCCTCAGAATTGTTTTTTTTATGAATGAGAGATTACTGGTGGCCCGGAGGCCTCTCCAGTTTCACCAGGACAGGTGTTGTATATTGTATTGTATAAAACTATACAGATGCTTCAACCCGGAAGACATTACTGCTTCGCGACATAAAGAAAGCAGACGGTGATAACAACTCATTTGGACTCACAACGATTACATGCTCGAAGATTTCCAGTCTCTATTCCACAATCTCTCACCAAAACATTTATCACTACAATAAACATTATTTAGTGTAACCTAACTAATAGAATTTTCAATGGAAAATCCGTGAAATTGCGCTTTCAGATCAGCCCTTTAAACTGAGAAAACTACAATACAAAATTTCGCGGGCATAAATATTATTTAATATATTATGTAAAAACCGTTATATACATTATATGGATAGCATTTTTGTAGGTGTTACATCTCTAGTACTATTTATAGACGTGTGAAAGTGAATCGTTTCACTTCGATACTAAATCGATACGAGATTCGGCATACACAAAACACTATGCCTTTGCATTTGGTTTAAGCGTGTACCTACAGTGGAAATGCGATCTCGATCGATTTTTGGTGACACTGAATTGGTGTCCCTAAATAATGTTGTTCGAATATTGGATGTTGATTTGTAACTTTCTCGTGCGTGAATGTTTTCTATGACCGATAACATAGGAGAAAATACAGATACGGAAAAGGTTAATATATTGAACGCTTAGTTTGAGGTTTTAAACGGTAGGCAGCGGCTTGGCTCTGCCCCTGGCATTGCTGAAGTCCATGGGCGACGGTAACCACTCACCATCAGGTGGGCCGTATGCTCGTCTGCCTACAAAGGCAATAAAAAAAAAAAAAGAATAATTTAAAAACAAATTCCTTTATGGTTCTTTACTGGTAGAAGATCCCGAAGCCTAACTTGTGATAAGCTTCTTACATTAGCCCATTTCTATTTGATTGATTGCCATCTGCGACCGAGGAGATCGGAGCCCACAGCCTTTAATCCGGTTTGAAGAAGTACATGTTATAATATCCAGTGTTACCTTATTTTCCCCCTAACTCCATAATATTTATCTTGATCCTTTTGTAGCCAAGTTACAGATCGCACATGCTCGATCATCGTGTCTGTGGTACCGAAAAGTAATCAAAGGACATTTTTTGTTCCAACAAAAAAAATAAAAAGATTCCGACATTATGACAGAACATTATGATTTTATACTCTGCTACTTTTATCGTAAATACTAATATCGTTAAAAAGCATTCAGATTACGACAAACAAATTTATAGACTAAGAATTGAAGTAATTACCAAACAGATTTTAGCGAACGTTGACCGTGAATATCTTAAAAGTTAAAACATGCACACGTGATTTTTTGTCAGACATCTCTAAAGAATTTGTCAAAAAAAAATCAGATCGAAGTTTCAGATTTTGATTTTTAATTCCGAAATTGGAGCCTTCTTAAATGTCACATCATGTATATAAATTATACTAATATAGATACTGCATCTTTTGTCAGCATCATTCTATTATACTTGATTATGCATTTAATAATGTAAACGTGTTTAAAATTCAAGATTATGTAAAGTTAATTAAACTAAGAAACTTCTTTCTATCAAAGTGCGAAATGATACATAAAACAAAATTTAAAAACGGGTTTTGAAAAATTAAAAATACTTAGTCTGGCCATAAATACTGTTACAAAGGAAAACAAAAAAAATCTATGGCAAATAACATTTATTACTTTTACAGTGTGTTAGTTTAATACATAAATATAAAATAATTTAAAGTGTAAAAAGCTTATTCGAAGTGGTCTCCATTGGCTGCAATACAGTCCTTTAAACGTTGAGGCCAGTTATCAATAGAAGCACGCACTCTTTCCATGGGAAAAATGTTCACTGCCAATCGTACGGATTGTTTTAGGGACTCCAAATCATCATGGCGTTTAGAGCAAGCCGTACTCTCTAAAACTGACCATAAATCATAATCCAGCGGATTAAGATCGGGACTAGACGACGGCCAATCTTCAGCTCTGATGAAGTCCGAATCGTTCGTTTCCAACCAAAACCGCGTAGACCGAGCTTTATGACCTGGCGCCGAGTCTTGCTGGAAGGACCATTCTTGGTTAATGAACATGGTGTTGTTAAGGGGCTTCACTACCTTCTCAAGAATGGTATCTTGATACACTTGTGCCGATGTTTTGATACCTTTTTCACAAAAGTATGGCCCAGTCACTCCTTCATAGCTAGTACCCCACCAAACCATCACTGAAGTCTGATAGTGCGCACGTTGCACTCTGTCGACTAATTGGGAAATTTCCTTAGAGCTTTGAGCGTAAATACGGTCATTTTGTTTGTTAAAATGTTGCTCAATTGTAAAAAATTTCTCATCCGTAAACAAAAATTTCCTATGACCTCCCTTTGCGTACCGCTTCAGTAGTTGTTTCGATTTTACCAACCTATTCTCTTTTAAATTATCAGTTAAGAAATGACCAGCACGTCTCTTATAGGCTGCAAGTCCTAAGTCATCTTTTAAAATACGCGACATGGTTCTAGGTGCTATCTTCATCTCCCGAGATAAAATCTTTTGCTTTCGAACAGGATTTCTTCGAATTCTTTCCCTTACTGCTTTGACCACCTTTTTCGTACAAACACTAAGTGGACGGCCAGATCTTTTTCTGTCACAAACAGAAGAGGTCTCATTGCACCTATTAATTGCCCGGTACACAAACATTTTACTAATACCAAGCGTATGGAGAGTTTTAAAAATTGCATTTGGCTCCATACCTACTTTGTGTAATGCAATCACAGCGATTCGGTTCTCTTTATCACCCCACTCCATTTTAATATCGCAAAATATTGTACAATGTATTGGCGCCAAAATGAGAAAACTCAATGAGCAATCATATAAAAATGACAGATTCCAAATTCAAATGTAATATTTTGTTTATTTTTAATTGTAACAGTATTTATAGACAGACTAACTACAGGGTGGCCCATAAGTCCTTTGATATGAAAAAAAATTTATTAAAATAAAACTAATTACATTATGAATTAAATTTTTATTTACATAAAAAGCTTAAAAAACGGGAATTATTTTTTGAAAATAACATCTCCTAAATGTAATCCGTTGCGATCACGGCACTCTTGCAAACGACGTCTAAAATTGTCGATGACTGCGCGGCACGTCACTGCTGAAATGCTTGTCATTTCTCTGCGGATGTTTTCTTTTAGGGCCTCAATTGACCGCGGGTTTGTGTCGTATACTTTAGCCTTAAGGTAGCCCCACAAAAAAAAATCCATCGGGGTCAGATCTGGACTACGTGGAGGCCAGGAAATGTCTCCTCTCTTAGAGATAACTTTGCCAGGAAAAAGTTGACGGATAACGGGCATAGCAGTGTTAGAGGTGTGAGAAGTAGCCCCATCCTGTTGAAACCACGTCCTGGCATTAAAGCCTGAAAGGTTTTGCAATTCTGGTATGAAAAACTCTTCGATCATAGCCACATATCGCTCCGACGTAACAGTAACTGCGCGCCCTCTGCCATCCTCAAAGAAATAAGGCCCTAGGATACCATGGGCTGACATAGCGGCCCAAACAGTCACTTTCGGACTATGTAAGGGCTTCTGATGCTTAAGTTTTGGATTGATGGGGCTCCAATAGCGGCAATTTTGTTTACTAACATGCCCGTTAAGATGGAAATGAGCCTCGTCAGAGAACATTATGTTATTGAAGGAAGTAAACCGATTCAACATTTCATTCGCATAATTTTGTCTTTGAATACCGTCAGTTTCCTTTAATTCTTGAACCAACTGAATTTTGTAAGGGTGCATATGTAAATCTTTCTTCAAAATCCGTTGTAACGATGTCCTGGATACGTTTAATGCTCTGGCGCGCTTACGAGTTGACTGTGTCGGATTTTCGCGAATAGACTGTGTCACTGTGTCTATATTTTGTTCCGTACGTGACGTCCTTGGGCGACCCAACCGCGGTTTATCTAACGTCGAACCGGTCTCCTCGAACTTAGCAACCCAGTTCTTAATCGTTTGAAGAGTTGGAGTGTCGTCAAAGTTGTGTAAACCTTTGTGTTCTCGAAATTTACGCAGCGCAACGGTTGCCGAATTGTCGTTTTTATAAAACTCGCGCACACAAAACGCACGGTCCGCTCCGGTAAAACGCTCCATCGCGACTAAATTCCCAGAAACCGAAGTTACTCCCCCCGCTTCCCCTGCACCGCTCACGCGCGCCCTGTTCGTTTTATTCAAATTTTACTTTTCGAAGGACTTATGGGCCACCCTGTATATTATAACATTTACTTAAACACGAAAAAATAATTCTACTATAATTGGAAAACACTACATTTTAAGCAGTTTTTAAATTTCCCACTAAAATGCTGTTTGTGTTTGTTGTGTGTGTGTTTGTGTGTTGACAAAAATGTTGTTTCACACGGATGAAATCAGTTCATAATGTCAATTATGCTCAATTTGTAATTTTATTAGCCCGGATAATAATATTATATTCAATAAGGTAATGCGACATCACATAATAAATCATCACATAGTAAAACTGAAAAGGCCTCTGGGCCAACAGAAACCCCTCATTAATAAAAAAAATAATGTATTAAGTTGAGTTTAAATTGAATCATAAATTTAATAAGTTAATAGTGTCGTGCAATGATGAATTATTTTAGAGGGAAATATTAACCTGTTTTTTTTTCTATCAAAATCGTAATTTGGTATAGACAAGCAGATCGCAATGGGCGTCGAAATTATTCTCAACTAGTTTTTTTATTTAATTTTGTTTATTCGTCTAAACTGTACCAGATGATGACCGAGCTTTGCTGGGTTTTTTTTTTTTTGATAACGCCGTCTTGTTGTGTTTTTAAAGCGGTTAGTTGCCCTCAATTAAAAAAAATAGTATTATTATTCAGCGATATATGTCGGGGAGAGTTGATTATTGAAAACACGAATAAAACAACATTTTCTGAAAACCAATCGTAGCTAGATCGATTTATCGCCCCCTAAATCCCCTGCATACTAAATTTTATGAACATCGTTGGAGCCGTTTCCGAGATTCAGATTATATACATATATATTAATATACAAGATTCGTTTAAAGGTATAAGATAGAATGCGGTATAAAATAATGTCAAAAATAACATATTGCATATTCATATCATTTTTATCGTTACGTATGCTCGTATTTTACAACAACATACATAATCATACCAATACACATATATATGTTACATAGAAATGATGTTTGAAAAAGAACACGTTTTTTTTTCTTCATCAAATGTATTTTTGTTAAAGAAATCTGAAACAGGCGATTTACTTTCACTGAAATGTCAGAATAACGAGATTAATTAGTGCGGTGCTCGCGGAACGGTGAAAACAAATAAAAATACTGTATGAATTATTAGATGGAAACACATAATTAAATGTATGACAGAGAACAAACGAGACCACTTGTTAGATATTTAATTACAACTCCGGCTAGTCGACGACGTGACCACGAAAACTGTACAGCATTCGAAACGACAGAAATAAAATGACGACAGTAAAAAAAAAAAAATAATTTAATCGTAAAAAAACTTTTTATTGTGCATACGACCCGCGAAAACCGAAAAAGTATTCGAAAAGTCAGATATAAAATGACGACAGTAAAAAAAAACAAAATTTAATCGTAAAAAAACTTTTAATTATGCATACGACCCGCGAAAACCGAAAAAGTATTCGAAAAGTCAGATATAAAATGACGACAGTAAAAAAAACAAAATTTAATCGTAAAAAAACTTTTAATTATGCATACGACCCGCGAAAACCGAAAAAGTATTCGAAAAGTCAGATATAAAATGACGACAGTAAAAAAAACAAAATTTAATCGTAAAAAAACTTTTAATTATGCATACGACCCGCGAAACCCGAAAAAGTATTCGAAAAGTCAGATATAAAATGACGACAGTAAAAAAAACAAAATTTAATCGTAAAAAAACTTTTAATTATGCATACGACCCGCGAAACCCGAAAAAGTATTCGAAAAGTCAGAAAAAAATGACGACAATAAAAAAAAAACTAAATCAAATTGTAAAAATAGTTTTAATGATGCATACGACACATGAAAACCGAAAAATTATTCGAAAAGTCCGAAATAAAATTATTACAGTAAAATATGTAAAATGAAAAATAACAGATTAAATCGTAAAAATAGATTTAATTCTGCATACGACCCGCGAAAACCGACATGAAAATACACACGATAAGAACATCAAAAATAAATTAAATACTGTTCTTAGACGTGTTGGCCTGTTTAAGTAATACCAGTGCGGACCATCGGTTTTTATTTCGAAAGGAAAATAAAATAACCTTTTTTTTGCACACTACATGTACCCGACCGAGGCTTTAAGGAATTATCGGACGCCATGGATGGGTACCCTCAATGCTATTGTTTGAGGGTTGACTCGCCCTTCGAGCCAGAACGCATGACTGGTTAGCGAAGAAATAAGAAGAATTAGCAGCATCTGCACCTATGCTGTTACAATCTAAGACTACTAAAATGCCCAATCGCTATTATGAAAGAGACGAATTAGATCGTGTATTCAGAATGCACGTACGTGCAATTACGCACATTTCTCTCTCGAATTTCCTACCTAGTGCTTAGAATACTAATCATCTGAATTATTTTAGTGGGTTCTTACATTAAAAGCGGTGCACGACTTCCCAATAAATTTGTTAAGTCTTTCTTTAAAGTGAAGAGTAAATAGATTAGTTAGAATGATTATAATATGTAAAAGGATGCATGACTTTTAGTAAGGTTTTGCTTTAGGTAATTCTCGAGAGATAATTATCACAGGAGAATCCTTTTTTAATGACTAAAAGTAGCCTGAGTGTCCTCTTGATAAGCTGAAGCAATAAATTGTACTTTCTTTTAGAGCGTGGAACCACCATAATCGAAAGCGATTTCATCATGAAACAAACAAATTCTTGTTTGTCTGATTTTTATTGCCTTTTTCCTACCTGCGCTGGTAAGCCCGGGGGATATAAAAGCTTCACTGAGCGAGAGCTCACGAGACTCTAACCTGACGAGTTTTTTTTGCATAGATGGGTGTACCAACTCACAGCCCATCTGGTGTTAAGTGCTTAACGAAGCCCATAGACATCTATAACGTAAATTCCGGCACCCACCTTGAGATATGAGTTCTAAAGTCTCAGTATAGTTACAACGGCTGCCCCACTCTTCAAACCGAAACGCTTTACTGCTTCACGGCTGTAATAGGCAGAGTGTTGGTACCTACCCGTGCGGACTCACAAGAGGTCCTACCACCAGTATAAAGTTATAGTCTAAAAGTCAGATGAGTACTCGGGCCATCGACGAGAGTAAGTATCACGGTTGGTCATGGACATCAGTTATACAAGAAAGGGAATAACTGTACCGCTACCAACCACTAAAAACTTTTTTCAAATCTTATCTCAGCATGTCACAGCGCTGAGGAAAAACTGTGGAAGAGAACTCACTCCAGTAGGTACGTGACGAAAAAATTCAGAACAAATCAGAAATGATTGAGCGCAACTTTCCCAGATGGTCTGGACAAATTCTGGCCGCTCTCAAACATTTCCTTGCTTGTTGATAACAAATCCATCACGAACGAACAAGAGGAATGTTGGTTTAGAAAACCGCATTACACATTGTTGCAATGTATTGTAAATGCAACACAATTTTATATTGCACGTCTGAAATAAATGTTATTTGAATCATAGTTATTGTTCATGACATTCTATTTGATGTCCAAGTTACGAAAGTTTCACTAGAGTACCGTACAAATCTGACAAAGTGCAATATTAATCTTTTTATTTTGTTTTTATTTCAATACGATTAGTTTTAATTATAATTTAAAAAAGCTGCGTAATTTTGCTAAGTTTCTCCCAGATTATACACGTGGTTTCTTAGAGTGCAGTTTTTGTATTATCAAATTAAAAAAAAGTTTCTTGTTTGTTCGTATTCCATAGCACCTATTGCAGAGCAAGCATTGCATTGGCACGGTGCTAGTGTTAGCAAAATCTCTCAGGTTGAGCCCGTAAGCTCACCTATCCGTCTGGGCGTAGCTGCAATACCCCCTAGGCTACCGGTCACCGTCTTAGCCGAACCCATCACTTGCGACGAAGGGTTCGACGAGTAAATTAAGCCATTGACACAGCCCACTGAGTTTCTCGCCGGATCTTCTCAGTGGGTCGCGTTTCCGATCCGGTGGTAGATTCTGCGAAGCACTGCTCTTGCAAGGGCCAGTGTTAGCAACACTCCGGTTTGAGCACCGTGAGCTTACCTACACGTCAAGGAGAAGCTGAAATAGCCTCTCAAGGCTATCAGCATAGGGAGGAAAAATAAAATAAAAAAGGCTACCAACGATTAGTTAGAGCAAAAAAAAGCTAGGGCGTAGTGTCCCGTCCAGGCGGTATACATATAAAGAGCTGTTATACAATCTTGAATCTATTGAATTTGAAACCCTCACGTGTCCGATGCAATACAAACAACTGGATTTCAAGAAAATTTACATTTGAATATGTATGGACATATGCATAATGTTTTTTTTTTAATGCATATCGTGATCTTGTCTTGTGTCAACGGTTTTAACACCTTATTATTGTTGCAAAAGCGCTTTAATTAATTTTAAATGGCAGTATTCAAATACAATTTACCTATCTATACGTCTTATGATTAACGACTCTATAACACGATATATAGATAGTATTTCGTATCGTGATATATAAAAAAAAGGAAACGCGCAAGTGCGAATACTACACGTGTATAATTACAATATTTAAATTAGAATGCACTTAATGTCGTCGTTTGGAACCAGTATTAAATTATTAGGCCTAAATTTGAAGGCACAGCGCCATCTAGTTACGGCCGTTTGTAACTTTAGACTTTTACTACGATTTAGTACTGCTATTCACCGCTTGATTACACGCGGGATATGAATATAGATGGCGTTTTTATTTATTTCCTTGAAAGCTGTTCGCACGTATGTTATTTAAATTTTAGAACAAATATATTCAAAACTCAATTCATACTTTACATAAATTTCGCTTGGATAGTTACGAGCATGGCATTGTCTACAAGCTTGTACATATCTGGACAATAAAATGTGTCGAAAATATATATTTAAATATAATAAATTCTTTGGTTTCTTAATTTATTTATTTGTTTACATATTATTATGTTTACACTTTTTGGACTGTTTGTATTATTAATTAGATTCTTGTTGACACTTCACAGAAGGTTTCTAGCATAATCTATATATTAATACGTGAAGCAAAAACTTTGTATCCCTTTTTACGAAATTTGCGTGGACGTAGGAGTATGAAATTTTCCACACTTATAGAGAATATAGAGAAGAAGTGCACAACGCTAATATTTTTTTTAAATAATGCATAAAAAATACATTAAATCAATAAAGAAAACATTACACACACTACATACCATGTATTTGACGCACACACGCATGCATGCTATTTATTGTCAAACTTTTGTTCTTGACGTCTGTTGTCAAATTGAGAATAGATTAAATATTGTTTGTCTTTGTTAACATTTTTTATAGTATGGTTTTGACGAAATTTGTGATTATAGAAGTATAAAATACAATCATAATAGTGTACAAGCTTACAATTCCAATTAATTAAAGTCGAATTTCGACTACTGCGGGACCTCTAGTCTATATATAATACCATTTATGGCGGGAATGAAAAAAGAATGTTTTGTTTCGTCAGTTCAGTGTTTCATAAGGTTTAAACGTCGATGCCTCCAATAAACACTACGCTAACTCCAAATTCGTAGATTTACAGGAGGAGCGTTTAAACGAAAAAAGTTGATAAAATCTTTATTATTGCAGATATATTTATGTTTTTTTTTGTGTAACTAGCTGATTTACTCTTGCTTCGAACCCCATCAATAATGATTAATTGTAATACTTTTAACATAGTGAAGCGATTTGCATGGAAAACTAAAATTTCAAAATTTTGAGTTAGAGTAATGTTTATTGGAGGCATCGGTCGTGTAATAACAGTAAATTAGAGTTTATTAAGCGTTTATAAAGCGCACATTGGTTGAAATTTTGAACAAAGCAGCTGAACCCTCTGCATTTTCTCGCCATTTCAATTTGAATTATGTACTTTTATAGATTTTAAAAACAACTTAATTTTTAAGTCGTCGTGGCCTAAAGGATACATAAGACGTCCGGTGCATTCGTATCTAGTGATGTGGCGGTGTTCGAATCCCGCAGGCGGGTACCAATTTTTCTAATGAATTACGAATATAACAAATGTTCACGATCGGCTTCTACGGTGAAGGAATCTTTTTCTCAGTCGGACACTCTTGTCAGAGTGGTCGTAGTCGCCTTCTAGGCAATGGGCTTCCAGGTCTGAGGGTTCGAAGCGTTTCGAGTACATTCGACCATAGTGGACTCAGTTGCCTTCTTTATTAGGTCAGTCCAGCTGGTCGGTGAGCGGCCGCGTGATCTCCTGCCTTTCACCCGGCCTTGGACTACCGGTCTCTCCATCAAGTGCCCTTTTTTTTTTTGAAGGTCAAGCACAACGAAGGATAACTTCGTGTAATACAAATCAAACCCGCAAAATTACAATTTCGTAATTACTGGTGCTAGGACCTCTTGTGAGTCCGCACGGGTACGTACCACCACCCCAGCTATTTCTGCCGTGAAGCAGTAATGTGTTTCGGCTTGAAGGGTGGGGCAGCCGTTGTAACTAAACTGAGACCTTAGAACTTACATCACAAAGTGGGTGGCGCATTTACGTTGTAAATGTTTATGGACTCCAATAACCAATTAACACCAGGTGGGCTGTGAGCTCGTCCACCCAACTAAGCAATAAAAAAAACTTAGTACGGATCAAGTAATCGACGGCCGAAAAGAATTTAAATGATATAATTATACCGTGGTTTGTTGCGTAATTCCACCCAAAGTCAATGTGTACTTCTTGTGTTTCGTAAGTCACAGCGAAACGTCTAAGCGGGTCTAACTGCTAGATTATAAAATCCTCAATCAATCTACCCGAATGAAAGATAACGGATTATAGTAACGGTACACAGGAAATTAGGACAATAATCTGCAAAACTCGTTTTAGAGTAATAAATCAATATAAGAACATAAAAAAACGTGCCAAAACAGAGAAATTCTTCGACTAAAATTATCAAAAATTCAAAATATAAAATCGACGCTTGAAAGGCAAACTTGACTAAGCGACAATAACTGTTTTGTACATAAATGATAAGCAATAACTATATATGATGCGCAAAAAAATATATTTCTAGGTCTATTAAAATCGTTTCAATCCTACAGCTAGAATCGTGAAAATAGATTTTTTTTCAGGTATTTCAACTCTAAATTGGTCTACTGTAAAGTTCACGCATTGTCGCTTAGTCACGTTTGCCTTTCAAGCGTCGAAATGTATTTTGAATTTTATATTGGGATCGTAAGTTTTGTCGTGTGATATTTTCTTTTGTTTTCGCGAGTCCGTAGACATAATGAAAGGTACTTTTGAGTTTTAATCTCGCGTTTATTATTGTCATTATATATATTATTTCAGATAAACGACGAAAGTAAAGCTTGAAAGAGGAGTGCATGCGGCAGAGATGCTAACGTTGAGATGGATGTGTGGAGTGACAAGAATGGACAAGATAAAGAATGAGTATATCAGAGGAAGTGTGAAAGTAGCCCCGGTAATCAACAAATTAAAGAGCGGACGGTTAATGTGGTATGGACATGTGATGCGTAGAGAGAAGATGCATGTGACTAGGAGATGTACGGGAATGGTAGCGCAAGGTAGACCGAAGAAGACATGGATGGAGTGTGTGAATGACGATATGAGAGAGAGAGTGAGTGTTGAGATGACGGCTGATAGAAAACAACAGAACAGAAAAATTAGCTGTGCCGACCCCCCCTAGTGGGATAAGGTGGAGAAAAAGAAGATTATATTATTTCAAATGTTTCTAATGCTTTATAGATTTTCAGGTCGAGAACGAATTTTTGTCGTAACTACGCAACTTTAACAAACTAAATAATTACTTTTAATAATTCTAATTTTAGCATCAGGGCAATATATATAACGAAATCCATTCGATGAAAACTGAGAAGAAAAACAATACGAATAATAAATATAATCCAACAATGTACTGCCTGTTTAATCAAAATGAACTTATTCCATTTTTTTTTATTGCTTAGATGGATGGACGCGCTCACAGCCCACCTGGTGTTAAGTGGTTACTGGAGCCCATAGAAATCTACAAAGTAAATGCGCCAAATTAAGCTTTATGTCACATTTCTTATTACGAACGAAATATAATCAAAAAACTTGACAAACACTCTTTCTCGAAGTTGTTTAACCTTGATATCATCTAGATACAATACTGCTCACATAGAGAAATAAAAATATTTAAGCAAATAAATTTTTTTTTATTGGTTAGATGGGTGGACGAGCTCACAGCCCACCTAGTGTTATGTGGTTACTGGAGCCCATAGACATCTACAATGTAAATTGCGCCACCCATCTTGAGATATAAGTTCTAAGGTCTCAGTATAGTTACAACGGCTACCCCACCCTTCAAACCGAAACGCATTACTGCTTCACGGAAGAAAATAGGCAGGGCGGTGGTACCTACCCGTGCGGACTCACAAGAGGTCCTACCACCAGCGATAAATTCAATAAAACACATTTACTGCGAATACAACAAAAAAAAAAACAAAGTATAAATAAAAAGAGATGGTATTTTTTTTTTTTTTTATTGCCTTTGTAGGCAGACGGGCATACGGCCCACCTGATGGTGAGTGGTTACCGTCGCCCATGGACTTCAGCAATGCCAGGGGCAGAGCCAAGCCACTGCCTACAAAAAGTGTATGTGCCTCTACTAGTGGTATGTGCCTCTTTTTATCGTTCATAAAGAAGTTTGAATAAGTTCTCAATTCGCCAATTACGTTTTTCATTTTGGCCCTATGCGGTCCCGTTTATTCTCTGAAATGTGTTGAGTATTATCACCTTTTCCTATATTATAATTATTATTGGAACCCAAAGTGATGATACGTTTTAATTTAACAGAGCAATATGTGTAAAAGACATATCATTATGCAGAAAAAACATATCAATCAGGCGCTTTGAAGAATACTGTTTATAATAAAATTTATATCAACAACTCCAATGCAATCCAATTAGCGTTTACGTGTTTACCTTAAAAACAGCTTTATAAAAAGAATATATAACTGAATTGCGTAAACCACATTCATAAATTAAACACACCAAAATTTCAAAATAGCATTGTGACTTAAGTGGGTGTTTCATTAGAAAATGGTTGGTTTGGTAAAATTTTGAACACCGACTTAGGCCGATGTCGCTTCGCATCGCATGCGTATACCGGGCGTCTTATCCTTTAGTTTTTTCCCCTTACCTAATCGTTAGTAGCCTAAGGGGCTATTCCAACTTCACGTGGACCGGTAGATGAGTTCACGGGCTCAACCTGAGCGAGTTGCTAACACTAGCCCTAGCAAGAGCAGTGCTTCGCGGAATCTACTACCGGATCGGAATCGCGACCCACTGAGAAGATCCGGCGAGAAACTCAGTGGGCTGTGACTATGGGCTAGTTCGCACATCGAACTCTTCGACGGAGTTGACGATTTTGACGAGCACGGTGACCGGTGCTTGAAGAGCCTAAAAGCACCGAAAGTGGATGCCAGAAATATGCACGTATCCTTAAATCGAAAAATGTAGTACATATCTTTCAGTAACATTTGAAGCTAACTAAAAAATACCATACATATTGTCTTAAAAAATTGACGAAGAGTTTTCGATACAGATCGCCTTGCCCACTGAGTTTCTCGCCGGGTCTTCTCCGTGGGTCGCGATTGCAATCCAGTTGTAGATTCTGCGAAGCACTGCTCTTCCTGGGGCTAATGTTAGCAAATTCTCTCAGGTTGACCGCGTGAGCTCACCTATCCGTCCGGGCGTAGCTCAAATAGCCTCATAGGCTACCAGCGAATAAGTAAGGAAAAAAAAGCAGATTGCGTGGTAATGACATTCACATCGACGTCTCAACACTCCCCACCACGATGTATTCTGGATTGAAATTTACAAATTTGTATCTTTAAGCTTTATGTAGGCAACAAAAGTGTGATGTTACTGTTAATAAAGAATTAAATAATTCGAATTAGGCAACAATATCGGTACAATAAACGGCATCGGCTCGGACGATTCACTCACCGTGAGTCGAAGCACGTCAGCGCACGCGTCCGAAGAAAGTCCTCGACCGGAACACTCATGGCTTTCTATCGACCGAGACAGCGAATTCCGTAACGAGTTATAAAAAAAAAAAACAAATCACTGATAGAAAAGTGACCGGTGCTTTTGATATAAAAAAAAAACAAATTTGGCGTTTCGCGTGTCTAAACGTCAAAAGTTTGAATTTGGAACCGTGTGAACATTTCGTGATCGTGTTCTTTGTGGTTTTAGTGTTTTGATAGATTCGATCTTCGCTATCTGGATTATCACGATGGATCCAAGGTAACTAATATTCGACTTTTTAATAATTTAAAACGTTTTAGCTGATTTTATTAGAATCACGATTATAAATCGATTTTTATATTCATTTCCAAGTAGCGCATTACTAAATAGTTACCGTACCCAATACCACATAACGGACTACCGGTTTTCCGATCATTTATAAACATGACCCAAATAAACTTATTATTTTTATTATTATGGAATACAGTCAGAAAAGTTTTTTATCAGTCAAAATATAGAATATTTTTCAAAAAATTTAGTGCGAATGTGATAAATACGGTACGATAAGGTATGAATTCCAAAAAAAAACTATTACTACCTATATATCGCACATACGGTGCTATATAAAGTCACTTATGCAATTTTTGTTAACACTGAACTGAATTGAACTTTTTTACTGGTGGTAGGACCTCTTCTGAGTCCGCATGGGTAGGTACCACCACCCTGCCTATTTCAGCCGTGAAACAGTAATGCGTTTCGGTTTGAAGGGTGGGGCAGCCGTTGTAACTGTACTTGAGACCTTAGAACTTATATGTCAAGGTGGGTGGCACATTTGCATGATGTCTATCTAAGCAATAAAAAATAAAAATATGGTGTCGTGGGACACCAGGTAGGGACGAAGTTCCTTCGGCTAATGTAGAATCGACACAATTCCTTAAGGACATAAAAAAAACGTTTTTACGTACAAACATACAAAATCGTATTTATTTATATGTATTATATATAGGTATACATAATTATTTTGAAAGTGGCCGCAATCGAAGCTCCGCGTTCTCGTTTCTATATATAAATTCGACATTAGTATGAACCGACAACATTCACTGCGACGTGTCACGGCCATCGTATTTACTAAAATCAGATGTCTTCACTCGATGAACGAGTGGCTTACGAAATACGAAATGTTTATTTTGTTTGAGAGCAATTGCATCATTTTGCATCAATAAATTAGAATTTTTTGGTACTTTTCTTTGATTCGCCAACATTATTAGACCATTAAAACCACCTTTGAGATAAATAGTTGATGATTTCACCGAAGATTTTAAGGCGAATAGTGTGCGAGTCTGAGCTAGTAAATAGCAACATTTTTCTAAATTCAGACGCAAACCAACTAAGCTTTCTGTGACTGTCATCTGCCGACAGTAAACAAACCTTAAATGATTATAAGCTACAAGCTATCATAATATTTGTACCGTATGGTCCATAGGGAGTGCTCTGAGCAATTGTTTGAGGTGATACCATCATCTTGTTTTTACCATCGCACCGCCCGCCATCGGAGTAGAGTTTATCCATACTACCTGGAGCCACTGCGGTCATCCACAGTGCGTTTCCAGAGATCTTTTTTGCCGGGTTTGGAATGATCTCCCCTCCACGGTGTTTCCCGAGCGCTATGACGTGTCCTTCTTCAAACGAGGCTTGTGGAGAGTATTAAACGGTAGGCAGCGGCTTGGCTCTGCCCCTGGCATTGCTGACGTCCATGAGCGACGGTAACCACTCACCATCAGGTGGGCCGTATGCTCGTCTGCCTATACAGCAATAAAATAATAATAATATTCGTACCGTCTGTCTATCAAGCGAAGATGATCGCTGCAAGATATTCCATGGTTTAGTCGGTCTTCTTCTCCGGGCGTTTCGCCTTCAAATATTAATACACCAGCTCGGGTCACAATTTACGATCAAATGGGACATGAGCCAGTTTGCTCACCCAGAACAATAAAAATCTCTGTATGACATCATTAGATACAGTGGCTATTGCATTAATTAAAATGCTAGTAAACGTTAAAGACTAAAGCGAAGTAGGCATATTTTTTTAAATTTATATTCTATTTAATGTATATTTTTTATGTATTCAGATAATAAATAACACCTTTCCTTGATTTGGAAGTAGTTGAAACGAAAAAGCGACACTAAAACGAGACAAACATATTAGATTCAGCCTGCGATAGAATAAGATAGAATACGTCATGTTTTTTTTTAATTGCTTCCCTAGCCGTCGCTATTATTCTCAACGCTGTCAGTGCCTCTGTACAGTGGACACGACGACACTGTTACGTCTAATGTTGAACAAAAATAAACATTACAACTAAAAGCCTAAAGTTCAAAACCGTATAAACGTCACGACTAGACAGCTTCCTGATTAACTGGTCAAACTGGATTCCGTGCACTTTCATCCTGAATCCAACTTTTACGTCTTTTATTTGTTTTCACACCTTGTTTCAATTCTTAACTCGGCGAATACGCCGTTTATGTTTTGTTTTCCAAAATCACTACTTGAATTCTCGTGTAATTGGTCTTTTAAGAGCCAATTCACGTGTTTTTGTTTAATTCTTTATATGAGACCATCAGCGCAAAAGTGGCCTAACTAACAATTTTTCATATTCGCGCTTATCTATTGCAATTTATTTAAAACATAATAAATTTTGATGCAAAACCCTAGTCTCACCCATAGAGAACAGGTGGCTTTCTAAACATTATTTTTGCGCGTATTGTTTTTGCCTACGAAGCAGTCTAAAAGTAAATTCCAACCTCAGTACCATATTATGATAAGCTTGGGACACTTTTCCGCTGACTGCCTCATATATATCTATCTATTTATACTGTGACTGAAGATAAAACATGGCATTAACATGGCATTGCCACA
Source organism: Bombyx mandarina (assembly GCF_030267445.1). Classification (NCBI taxonomy): domain Eukaryota; kingdom Metazoa; phylum Arthropoda; class Insecta; order Lepidoptera; family Bombycidae; genus Bombyx; species Bombyx mandarina. The sequence goes on along the minus strand of NC_143222.1, from coordinate 4,758,248 downwards.
TTCTGTAGCGGCATACGTATATACCTATATGGAATACTAGCGACCCGCCCTCGCTTCGCTTCGGAAACATTAAAACACACATGAAACCAAAAAAAAATAAAAATTTTTTTTTTTAAAAAAGTAGCCTATGTTCATCAGGGACAATGTCGGCTTCTAATGGAAAAAGAATTTTTCAAATCGGTCCAGTAGTTTCGGAGCCTATTCGAAACAAACAAACAAACAAATCTTTCCTCTTTATAATATTAGTATAGATGAATTCTTGTAAAATAAATTATCATTCAAGTCGTCGGTCACGCGTCAGATTGCATATATCCTATGACCTACCAAGATAATTGTAGGTTAAGACATTTAATTAACTGCCGTTGTAAACAACAACTGGTTATATGTCGCTTGGACCGTGGACGGTACATTATATGAATTGAAAACATGGGTCGTAAGATATTCTGAAATAATAAATGAAGGTGAAATAAAGGAACTTTCTAGATACCTGACTAGACTTAATTTGATGTGCACTTGGCGTGTACTACCTACATGTCATGTTCGAGTAAGATTTTATGAAGGCGGAAGGTAAAATACCCAAGGGTAAGTCCCACATGCGCTGGTCAAACCAAATCCGTATCGCACTGAACACTATAGTATGTGAGGCGGTCCACGCCGCTGGGGACAGATCAACGTGGCATGATATACTTAGTCCGCCCGAAGATTCTGAAATACCACAGAGGTCATGACCCTTAGGATTGTGGATTTACGACACAAGGAGGAAGAGGAAACTTTTATGAAAGATACACAGACAATACATAGTATCCAATTTACTATTAAACACTAAATTATGTTTTTAATGGTAAAATACTCAATGCTTTAGCGGAGGGTAACGCAATATTAGTAAACAGCGGCTTCTTTAAATATCCATAAGCAATGTCTCCTTATGATCTTTAAATCTTAAGTAAACTCACATAATTTGTAAATATTACACTTAATTATATTCAGAACACGATTTAGTGAAAACTAAATACACGACAGTAAATTACTTGTAATGTGTGAAGTTCAAAAATGTTTTCTCGCGATTATCTAGTCCACAAGTAATCATTAACCTATTTAGTATATATATCTATATCCGATATAGTACCAGAACTTTGTTATTACTATGTAGGTCAAGATCCGACAAAAAATCGACTTGAAAAGTCCAAGCTTTATAGCTAGAGCCGAATAGACAATCGCTTACTTCAGTAAGGCCTTTTTTTTTAAAGAACATGACACCGGTTTCTAAATATCTGCTTAGCGTTCGGTCAACTCAAGAACCAGGTTAAAGCAATTACGCCGCACCTTATTATACAAATACAAACGTTTTACTACTTGTCTTTTCCAGAGCTGTCCTCTAAATTTTATGATAAATATGGAAGAACGTAGACGAGAATGTTTGCCAAGATATTTCTTGTCGAGTCAATTATTTCGAAAATTTTGAAGTAATATATTCACTGTTAAGAAATATGTATTCAGAAACGTTCATATCGATTTAAACATCAATTTCATTTGTAGTTTACAATGATTTTTTATACAACAGATATGTTATCTTCATAGTAACTGACTCTTCAAATCTGATATCTGCTTCTTTTTACATATAAAATATCATTGGTAGTTTATAAATTTTTAGAAGTTGAAATACGTCATTCTCTACGCCGTCTTCGACATATCAATTTTCGTTTTAAAATACGTTCGAAAAAATACGCTATGACATTAAATAAATAAAACAAATGCTACAACATAATAATTATAGCTTTCTATTAGTGAAACACATTTTAAAATTGGTCCAATGGCTCAGTAGATTACGCAGATAAGTAAAAAAAACAAGCAAGTGACTGTAGATTTCTCTCTGGATCTCATTTACGAAAGTGACTATTTAAAAACATGGGATAAAATTTGGAATAAGAACAATGTCTAGCAAATACTTTTCGCCTTTATATAAAATGGAGAAAAATATCGGAGGGTTCAACTTTTATTAATAAACGAATAGCTGTAATTAAGGGTAAGGTTGGGTTCTTTACATGGTATATAAGTTTATAATTAGCTACGTATGATGATTTTAACAGCCGAATTTCCCATGAGATCAAGAAACGCTCACGTTTTCAAAGTCGTGACAACAAAAGAGAAAGGAGCGGAGAAAGGGTCATTGATACAGTTGATTGAAACAGGTTCCTTCGTATTCGCGAAAAGTTAACTAAATAAACAAGCATTTGCGGATCGAAAATCGTTATGAAAATATTTATTTTAGAACAAACAAAAAATCCTGATCAGGACCTTGAGTCAAAGTAATAAAATGATTGTGGCATCGTCCTCATTTGATGTAAAATTTTTGAAGATATTGGAAAGCCTTCAAGTTAGTTCAAATTACGTATAAAGATTCTATTACCTCGATAGAAGCTGTTCAAGTTTGTAAAAATTTTGGGCAACCACACCACTGTTATGTTATTTCTTTATTGTTTATTTTTACGGAATCAAATAGGGACGTTGTCAAGAAAACTATCGACAGAAAACGTCGTCAGGTTTGAGCCCCGTGAGCTCACCTACTAGTTAAGGTTACGCTGAAATAGCCTCTCAAGGCTATCAGCTTAGGTAGGAAAAAAAAAAATCGACAGATTAGTGGCAGATTTAACACGTTTACTTTTGATAGCTATAGAATCGTTTGGAAACAGCTTTAATAAGCGCCGATCTATTTCGTCTGATCTGATATCTAATGGTATTATTATTGGTGATGTAGATCTTTTTTGCTAATCGAATAATAACTGTTCATTATTTACCGTATAGCATCCGACTAGCAATATCTATGAACTTCACTCGTAAAGTTAGGAAGTTGTCAACAAAAGTAATTGTAGCTTTAATCATTTATTGATTGAGATCTGTCTGAACTTTGTAGTACGGAAGTCTTTCATTATACCTTGACCTTTGACCATTCCGGGTGCCTGTGTAAAAAATATTTAATCGTTTTATTCTCTTAAAAATGCCAATAAAGTCCCTCGTATAAATGCAGTAAGTAATTACTCGTTACATTTTATTTATCAACTACTTACCTTTAGTCAATTTTGGAAGATTAATTGTCAATGGAACGCGAAAAAGATATATATTTTTTTATTACTTAGATGGGTGGACGAGCTCACAGCCCACCTGGTGTTATGTGGTTACTGGAGCCCATAGACATCCACAACGTAAATGCCGGCACCCACCCTGAGATGAGTTCTAAGGTCTCAGTATAGTTACAACGGCTGCCCCAGCCTTCAAACCGAAACGCATTACTGCTTCACGGCAGAAATAGGCAGGGTGGTGGTACCCACCCGCGCGGACTCACAAAAGGTCCTACCACCAGTAAAGTCAGTTAAATTAAATGAATGAAATATATTTATTAGAATTCGTTTCACGTGGGGCAATCGCTTATTATATAATTTTTATAATCTAATAAAAGAACTAACCATAATAAATACAGTCGATCAACGAAGATAAAGTTGTTTTAGAAAGGAGAAAGATATTTACAAGTTTTATTTGTTGTTCGTTTGCTTTATTTTGGGCTCTGTTCATATGCAAACTAAATTTATAATCGTTTTGCGAGAAAAGGATAGAGCATCCTATCTCGAACAATGTCAATTTGTCGTAGAGCCTTATTAGTCAATTTATCTTTTTCATCTATTACCTTAATATTATTTTGCACGAAATTTTGTTTTGTTTTAGTAAGCACATTACTGTGGTATGCAATTGTTTGTCCAAAATGAGATATGGATTTAGCATGCATTATCTTTACCGGTCATCGTTTTCGTCGAACATGTCGCTTGCGACGAAGGGCTCGACGAGTAAATTAACCCACAGACACAGTCCAGTGAGTTTCCCGCCGGATCTTCTCGGTGGGTCGCGTTTCCGATCCGGCGGAAGATTCTGCGAAGCACGCCTTTTGCTAGCGTTCGTGTTAGCAACGTCGTCAGGTTTGAGCCCCGTGAGGTCACCTACTAATTAAGGTTACGCTGAAATAGCCTTTCAAGGCTATCAGCTTAGGTAGGAAAAAATCTTTAAAAAACGTTTTTTTAACACATGGATTACAGTCGACAGTCAAAATTTTATATACGCAAAAGCTACTTACTCCACGCAATTTTCTGTTTATTTTTCAACTTTACTAATAAATAGCCGGAGTCGCACCGGGCAGTCTTAAAATTCTTAAACTATCGGCATGCAATTTTTACTGACGCGTACATCGATATTTAAGTTTAGACATGAATGACCAGCTCATACAATACTCGATACGTTACCGCGCTTATTCTTCCGCCATATTATGAAACGGATTGATTACATTTACCTTTTCATTTATATAGCTATTTTAAATTTTACATCTATTCCCCTACTCGTAATCCCTACTAATCCCTACTAATCCCTACCTAATCCTTTAGTCATTCCAGTTGCTTTCATAAAATATGAATACGATTGGATCAGTTACAGTTCACGGGTCAAGATTACTAACTATTACGCAATGTATTAATTTATTCGTGATGTGAAATTTTACTATCGTGTCTTACACAATCAGCGACTGAGGTCCAAAAATGTAAGTGTCAATAGAAAATGAGAGTGCCGCACACCATAATTCTGAAGTTACAACATAATATGAACGTCAAGTGGCTAGCTAAACACCTGGTCGACGTGTTTGAGACGAGCGATCTTCAGCTTTCTCCAACGTAGAAGCAATCACACCGGTCCTAATCGTATCAATTAATAATAAACTTTATTGTGACGGTATTAAGAGCTGTTTGACAACGGTGGGAACGTTGCTAGGGGCAGTGACGGTCCGCAGTGCACGTAGGCTGATGGAATCGGAGCCACTGTCCCACTTCAAATAATCATCGTTCCAAATAAAGTTCGCAATGAAACTGCCAGCGAATTAATGAATTTGCTTATCAGTCCGTGCACGATCAAATTGCCCGCAAAAGTTGGACACCGTTGCCTTTAGAATAAAAATAATTAGTTAATACACAACAAACTATCATACATACTATTTTTGTTTGGCTCTGAATTGCGATATGAAAAACTTATATGAAGATTCAAACTCGAGGCAAATAATGTCTCGAGAACAATATTATTTTTTATTAGTGAAGAAAGATCGTCGATAATTATAATTGAAGTGCGCAGTGTAACACATTGAGATATCATCATATAGGTAGATTGCCGCGAGAAAATATTATTCTTTGAAGTCGTCGTGGCCTAACGGAAAAGACGTCCGGTGCATTCGTGTTGAGCGATGCATCGATGTTCGAATCTCAGGCGGGTACCAATTTTTCTAATGAAATAAGTACTCGACAAATGTTCACGATTGACTTCCACGGTGAACGAATAACATCGTCTAATAAAAATGAAACCCGCAAAATTATAATTTGCGTAATTACTGGTGGTAGGACCTCTTGTGAATCCGCGCGGGTGGGTACCACCGCCCTGCCTATTTCTGCCGTGAAGCAGTAATGCGTTTCGGTTTGAAGCGTGGGGCGGCCGTTGTAACTATACGTGAGACCTTAGAACTTATATCTCAAGGTGGGTGGGGGTGGCGCATTTACGTTGTAAATGTATTTGGTCCCCAGTAATCACTTAACACCAGGTGGGCTGTGAGCTAGCCCACCCATCTAAGCAATAAAAAAAAACACATTAAAAAATTTTTTTTTTTATTGCTTAGATGGGTTTAGTAAGTTTTACGACTGCTGCTTTCCGAAGCATGCTTCATAAAACGACATGCATTTACTCTTAGCTAGCAACTAAACATTGTATTCTGTTTACGTCTACACGACAAGTTCTCTTACGGCCTGGTTGTTGAATAAAAATAGTGAAGGAAGGAATTTTTAGAGATGGCATAATACGATTTATGTGTACCACTAAATCGATTATTCAATATGCATTTGCAGCAACGGTGTTGAATAAAGATGCGCGACATGGTTTTCGAAATAGACTTCCTTGTTGATAATGCCTAAAGATACATATATAACAAACATAGGTATATATAAAATGGCGTGGCCATGTACGACAAGCTGTAACTATGTAGATTAATAGTGTTTAAGACAGAAGATATCAACATAATTTCACCGAAAGAGGCTTCGTAAGCATATTCACTCTTTTTTTTCGCATTCAATCATTGGACTCAAACTTTTAAAATCAAAGGAAAATACAAACAACACAGGGATCCGTCGAAAGAGGACTTTTGTATTATATCAGACCTTATGCTTGTGACATTTAAGATACAATGAATATAATATATTATTATAGTTAAAGGCTAAAAAAAATTACGCTTAAATAGCACACCGGACTAACAATTAATTTAATTTTGTTATTATTATATAAATACTGGTCAGGGCACTGAGCGAAGTTATAAAATTATTTTATTATCATCGGGACTTGAAGTGTTTGTAAATGTTAGTGAAGATTATTTTCAAAGATTTCGTAACATACACATGTATAAAATAATATATATAGCTGTATTATTAAACTCATAGCGAAACATAGGACCCATTGTAGGCAGTAAAACTGACGCTCAAATTACCCATTGCATTATAGACGAACGCAAACAATAACACTTTCAAGTATATTTCATGACACGACGAGAGAGAAACTAAAATGACATCAAACATTGAAGTAATATTGCTCCTAAGAGATTCGGTTGCAAAATGGTTGCCTGTCACCGCGCTAAAACACTCAAACTCGTGTAAACACTCAAACTCGTTTAGCTTCTATTTCTTAATAGCTCGCAATAATCAATGTTACCTCACTTACCCGTCCGCGAGATGCTGGAATAGCCCCTTAGGCTACCGGCGAATAGGTAGAGAAAAAAATTACGACCAGTGTGCTTAGTGCGAGTTTCTTAACGCTCTCGATAGCGTAAAAGTTAAGGCAATTTCGTATGCAGTTGGAACAGCGCCCCTAGCGGCAAACGTACGCAATTTTTTTATACCTAAGCTGATATCCTTGAGAGGCTATGTCAGTGTCGCCTTAACTAGTAGGTGAGCTCACGGGGCTCAAACCTGATGACGTTGCTAACACGAACCCTAGCAAAAGCCGTGCTTCGCAGAATCTACCACCGGATCGGAAACGCGACCCACAGTTTCTTAGGTTCACTGATAAGATCCGGCGAGAAACTCAGTGGGCTGTATCTGAGGGTTAATTTACTCATCGAGCCCTACGTCGCAAGCAACGGGTTCGACGAGAACGGTGTCCGGTGCTTGAGGTACCTAAAAGCACCGTTAGTGGATCGGGAGGATCCGAAATGACGTGTTGGGGGCGACGTCGACTGCTTTCCATTCTGTAACGTACGCAAACGATCCCATTCCATACAAATATGAGCTAACTTTTACGCTATCGAGAACATTAAAAAACTCGCACTAAGCACACTGGTCTTAAACAGCTAAATAAGCTTAAGCGTGGACTTTTTGGCGGGAACACGAGGAGTAAAGTTGTGTGATTTGTTTTATTTTGTCTATTTAGTGCTTCTTCGGGTTTAAACGTGTAATAACGGTGGTTTATTAACTGTTTAGTATCTATGAACCTCTGTATTTTGTACCGTATGTTCCACGGGTAGTGCTCTGAGGAATTGTTCGAGATGATATCGACATCTCGTTTTTACCATCGCACCGCTCGCCAACGGAGTAGAGTTCATCCATACTACCTGGAGCCACTGCAGTCATCCACAGTGCGTTTCCAGAGGCCTTTTTTGCCACGTACCATCCGGCTATGGAATGAGCTCCCCTCCACGGTATTTCCCGAGCGCTATGATATGTCCTTCTTCAAACGAGGCTTGTGAAGTGTATTAAGTGGTAGGCAGCGACTTGGCTCTGCCCCTGGCATTGCTGAAGTCCATGGGCAATGAACAACCAAAAACTGAGATGAGGTTACTGACCACTTTCCTGAACATGGTAACTTCATTGAATGAATTCGAGAGCATTAATTTAAGTATTTTGTGGGAATAGCTGGTTTTTTTGGAATTATAAAATATATATTTCGTATGTAAAAAAGTGTTGCTTTTTGGACACGTCATGATGGAACCAGACTAAAGTGTGAGCCAATGAGCCTACTAAGAAATTTGTGCTGATTTCGAAAGCTCTAGGAATTTTTGTTATTTTATCACCACAAATCATAGTCTAGGTCTTTTATATAACCAGGTCAAACCGTTAGAGATTTATTGCCTAGTGAAGTTACTTGAACGCATATCGTTTCTCAACATAAACCGAGGTATTGCCTCGAGAATTGTATAACGGCAGCCCCACCCTTTAAAGCGGAACACATGACTGCTTCGCGGTATGCTTACAATATTCTCTAACACCACTAAATGTTCAGTAAATTTTAAGGACTATTAACCTATTATGAGCTATTATAGTAACTTCGAGGGGTTATCCTAGCTTCGCCTGACGTGTGGGCGAGCTCGCGGGGCTCTCCCTGGCGACTTTGCTAACACTAGCCTTAACAAGAGCAGTGCTCCACCGGATCAGAATCACGACACACTAAGAAGATCCGGTGAGAAAATCAGTGAGCTGTAATTTTCACGACGAACCCTTTGTCGCATTCAATGAGTTCGACGAGAACGGTGATCTGTGCTTGGAATTCTTAAAGCACCGAGTGTGAAGGTTAAGTTGGGAGGATCCGAAGTGACGGGACCCTTCAAACCGAAACGCGCAATTATATACATGAATAAACGTTATGAATTAAAATGGTGGCGGGTAAAACAACATACCTAGTATGTTACAAATGACATGTGGAACACTTTAACAGTGATTTTATTAACGCATTCGCCTCATGCAGAAACTATGAACAGTGAAAAATAACGGAACTTTTTTATACGAAGTAACAGCCGTTGGACCCGATAGCATTCTGTAGATTTTTTAAAGCAAATCACTAGGCCAATAATCACTAAGCATTTTTTTTTTTTAATGGCAAATTTTGTTCAGTTGCGTAACGAATTGAAGCGCATGTAATAAATAATCAGATTAGAAATAACGATTGTCGTGGTTTATAAATTCGAGTATCTCGATACTATTTTATTGCAATAGTGATGATCGCTTCACGATTTGAGAAACGAGAACTATCTATTACTCATACTCAATTGGATACGAAATATTTCCAAATTGCTCCATATAACCCTCCAGGAGTCAACTTAACCCTGTATTCATCGGAGTAAAAAAATGGCAGTGTAATAAATAAATGCGTGCTTTGAGAAATATTCTTTAGCAGATTTTCGTTTTAGTATTAACATACTTTCAATGGGTAAATCAAAACCAGTCTCCGTTTGTTTCGTTCATTCATCATCAAATTCATCTTCAAACGTCACTGGTATAACAAATCTTGGAGCAAGACAAAAGGTAATTTCCGTACCTGCAAAATTACTGCCTATTTCATGCACTTCCAGATTCAAGGGTAAAGCGGTTATTACAACGCAATTGAGATCAAATGTCTCGAGGAATTTACGCCATAATGTGTTTAATCCGGTGCCTCTCTTGCATTAATCCGTCCCCTAATGTCGTCACAAATAATTTTCTGCATCCTTTTTTGTTATTTAGTAATAAATGAACACCGTAATTAATGTGTTTCTGTAATGAATGCTTGCTCTACATTATTTCTACAACGAAAAAAATTAACATCCTTAAATATTATACGAAATTCAATCTCGAATCTTGAATTTTGTAAAAACTCTCTTTTCAACGAATTTCCTCATGTCAAATATTTGTTCAGGTAATTTAACGGACGAATGCAAAAGATACATATTTGCACTGTTTCTTTGAAATTTACCGGCGATGTTCATTCATTATATTATCTTCTTAAAATATTTTAAAAAAAAGTGAGCCGTCACGGGACGCCTGGCAGATGTAAAACATCGATATTATTTTGTAAAAGTAATATGCAGAAAAGAACAGATTGTATGTGATAGGAACTAAATATGTCATAATGATAAAATAAAATATTACGAAAAAATAATTTGTTTTAAAGTAAAACACAGAGAGAATCGCGCAGTCGATTGCGCATGGCGACGCGTCGCCATACCGTACACACTACTGCATATATAGACTGTATATATCTACCATAATATCGGTAAGTATATTTCGTGTTGACGGTATTGACTCCGAACGCTTCAGCACACAGGCAGGCGTTAGGCAGGGCTGCATACTATCTCCTCTTTTATTTAATATATACACAGAGTATATAATGCGGATAGTTCTTGAAGATTGGGATAAAGGAATATCCGTTGGTGGTCGGAAAATATCAAACTTGAGATACGCCGATGATACTACCCTCTTGGCGTCGACCAGAGACGAAATCGAGGTGCTTCTTCGCCGGCTGGAGACTACAGCGCTGGATTTTGGACTTGCGATCAATCGTGATAAGACCAAAATGATGATCGTAGATCGTGCTAACATCAACCAACCGGAAGTCCAACATATAGCGGGATGCGAGGTAGTTAATAGCTATGTATATCTAGGCTCCACTATCACCAACGCTGGAGGCTGCGAAGATGAGATCCGAAGACGTTGCGCCGTGACAAGATCCTCAGTTGAGAGGCTAACAAAGATTTGGAGAGACCGCAGAATAACCAAAAATACAAAAATTCGGTTAATGAGATGCCTGGTCTTTCCAATCTTTCTGTATGGGGCTGAGACGTGGACGCTGAGGATGCAAAACCGTCGTAAGATCGACGCACTAGAAATGTGGTGTTGGAGACGTCTCCTCAGAATTCCGTGGACCGCGCACCGTACCAACATTTAGATCCTGAAAGAGCTCAACATCAAGGAGAGACTATCGTCAACAGTCCAATTACGAATCCTCAAATTCTTCGGGCACATCACTCGTAATGAGGACTCCATTGAGCGGTTGGTGGTGCAAGGGAAAGTCGAGGGCAAAAGATCTCGCGGACGATCTCCAACACGATGGACCGACCTCATAAAATCTGTTACTCACTCCAACATAAATGTTTGCTCTCACTCTGCGAAACATCGTGCCACATGGCGTCGCATCGCGAGAGCATCGGTATCGCAGGATCCGACTGATGCATGACCACGACCACTCTGTCAAGAGTGTACGAATAGGAAGAAGAATCTACAGTCGGCATCGCTGCGCCATTTTGAGAAGGCGGCACGACATGAGAACCCTCTCATCGTAGCCGCTGGAAATTACATACCCGACCCAGTAGACTGAACGGTAAACCGTCGACGTCGCCCAAAGCACGTCATTACGGATCCTCCTGATCCATTAACGGTGCTTTTAGGCACCACAAGCACCGGTCACCGTCCTCGTCGAACCCGTCGCTTGCGACGAAGGGCTCGACGAGCGAACTAACCCATAGACACAGCCCACTGAGTTTCTCGCCGGATCTTCTCAGTGGGTCGCGTTTCCGATCCGGTGGTAGATTCTGCGAAGCACTGCTCTTGCTAGGGTCAGTGTTAGCAACTCTCCGGTTGAGCCCCGCGAGCTCACCTACAAACGTTAGGGCGAAGCTGAAATAGCCTCTCAAGGCTATCAGCATAGGTAGGAAAAAAAAAAAAAAAAAAAAAAAACCATAATATCGGTTCGTATCGCCAGAAATCGGTTTTACGTGCGGCTATAGATATTTCACATCAAAACAATAATAACTTAAAAGTGAAAAAGGACGCAAATGGAAACCCGTAAATTTGTAATTTTTAATGAGTTTTTTCATTGTGCATGAATAACGCATATGATATTTTCTTTATTAGCAGTTACTAAAATTATTTCGATGTAAATGATACGACGAAGGCTGGTTGATTGACACGTCAGACAATAAAGTTTCATCAAAGAATTTTACTTCCATGATTCCTCTCCCTTTATTTAGCAGGTCCACAAAAGGTGTGCTTACTAAAAACATAACTGTTTCTGCTCAGAAAATGAAGAGGGGAATGAGGGTTTTCACTAGTTGAGAATCAATTGGTTATGAGGTCTGTTTCCGAACACCCTGTAAATGCTATATTGCTATGCTAAATATGCTTACCAAACTAAATTAGATATACAGATTTGATATCATCCCAATAATTAATAAAGACGCTCCGTGATACACGTGTTGGGAACCGATCATGGCTACCAAGTCTGCAAACAATGCCTTAATTCCAACTTTTTTTTTTTTTTTTTTATTGCTTAGATGGGTGGACGAGCTCACAGCCCACCTGGTGTTAAGTGGTTACTGGAGCCCATAGACATCCACAACGTAAATGCGCCACCCACCTTGAGACATCAGTTCTAAGGTCTCAGTATAGTTACAATTTCTATCAATGAAATAGGTTTCGCCTTAGCATTTCAAAGTGATGACCTTAAGGTTTTGATATCCAGATGGCAGAAAACAAGCGCTAACATCTCACGGCCCGTGAGTTTCCTTTGCTCATCTACGCTAATAAACTGTAAACAACGTTATTTTGCATCGATAAGCAATTGTTTTATTCAATAGACTCGTAATGTTTCTGTCGAATTAGCCACGTTGACGGCATGAATGGGATTATGTTAATATGACAAATCAGAAGCGAGCTCTCGCTGCGTGGGATCAATACGAAACCAGGTATCGTTATTATTTGGATGTTTGGAAGTGATAGAGAAGCCTTCTGTCACAGATGTTATAGATAATAGAAAGGCCATAACATTGAATGTTAAAAATACTCCAAATGGTCGTTAATTTGACTATTAAGACGTATTAAATCTAGTTTTCTTTCGTAAATTACATATGTAATAAGATTGTTTGTTTTTTCAAGCATTATTATTATCGTGTACACGTAATTATAGATACTCACCACGTTAAAATACAATTTAGAGGTCTCGCTAGTTATTCTAGTCTAAAGACCGGAACACACGTGATTTCTTTGCGACAGAAAATTAACTTGAAAAGTCCAACAAACAACTAAAAAGATTTAGATAATTCGAATTAAGAACTTATGGAAGTAGTCACAGAGATTCAAGCTTTCATACCCGTCTGCACTTTAAAATTAACAGCCAAATACATAAGCGTTCTTCTGCTAAAATAAACTGCGGCTCTTTGCAGCTTTACTTTGCAATTACTTTTTTGCGTAGTCGATTTAACGATCTCACGGCCTGTCTCATGGTGCATAGCGGTTATCGGAATCCTTAGATTCCAGTTACATAAATGCCGCCAGTCACCTCTCGATATAAGGTCGAAATCTCAATTGAATGTGTAATCGTATAAAAGCTATTCCACCTTCCAATCTGAAACGCATAAGATTTACAAGTAAAATTACATTCTTGTAAACCATCAAACAAAAATGAATTAAGACAGGCGAATATTATAACAGTGGATATTTTAAAATGAGCGGTTTTGAAATTGCAAGTGAAAGTCAATGAATGCTAACGCTTCAAAACAAAACCGCAGAATCTCTGTTTCGTTGAGAATTCGACAAAACCTATGTTTACAAGAAATGCCACAAAATGAGGAAGTTCATTTTATTTTACTTTATTAATATTGAAAAGTGAATTACGCGGTCCACAAATACCCGATCCTGTAGACCGAATGGTTAACAGTCGACGTCGCCCTAAACACGTCATTACGGATCCTCACGATCTATTAACGGTGCTTTTAGGTACCACAAGCACCGATCACCATCCACCTCGAACCCGTCGCTTGCGACGAAGGGCTCGACGAGTGAATTAACCCATAGACACAGCCCATGAGTTTCTCGCCGGACCTTCTCAGTGAGTCGCGTTTCCGATCCGGTGGTAGATTCTGCGAAGCACTGCTCTTGCTAGAGCCAGTGTTAGCAACACTCCCGCTTTGAGCCCCGTATGGCCACCTACACGTCAAGGAGAAGCTGAAATAGCCACACAGGCTATCAGCATAGGTAGGAAAAAAATGTTTCTGACCCGGCGGTCTAGCCATTAATTACACTACGTACTAGCAAATTAAGGTAGATAGTTTAGTTTACGAGAAGGTTTTTTTTGCAATAATTGACCATAAACCTTCCATAGCAAAATTCCTTACAATAGATATAGTTAATAGACGCAAATGAACAAAGCTATATATTATACAGACTACATAAATAGCTTTACTATATAATCCAATAATACAATATCTTTACTAGAATGAAATCATTTTAAAATTGCATATAAACATCATTGTTATTAACAGACTTATTCTTTTCTTGGAGATAACCCGATGATTCATGTAATAATTTTTTTTAGCTCGGTCTATAATAGTGACACAGTTCTTAAAAAATTGAAGGTGCATTTAACGGTAATCTAATTGGTAAATACGAAATGAAATATTGATTTAAGTACAGCAGCTGTGCGCTATCTGTGTTTTGTAAATGTAATTCAAGGCCACGTTACGTTGTCACGGTCATTGAATAAAGTTTACGTTTGTCGTCAATAGATGTCGCTGCCCTGTTTTAAAACTGGCTATGAAGATGTTACCACAAATAGTACTTCAACACTCTCGAGCCAAGTAACGTTTGCCATCAGAAGGGTCTTAACTGACTCGACTGAACAGCGAATGATGAGGCCGGATATGATTCTTGTTGATTAAAATCCGCTCCCTAGCTTATCAACTATCGCAGATTTGCTAGGCGAATATCTGACGCTGTTTTGGCCAATTTTAAATTAAGTAAGTTTCATTATACGTTACGGCTGGTGGGGGTCACCGTCGAAGTTTTGATAAAAGATAGAAGACACCACGAAAGTGGGTATCGTTAACATTGATATTGAAGTGACTTTAATGTCATAAACTGATATTATTAATAGTATTAATACCAAAAAGTTGACTAATTGTTTAGTGAAGTGTGAACAAAAGTTAAACGACCACGCGACGGATTGTATTTGTGTGTGTCATTGTATTGTCGGCGGTATCAGGTTCGATTTAATCACTAATGTAAGAAATTGCATCACGCAGTTCGATGACCGGTTTGTGCAACGGAGACTTTTGATCCGGGACGTCAAACGGTTTCATCGCCGCGGAACAGAAAACTGTGTTTGTAAACGGTTCAGAGTCGCAACCGCCCACCGCTAAAGAAAATGTTACCACCTTGTAATGTCAGATTTAAGTCTCAATTAGTGGATTGTAGAACGGGTATTCCCACACTTCGAACCAGAACGAGCGATTGCTGCGCGGTAAGAATAGCCAGGCCGGTCGTCGTATCTACCGTTGAGGGTTCAATCACCCGTTAAAAACAATCATAATTTTAATGTAATGCAATTGATATAAATGCCTTGTATTTTTTCTATATTTAAGCATCTCGCTCCGGTTACTGCGGCTAAGGAACAAAAAAAACCTTTCGTTTGACAATCCAAATAATGAAGCAAGATAATTGTATAGGCAGATGTCGAAATACGAATGATTTTATATAGATAATTTTTATTTAGTATTATATACTGTTAAAACATAATTTTGGAGAAGGAGGAGGAGGAAGAATTTACGTTAGAGGAGGGAGCATTTAAAGTTATCGAAAATAACGGCAATCCAAAAATTTGGAGTTTACTTTAATAAATTCGATTATTTTCTTCTTGAGTAATCTTGCACATACTTGTGTAGGGTGATGTGGTGTCATACCTGAAATAAAAAAAAATATTTATGCATGGAAAATTAATATTGCTCTCGTGACGGTATTTGCAATAATATGTTCTTTTGTATGTCTCTGCGTTAAATACAGCATAAAGAAGTTTTATCCGTGTTGTAAAATTATCCTTCAAACTGGAAGGCATAGTAGGGAATTGGGCACAGATCAACTAGTGTGTTAAATCCAATTGTCAATTGGATACTCAGAGAACGCCACTGCCCATGCTGTGCCTTAGTCCTTTTTTATGTCACACACGGGAAGAGATAAAGTAGTGCTATTTAAAGCTACACTACACATCCGAAAAATATAATCTACCAATTAACATGTAACTTTACTTTTAATTTACTTTATAATAGATTGATCTTAATCCAATCAAAACTACTGTTATTTAATCTCGTATTTTCATATGTTTACGGACTACAGTCGTCCGCGACCAAGAAAACTGTGCAGTATTCGAAACAATAGATACGTCATTAAACCTTAAAAGTATTATAATTTTATTTTATGTCAACAACACGCGAAAAACAAAGAAAATACGAGTCTTAATCTAGATAATAATTCTGGAAACAATGTTCTTCATACTAACGTTATATTCATTCATACAAGTTTCAAATAAACACGTAAATTTCTCGTTCCAGGAACCAAAAGACGAGAGCGCGATCGCACGTCGCAAAATGGGACAAGAGCAATCTTACGTACACGCCAACGGTCCAGTGAGACGCTACAAGAACAAATACGAAGATCCTGTGCAATACAGGAACTCTATCGACTGCAGGAAAAGCGAATACGAGTGCAAGGAATACGAATACATACGACAGAGAGCGAGACGGAGCGCCGACAGTTTCAAGAGCGACCACTCCACCGAGAGCAGTGGATACCGGAGCGGATCCAGCGCCTGCGAGTGCCGATCCGAAGTCTCATCGAAAAGCGGATACTACGGCACCTCTCTGTACAAAAACGATCACTACAAAGACGCGAACAAAGACATTTACAAACCAGTGAAGCTACCAAAGGAGAAACGCTACAGGAATCAACTTATCCAACTGCAGAAGGACGAATTGAAAAGTGCCCGACTAATGAGTTATCTGGACGAAAGCGATAAAGGACAGTTTAAAACTGGGTCATCGAAAAAGTCCGGCATAAGGAATTATACTCCAAAGATTCTCTCGGAAGAGGAACAAAAGGGCAAATTGGATTGGAGTTAGAGTAGATAGTTTGTAGTTGTATATAGTAGCTTAGTAGTAGATGTATAGTGGTAGATATGGAGGCGGCAGGAGCTTTGGCGAGCTTGGCACCGTCGCCAATTACCGTGTTGGGTCTGATACCACTCCTGGCATTAGGGATCACGTACTTCAGATACCAACAATACGACCCGGAATCCTACGTTACGGACATCAATGCTGTAAGTGTATCTCTCGTTTATTATTTATTTGATTAGCATCGCTTGCTTCACATTAGATTGTGAATATGATTAAAGATTTACAACATTCAACATTCAAATGCGCTAAGGTTAATGTTACAGTAATTTATTCTAGGACTCGATTTAACGAAACATAAAAATTTTCGTAATTTACACAATCGTAAGCATTTTAATTACAATTTGCATTTTTCAGATTGCTTTTTTTATAGCTTCCTCGAGGCAATTGTGTAAATTAAGTGCCAAATTAATGTGACTCTACTATTAACAGAATGTTCAAGTATTACATACGTACATACATACAAGCAAATCTTCAATGATTTTAGTTCCTAGCTTATCACCCCTGTTTAAGCGAAAATATAATAAAAAACTTTTGTGAGAACAAATAATAAAAAGAAAAATTATTTTCATTGATATTTAAAACAATGTTATAAATATATGAATATTAATACGTGAAGCAAAAACTTTGTATCCCTGTTTACGAAAATTGCGCGGACGGAGGAGTATGAAATTTTCCACACTTATAGAGAATATAGAGAAGAAGTGCACAATGCTAATATTTTTTTTAAATAATGCATGAAAGATACATTAAATCAATAAAGAAAACATTCACACACTACATACCATGTATTTGACGCACACACGCATGCATACTATTTATTGTCAAATTTTTGTTCTTGGCGTCTGTTGTCAAATTGAGAATAAATTAAATACTGTTTGCCTTTGTTTAATATTTTTTATAGTGTAGTCTTGGCGAAATTTGTGATTACAGGAGTATAAAATACAATCATGATAGTGTACAAATTTACAATTCCAATTAATTATAGTCGAATTTCGACTACCGCGGGACCTCTAGTAAATGTGAAAACACGCGTAATTCCGAGAAACTAACATCGGTTCATTTCACACTGAACTGTATAATCTGCGAACTGATATTATTATATTTCTATTGAAAAATATTCTACTTGCCACACAATAACAGACATAAATTACATTTTTGAAAAATAAAATTGTAAGATTTTTATGTAAGACTTATATAATTTACCCTCTATATCTTTCTAAATAAAAATTAAGAAAAAAATAGATTCACTACTCCCAGAGTATAAATAACTACATAATACTTGAATTAATAAAATATTTATGTCTGTATGTATCATCGAGAATATAAGGTAGTTGAATCAGTTTGAATAAGTCCGATTTTGTCATTTTTCAGGTGATGCCGATTTATGACTTCGTGGTAGTGGGGGGAGGTTCAGCCGGCGCAGTGGTTGCGTCGCGCCTTTCCGAGATCGGCAACTGGACCGTCCTCCTCCTCGAGGCGGGATACGACGAGAACGAGATCTCCGACATCCCCGCACTGGCGGGCTACACGCAACTCTCCGAAATGGACTGGAAGTTCCAAACGACACCTTCGAACAATCGTTCGTATTGTTTAGCCATGAACGGTGATAGATGTAATTGGCCGAGAGGTAAAGTTCTAGGTGGCAGCAGCGTACTCAACGCCATGGTATACGTTAGAGGAAACCGTAACGATTACGACTTGTGGGAGGCACTCGGTAATCCTGGATGGTCGTACGATTCCGTGCTGCCTTATTTCCTAAAATCAGAAGACAATCGGAACCCCTACTTAGTGAACACGCCGTATCACGCGGCCGGTGGATACCTGACCGTTCAAGAAGCACCATGGCGTACTCCATTATCAGTTGCGTTCTTAAAAGCCGGCATGGAACTGGGTTACGAGAACCGAGACATAAATGGAGCGAAACAGACTGGGTTTATGTTGACGCAAGCGACTATGAGGCGCGGGAGTCGATGCAGCACAGCCAAAGCGTTTCTAAGACCCGTGCGACATAGGGACAACCTTCACGTTGCGCTCGGAGCACAAGTCACCAGAATACTTATTAATCCAGTCAAAAAACAAGCATATGGGGTGGAGTTCATTCGCAACGGCGTCAAACAGAAAGTCAGGATCAAAAGAGAGGTAATAATGTCGGCCGGAGCATTGGCAACACCTCACCTAATGATGCTTAGCGGGGTTGGACCAGCGGAACACCTCAGGGAACACGGCATTCCTTTGATAGCGAATTTGAAAGTCGGCCACAACTTACAAGACCATGTCGGTTTGGGTGGATTGACCTTCGTAGTCAACAAGCCCGTCACGTTCAAGAAGGACCGATTCCAGACATTTGCTGTGGCCATGAACTACATTTTATCTGAAAAGGGACCAATGACGACCCAAGGCGTTGAAGGATTGGCTTTCGTCAATACAAAATACGCTCCGCCATCAGGAGCTTGGCCCGATATTCAGTTCCATTTCGCTCCTAGTTCAGTGAACTCTGATGGCGGAGAACAGATCCGAAAAATCTTGAATTTGCGAGATCGAGTTTATAATACCGTGTACAAGCCCATTGAAAATACCGAAACCTGGACCATTCTTCCGTTACTTCTGCGCCCGAAAAGCTCCGGCTGGGTTAAATTGAGGAGTCGCAACCCTTTCCAGCCCCCCTCGATTGAGCCTAACTATTTCGCGTACAAGGAGGATATCAAAGTACTGACGGAAGGCATAAAGATCGCTATGGCGATTTCGAATACCACTTCTTTCCAAAGGTACGGATCAAGGCCCCACAACATTCCCCTGCCCGGTTGCCAACACCACGTGCTCTTTAGTGACGAATACTGGGAGTGCAGTTTGAAGCATTTCACTTTTACGATTTACCACCCCACCGGGACCTGCAAGATGGGACCGAAACATGATCAAGAAGCTGTTGTAGACCCAAGGCTGCGAGTGCACGGTGTTGCCAACCTGCGGGTCGTGGACGCGAGTGTCATGCCGACCATTATAAGTGGCAACCCCAACGCTCCTGTCATCATGATAGCTGAGAAAGCATCGGACATGATCAAGGAGGACTGGCTTGTATTATGACAGTGCTAAGTGTTAAAGACTAAGAAAATTCAAAATACTCATAAGTGTAATTACATGTTAGTTATTTAATTTCTGTAATTATTAGTCACTTTGTAAATAATGTAAAAGTTTAAAAGTATCCTTAATTTTTTTATTGTAATGTATCAAAGTCTTTAATTAATTAAATAATGAATAAATTTCTTGCTGTTTGATTGACGCATTAATATCTGAAGTTTGTGAAATGAGTTCAAAAAGAGAACGAGTAGATTCCTACGTTTCTTTTTTTTAATTTGGCTTCATGCAATTATGCCTTCTGGCAGACAAAGAGTGGGTTGAGAAAATTTCCGTTCTTTTATAGCAATACTAGCTGACCCGGCAAACATTGTTTTGCCATATATAAGATTTCTAGGGAATTTCTAGTGTAGAAAAAAAAACTAAGTTATTGTAAGTGTGTAAGGATGTGGTAAATGAGTGAAAGAGGTATGTAGTGCTGTGAACGATGAGGGAATATATAATAAAAATAACAAAACCTCATTCAATCACATAATACCTCATTATAACAAAAAAAAAGTCCAAATAAAAAAAATATGTTAGGGGTGGACAACCCTAATCACTTAGGGGTATGAAAAATAGATAGTAGCCGATTCTCAGGCTTACTGAATATGCATAAAAAATTTCATAAGAATCGGTCAAGCGGTTTCGGAGGAGTATGGGAACGAACATTGTGACACGAGAATTTTTTATTAGATAAGACGAAGGAAGACGTCCTAATTCAGGCGACGTCTATTTACGATATCTATGGGGTAAATGCTTAACATCAGATGGATCATGAGGTCTGTTTCCTACGTCTATATTGTCAATTAAAAAATAATCAAACTCTCATTATCTTTGTACATATGGTTATAAACATCATTGTATTTTTTATCTCCATATAGCATGAGTTTGTACTAAAATGCTAATAAAAAAGTCTAGAAAATAAAAGTATACAAGCCTTTCACCTACCTAGCTTATGTAACTTTTATCAATATTATATTGCCATCTATCTTTGAGTAGCACGTACGACCTACTAGCGCCATCTCATGACTAAATAAAACTCTATTTCTGTTTAAAGTTTGACATTACAATAATCATTTTCAAGTGTGACAATAGATGGCTCTGTCTTAAATTAATTCTGATATCGGATGAACGTTTTAAAATTAAATCAGTTATTAGATGACTTTCAAATTAATTTAAGCAGTTTTTTTTTATTTGTGTCGTATAATTTTTTATATTAGGTAAAGCGATAATCTCCCATACGTTATATTCCTTAAGCATACGTGACACGCACGGCATAAACACTTTAGGCACTTTTACACTTGTAACTTTTAAATTAAAAAAGACATGTGACTAAAATTAGTCCACAAAACTAGCACCCTTTTTTCATTTACGAGCCCTTGATTACTGTTCACTTTTATCACTAAACACTATCACTAAAATATTTAAGATGTACTAAAACGCAATTAACAACAAAGATCATGAATTTTGCGGTCCGATATGAGTAATTAAATTACCGTTACCAATAAACTCTTGTCTTTTTTTTTATTTATTACCTATGCTATAAACTACCAGTTTCGAAGGGTTATGCCAGCTTAATCGAACAGGTAGGTGAGCTCACGGGCCAAACCTGAGAGAATTTGCTAACATTAGCCGTAGCAAGATCAAGTGCTTCACCGGATCGCTTGGTAGGCAGCGGCTTGGTTCTACCCCTGGCATTGCTGAAGTCTGTGGACGACGGTAACCACTCACCATCAGGTGGGCCGTATGCTCGTCTGTCTATACGGGCAATAAAAAAATAAAAAATCTACCACCGGATCGGAAGCGCGACCCACTGAGAAAATCCTGCAAAAAACTCAGCGGGCCGTGTCTGAGGGTTAATCCTCGCCGAACCTTCGTAGCAAGCGACGAGTTCGACGAGAACGGTGACCGGTGCTTATGGTACCTAAAAGCACCGATAGTTGATCTGGACGATCCGAAATCATGTAAATCTTGTCGATTTGCTGTAAATAAATAAATTTTGCTCTACGTAGTACAGACTTTACGTAACAGATGGCGCTGGTATCATCAGCCAGTTCCATCAAGTTAAAGGAAACATTTTCTCTTTTAACGCCCTAGAGATGAACGCAGTCGTCTCATGTAGTGGGCATGGCTTTAATTTTTGGGCCGGGGTCCGAATATCCTCACGAGATCCCTGTGCGGGGTTTATGGGAGATCATCTTTTATTTTATTACTTTGATGGGTGGACGAGTTCACAGCCCACCCGGTTTTAAGTGGTTCCTGGAGCCCGTAACCACTTAACACAGACATCTACAACGTAAATGTGCCACCCACCTTGAGATATAAGTTCTAGGTCTCAAGTATAGTTACAACGGCTACCCCACCCTTCACACGGAAACGCATTAATGCTTCACGGCAGCAATAAGCAGGGTGGTGGTACCTACCCGCGCGGAATCACAAGAGGTCCTACCACCAGTAATTATGCAAATTATAATTTTGCGGGTTTTATTTTTATTACACGATGTTATTCCTTCACCGTGGATGTCAAATGTGAACTATTGTTGAGTACGTATTTCATTAGAAAAATTGGTACCCGCCTGGGATTCGAACACCGGTGCATCGCTCAACACGAATGCACCGGACGTCTTATCCTTCAGACCACGTCGACTTAAATTCATAACTGTCTATCATGTAGAGAGATGATACAAAGCTCACGCATCTAGACCCAGAGGCTCCAATCATTCCGTGAATATCATGTGTTTAATCAAATACTTGCGAACATCAAATACATTACAGTATTTTCAGCGACTAAGTCTTAATAAAAGAAATATACATTTTTATTAAATTTATGAGAAGCCCATTATAATTTGTCAGATTCATAACGCGATGTTATAAAGCGACTAGAGGCGGCGCCACAATGTTTGATTGATGTCCTAATAAAACGATTGAATTAAACATAATAATATGATTACTAAATCAAACGAGTCGTTCAACAAGTATCAAGTGTGCAACAGACAGGTTTTTATCAGATACAGTAGCACGAATCTAGGTAAATTAAGTCATTATACAACATCGAGTGTAATAAATTATTTTACGTTCATTAAGTCGTATTAAAGTCGCCGTGGCCTAAAGGATAAGACGTCCGGTTCATTCGTATCTAGCGATGCAACGGTGTTCGAATCCCGCCGGCGGGTACCAATTTTTCCAATGAAATACGTACTTAACTAATGTTCACGATTGACTTCCACGGTGAAGGAATAACATCGTGTAATAAAAATCAAACCCGCAAAATTATAATTTGCGTAATTACTGGTGGTAGGACCTCTTGTGAGTCCGCACGGGTTGGTACCACCGCCCCGCCTATTTCTGCCGTGAAGCAGTAATGCGTTTCGGCTTGAAGGGTGGGGCAGCCGTTGTAACTATACTGAGACCTTAGAACTTATATCTCAAGGTGGGTGGTGAATTTACGTTGTAGATGTCTATGGGCTCCAGTAACCACTTAACACCAGGTGGGCTGTGAGCTCGTCCAACCATCTAAGCAATAAAAAATAAAAAAGCTAAACTAATTTATTATTTGAAACGATAAGTCAGTTATGAATCGAAATTATTTTGCCTAGACATTGTAACTAACTTGGTTATTGATGATCTCGTTGTCTATTTAGCAAGAATGCTTGTTATTAATTACGTAACATGTTACAAAAAAAAAAAAAATTGTGACGCTCATTGGTTAGTTGGAATTTTTGTCGTGAAAGCATATCTAATCGTTAATATAGACACTGTACAAATATCAAGCCAATTATTAACCATAACCTGCTTAAATAATCGTGCCACATGGCGTCGCATCGGTATCACAGGATTCGACTGATGCATGCCCACGACCATTCTCTCAAGATTGTACGACTAGGAAGTAGAAGAACTTCAATAAATAAACAAAGAATCCTATCCTATGGGAACCTAAGACTGAAACTGAATTGACATACGTAGAAATCTTAATATATATAAATTACGTATTACGTTGTTTGTCCGCGATGGACACCTAAACTACTGAAACGATTTTAACTTCTTTTCTTTTTAAATATGTGTTCTGTTCTAGCTTAGGCCATAGGATGATTTTTATTTCGATTAATGGTCGCAATATTTATTAATTAACAATAAAATTATTTCTTATGTTGATTATTGTTATTATTTGTAAGTTTCATAAGTCTAAAGCAGATGGCGCCTTAAATCAGTTTTTATAGACAATCTGTAACACTGTCTGACATTAATATCTCATAGATGGCGTTGTGTTAAAAATACCAACGTTTCACATAAGCTACAATTTAGTGTCATAACGGGTTGCTGAGGCTAAAGTTTATGTGAAATTTATTTCGTAGTAAACGCAATACAGTGAAAACCAATTGTTTTTAATTTGTTAATTTTTGATATTAGCATAGCCGGCCACGTGTTATTAGAAACAGAAACCTTAGCCACAGCAACGTGTGGCCGCATCTGCTAGTAAATCTTCTTCTGAGTCGGTCTCTTCATTACTGAAGGTCGTGTCTAATCTAAAATGTGGACCACTCGATGCACAATGTTTCCCCACGTCTCCCTGTCCTCGGCGGTCTTTATAGCCTCGGTTATTTGCAGGTCGGTGAGCGTCTTAACCAGATCAGACCAGCGGGTAGGTGAGCGTCCGCGTGATCTTCTGCCGTCAACCTGACCAACTACCATCAGCTTCTCCAAGTTATCGGGGTCTCTACAAGCGATGTGGCCGAAGTACGCGAGAATACGTTGGAAGCAGATAGCGGACAGCCTTGTTGCAATAAAAATAAATACATAATATTAAATTATATAATATTAAATTAAACATTCAAACAAAGAGCAGTGTGCTTAGTGTGAGTTTTTTAACGTTCCCGATAGCGTAAAAGTTAATTAAAATTTGTATGGAGTTGAAAAGTTTGCCTACGTTTGCCGCTAGGGGCGCTGTTCCAACTGCATACATATGTTTATCATACGGATTTATTCCGTTTGAGAATCGAACCTAGAACCATCGGCCCAGGGACGCTAACTAGGTACTGTGCGACCGACTCAGTCTCCGTATTAACACGCTGACTGACGTGTAGGTCACCGGTGCCCTACGTGGCGTACTGGAGTAACTATGTAGATTTCTGTTACTAAGCGCTTGGATTGCCTTCTTTGTTTGCTAATGTATGTTTTACTATTTTAGGTCTCTTAGAAATAGATTCATTCCCAGTATCTACGGATCTCACCAATGCGGTGGACCGACCAAATTGAAACTGCAGTGGGAGGTCCCTTAAATGAATGCAGTAGAATGGCCTCGAGCAGGGAGAGATGGCGGGACATCGTGAGACGCATCATGTCTGCCCCTTCCAACACTACATGACGATAACGACCACTCTGTCAAGAGAGACACGATTGAGAAGAATCTACGGATGCGGCTTTCCCAGAGTCTACTATTCCGGCGCCTTAGTAAGAAGATCGTGGATAGAAGAAAGAAATCGACATAATTACTCCAGTGCACCACGCAGGGTACTGGTGACCTACATACGTGGCAGTCAACGTGTTAAGGAGATATCACTTCCAGTTTCATTGTCCTGCCTTGAAACGCGAGATAAAGCTGTGGCCGCATAACACGCCACAGCGAACGTGTATAATAAACGCAAATTTACCTAATTTTTAATTTAATTGTGTTACTCTGTCATTGCGGTAGTCATTTTCGAGAACAAGTTTGACACGTTTTCGGGTAACACGATACTTGCTACACGATACCACGACAAATATCAAACTTTTCAGCACATAATATTTTGGATTTGATTATTTAACCCGTCTCCACGAGCGAATTGCGAGGGTACTCCAAAGACCCACATGGTCGCGGTCACGTATACAACCGAATGTGTAAACGTGCTACGCAGTAACGAAGTTGCTTGGAATGTGATTGTTGGGTAAGTTCAGAATGTGACATAAGAATATGACTGGATACTAAACACTTTTCAAGATTTACCAGAGCCGCAAGAATAATTACTGATGGTAGGCGGTATTACTAAACACTTTTCAAGATTTACCAGAGCCGCACGAATAATTACTGATGGTAGGCGGTATTACTAAACACTTTTCAAGATTTACCAGAGCCGCACGAATAATTACTGATGGTAGGCGGTATTTTATGCGCGCACGGATAACAAACAATAGGCAATAGAGTACGCGTTTCAATTTGAAGAGTTGGAACAATGGTTTTACCATAGTATATTCGAAACCAATCTGTTGGGTTTTTATACCGCGGCAAGACTGGACGCGAATTGATTCGGGCTTTCGTGATTTGGCATATGTCAGTTATCTGAGTGATAAGCTAATAATCTATTAAGAAAATATATCACGGCGTCGCGCGAATGCGTCATGTGTTCGACAGGCCCTTTGTGCTGGTTTTCGGAGCCCTAGGCTAACACGAGGGGGCTGGATTCGGATTGAGGACCATATAATACTTAAACCACACGTCTCAAATGACAGACTGCATTCACATTGTGTTCGTCTACCGGCGATCCATTTAGACCAGATAGAGTACCTTTGTTCGTTCGTCCATATACACAATCAAAACGAAATGAAACTTAAATCAGATTAATAAATGACTTATTTATTACATATCGAAATTAATTAATAAAACTTTAATAATATTTCTAATGGCAATGCCAAAAATAATCATAGTGAATAATGTGTCAGAGTATCTGAAATCTATTTATTTAAACGTATATAAGTATTTATATCCGTCTCTGGTTCCCAGGGAACAGGGAATCCTAGGTCGGGCTTAAATGGCCGTGTGGGATTGATCCGCGATTATATTTTTTTATATTTATTAAATGAAAGCTTTCTTGATAAATTATGTAATATCAATGGGCCACGCTCGCAACTAATAACCATGCCGTAAGTATTTCGTATTTACGACCAATACACCAATTTAAAAATACAAAAGTAAACACAGTGCGACATGACGTATAGTAATACACTTGAATGACTTAATCTTGGTTACGTAGACCTTACGTGTGTTGTCATGTTTCCGCTATAATTCTTGTAACTGTTAAGGATTTTATTCGCTTTATATCTACTAAGTCAGCTTAGAATATGCATTCTCATGATATTCTTGGGAAACAGACGAGGTATTGTCGCGAACGTTGCCTTTTATTAAATTTTGTTGTTTAACTATATCCATAGCTTGTTGGGTTAGAAGGAAGGGTGAACTTTTTTCCACATGTCGGGGTTGTCTTTTTTTTTGTCTGAACCAACTAAATTCCCCCTGTCGTTCAGCAACCGGTGTCCGAGCGTCGAATGAGGAGCCTATTTTTTAAATAATCACAGCTATTATTATGTATTCTAGATTGTAATAATGAGCTTTTTTTTTTTTTTTTTTTCCACAGAAGAAAATCGCCGGATCCCCACCCGCGCGGCAGGTGGGGTATGTGGGAGTTGAACCTCACTAAAAACTCCTGCCGCTCACAACCGGCGCCCTACCTCGGACCGGGCCGGAGCCCAGTCGGGGCTATTGAAACGGCGGGACAGGGTTGACGCAGAGCACATTACATCCATCCCACCGTCCCACGGACGCCGGACCGGTGGCCGCCAGCGACACGACCACCGGTTCCCTCGTTCAGCGGGCCGAGAGCCCGCTTTGATGGCGCCGCGTTACACCTTCCCCCAGAGCGGTCGGGGGAACGCGGTCTACCATCACCCGGCTTCCTATTGCGGGTGAGCGTGCAGAGCACGCCACCCCACGTCTGGGTCCCTCCCCGCACAAAACGGGTGGGACCCCTAGCTCTTAGGGGGCCAGGTCACGGATACGACCCCGGTCCCGACCCCCTGCTCGGCGGCGGCGGGTTTCTGCGTAGTGAGGAGAGCTTTCCCTCACTCGCCCCGCCGCCTCCTTCTGCGAGATGGTGCACTCGCAGAAGTCGAGCATAGCCTTCCATGACTCATCGCTGCCAAGCATCGACGCCACGACGCCAGGCAGCGACAAGTCAGGTCCTATCTTTGCGACCAGGACACGGCGCTGCACCTCCCAAGCGGGGCAGAGAGCGAGCGTATGCTCCGCCGTGTCCAGGTCGTGTCCACAATGGTGACACCTCGTCGTCGGCTCAGCCCCTATCCGGCGCAGGTACTTCCCGAAGCATCCGTGCCCGGTCAGCACCTGCACCAGACGAAAGGTGAGACGTCCCTCGCCACGATTCACCCAGTCATCAAAGACCGGGCAAACCGCCTCGACGGTCCGTAGCCCCCACGTGGGGTTGGCCAATCGCCTCGACCACGACTCGAGCACGGACCGCCGAGAATGGGCCTTCCGCGCCCGCAGTAATAATGAGCTAACTAGATTTTATCGAATATAAGCGAGCGGTATTTAAAAACTTTCAGAAATTAAAACTATTACTTACAGTAAAATATACCAGATACACAGGATCCATTTATTAACCGCCATATTTAAGAAAAAAGCCGTTTGTGATAAACAACATTGTTACGGAGAATTATTTGTTGAGAAATACAGATTATTAAATAACAATCTGAAAATAGAATACAAAGATGCCCAGCATGAGCTTGTGGTGGTACGAATGAGATCTAAATTTTTTTAGCTCTCATAGGGACAGGCCAGACAGAAGGCGCTGGAGCTGTACGGGTTTAATGTTGTTTTGAATAAAAAACGAAGTGATACCAACTTAACCGCATACATATAAACAGCAACCAAGATAATTAGTGCCCCATCAAATTTCGGCAATATCGACAATAAATAAAATAATAGGTAAGCCGACTCGATCATTAACCGAACGTAGAGAGATAAAGATCGAAATTATTCACGAACAATGCAAGAGAATCGAAACGTAATAGTTTGTACACACAAACAATAAACGCAGTTTCTGTGAAAGTCGCTTTGCAACGGATTACGTGGTTCGTCCCATTATGAACTTTCCGTTTCTTCCAGAAACATCTATGTCTGTCTCCATACTGTTTTTATTTATAAGGTATACCTAATGATCCAAATTTTGTTTTTGTTTATAAGGTATACCTAACGAAATTCAAAATCAAAAGCAAAAATGAAACAGCATACCTATCCAGTTGTTCCATATGTGATTCTCGTCCTAATCTTGAAGTCCTTTCATTAGTAATCAATGTGTAATTAGTAATTAATGTACCTACTTCACATTCACAATTTTTTCACATTAAAAAAACAATATTTTTATTTTTTTTGCTTAGATGGGTGGACGAGCTCACAGCCCACCTGGTGTTAAGTGGTTACTGGAGCCCATAGACACCTACAACGTAAATGTGCCACCCACCTTGAGATATAAGTTCTAAGGTCTCAGTATAGTTACAACGGCTACCCCACCCTTCAAACCGAAACGCATTACTGCTTCACGGCAGAAATAGGCGGGGTGGTGGTACCTACCCGTGCGGACTCACAAGAGGTCCTACCACCAGTAAACAAAAAACAAATTCCGAAAAACGCACTCACCATACGGAGGCACGCCAGTCTCGAGCCCGCAATCCTTGCGAAACATCGTCCTCTCACGTATCCAATTATCTGTCGGTACTTCCCAAGACTTTCCACTCAATCCAATGATCGTTTCCTATCGATATCTAAACGCGTTCGGTATCGATAAACAGACTTACGTTGTCAATTGTAGAAAGGTGACAGATTTCACGTTCAACGAAATACGTGTTACTTTATGCTTAATAAACAAAACTAGAGGTCTCGCAGTAGTCGAAATTCTACTATAATTAGTTGGAATTGTAAGTTTGTACACTATTATGATTGTATTTTATTCTTCTATAATCACAAATTTCGCTAAGACTACACTATAAAAAATATTAAGAAAGACAAACCATATTCTATTCTCAATTTGACAACAGACGTCAAGAACAAAAGTTTGACAATAAATAGTATGCATGCGTGTGTGCGTCAAATACATGGTATGTAGTGGGTGTAATGTTTTCTTTATTGATTTAATGTATCTTTTATGCATTATTTTAAAAAAATATTAGCATTGTGCACTTCTTCTCTATATTCTCTATAAGTGTGGAAATTTTCATACTCCTCCGTTCGCGCAATTTTCGTAAAAAGGGATACAGTTTTTGCTTCACGTATTAATATATAGATGATTTCTAGTCTTGTTAATCTATTAATGACATTTCATCAAAGCAGTTATACTGGTAACGGCAGTCCAATCCTACAAAACTGAATAAAAGAGAACCAGTCTTCTTTTTTTTTTTTTTTTTGCCCTCTTCCTTATCCCACTATCCCACTATATGGGGTCGGTGCGGCATTTCACGTTTTTTCATTCAGGCCTATCATATATCCTCCCTACACAGTGTAGGCTACACTGATATCCTTCTTTCATATCATAAGCATATCCCCATTGACACAGTTTATCCAAGTCTATTTAGATTAATTTAAGCAATAAATAATAAGGTTCCTGGTGCAAGTACTTGTATCATATGTGTTTCAGGGGCCTTTAACAAAACGCAGAAGGTCCTACCTCATTTTGCTGAATTCTGCCTTCAATATTTTCTTTTGGTCACTTGGCGAATATTCTAATTTTATACTAAGCTTTTAAAACAAAACCTCTGAATAAAACTCATTCGGGAAATAGGAAAATATTTCAGTTGATGCGAATTAAAAAACTGACTCTGCCTCAAGTTTACGTCAGTACGTCAGTCAGACGCTATTAAGCAAAAACAGCATTTCTTTTATTCAATTAAATTAATAGCAGATTAGAATATTATCATGTAAAACATTGACCTGGGTACCCTACTTACGAAATTCTGAATAATTATTGTATTTGGCGTATAAAGAAAACGGTTAATTATGTAATAGCGTTTATTCTTTTAAATACTTCCAGTTTTCCTTTCGTAATTCAAAAGGAACACATATATGCGGATACTCATACGTTTCAACATAGCGAGTCGCGCCTAGTCGACGCGGTCATTTCACAACACCCGTTACGTGATACGTAAAAGTAATTAGTAATTTTGTCATTGGAGCCGTGTCATGGGTCACGTCTTAGAACATCTTTGAGCTTAGAATGAAAAAAATTATATGCGTAAAATTTCGGAAATTTCATAAATGTCTGATTAAATCGATTTGCCTAGTTTAGTGTAGGAATAACGTTTGGCATTGCATTAAATAATATTTATGCATTTATTCTGTTGTAATATAGAATTATCGGCGGTGAACCGTATTAAGACGCTCAGATCTTCTTTTTATGCGTTTTGCTTCGAAGGACGGGAGAACGAAAACCATCTTATCGTGGCTGCCGCTAATTACTTATCCGACCGCGGCGGGGCAACGCAAAGCCGCATTCGTAGCATGTCTTGTCGGATCCCGCGGATTCACTCTCGGTGCTTTTAGAGCCCTCAAAAGCACCGGTCACCGTCTTCGTCGACTACGAAAAACAATTCAACAAGCGGACTAACCCATATACACAGCCCACTGAGTTTCTCTCTGGAGATCTGGTGGTAGATTCTGCGAAGCACTGCTCTTACTAGGGGTAGTGTTAGCAAATTATCTCAGGTTGAGCCCGTGAGCTCACCATCCGGGCGTTCTGGAATAGCCTCTTAGCCTATCAGCGAATAGGTAGGAAAAAAAAAAAAAAAAAAAGGGACAATCGTTATTCTATAGAACTGAGACTTAGACTTCATGTAACAAGGTGGATGGTGTAAAAATATCTCTATGTCCAATACATAGTATCACGAGTTTACAGCATAACGATTGTTCACGTCTAACTCACGTTTCAAAGCCATTAAATTAATTCAAAACCGCAATGAACTTACAATTTTATTGACGATTTATTCAACTTGAACGCTTTACATTCACTGAAAGATCGCATACAAATAATGACGCAACCCAAAACGCAATATCGATATATCGGTTCGCATACGCCTCCGAGAGCCTCATCGAATCAGTGCTAAATGACCCACAACTCTACATAAGGCACCTCGTAACATACATTACGAATTTTGCTGTAATCCCGAGAGGTAGCGGGGCGTTGATCGAGACAGTGCAAGCACAACAGTTTACCACGCAGAGCCGCGTCGTGCAGGTGTCGCGAGCCTTCGGGGCCCCTTCGAAGTTTAAAACGTCAGTTTCAAAATATTAAAAGACGCTTCCTCAAAAAATTACGTCATCACTTAATCTATTATCGATAACACGGAATCGATTTTAAAATAAAAATGTTCGAATAAATTTTAATAAACTTATCAATTACATATTTAATATCTTAGTTCCAAAATGAATTGTTCAGTGTTATTATTAACAATGTTCTCGTGTTTATTATTGCATCGATTATATCGTTCCCTGTAACGCTGTGCAAGACTTACCTAACTGAATGCAATCGACGACGATCTATCCAGTTCTCTTAACTTATATAACTTACACACTTATTTTCATTGCAATTTTATATTTTTCTAGTTTTGCTTTAAATCGTGTGTACTTCAATTAAATATAACAAGTATTGTAGTAAAAACGCCCAACAACAGAAAAACAGTCGTCTAAAGGCATTTAATAATAAGTGCTAAGTTAGTAGTTAGTGAAAATGGAAAATACTACCGTGACCTGTCACAACATAATTAAGTGTGACCTATTACGTCTTGGCACGCCGTAGAATCGATGCACCGCCCGCAAAGTGATTAGTTGAAGTTGCGCAACACTATCGTTCCTGTTTTAGTCGATTGTGATCGAGTGAAATGGACATTTGGTATCGATTTATCCCAATTTCTATTTGAATGCAAATTCGGTTGCGCAATGACGACTAATGTACATGATTTTGGATAATTTACTAAATCGCGTTTACCGTTAGTCCGCATTACGTCATTATAAAGTAAACACAGTAATTTCCTAAAATTACTAAATCTGTATAATGATATAAAACGTTGTTTGTATCTGTAGTAAAAATCTTGTAAACTTTAAGCACTATTCATATAATCTGATTAAATTTTAATAAGGAATGACTAATAGGAAGAATAGTGAACAATAAGACTAGACCTGGTATCTTAAAAACCTAATATGTGAATAAATAAAATATTAGTTTGGGTCCTTGTTGATTTATTGGTCAAATTCGTAATTTTTTTGTCATAAATCGAATATTCATTGAATAGTGTCCTAAAAACGTTTGGTAATAATTTCACGTTAAATTATTGTTCCTATTACACTGCGGTTTTTTTTTTCAGGTGAATCTAAAAACCAGCATAGTGATAGCACAGTAAACAAATAAACTTTTTTGTACTATTACGAATAATTTTCAAGTGTAACTAGTGACGTTTAATCTACAAACGCATTTGTGAAGTCAGCTGGGAATGTTAATTAGTTTTTAAAGAATTTTTGTGTGTTTGTACTGTTTGTTTCTATTACATATTTGGAAGTCGGAAGGACATTATCAGAGATAAACGTAAGTATTAATTTATTTATTACAATTCAAGTTTTTATTTAGCTGCGTTGGGTCGGATTAGAAGAGCACTATTCCTTAAAGGCGACTAAGAAATTAACCAGAAACTTTGCTTCAGTGTTTTCAAAGTACTAAACCTCAATAGTGCGAACGCCAACTGTCAATTGCTGTTATTAAGGCATTCTGTGAGCCTGCACGGCTGCAGTGGTGGTACTGGTACTAATCGATTAAAACTGGAGTTACGTAGGTACTTAAAAGAAATTATTTTATGCTAGCTCTACCCGAACTATTTTTATCCCTATCTATCCGATGGTAGCCTAACGGGCTATTCCAGTTTCTCGCGGAAGGGTAGGTGAGCTCACGGGCTCAACCTGAGAGTAATTGCTAAGACTAGCCCTAGTAAGAGCAGTGCTTCGCAGAATTTACCACCAGGTAGGAATCGCGACCCAATAAGAAGATCTGACGGGAAACTCAGTGGGTTGTATCAAAGTGGGGCATATCTTATAATTGGATCATTTACATTTTGGACAAGTTTTAAATAGCTCTCCGCGCCATTTTATAAACAGTTAAATGATAGAAGTTTAGCTTTCCGATTCACGACAAAAGTCTTCCTTGTCTACCGTATTGTAAAGAATCAAAACTGACTTTTATTACTATTTAAACGTTAATGTTATTAATGACAGGTTTATCTTCGACAAACGTTGACTTCGACATAATCTATGATGCATTAGCCGCTTAAATATATGTTATGTGTTAACATAGGTTATGACATGTTCTTACTTAAAACCAAGGTTTGAAAATCGGTCCAATTGCCTATTTAAAAAAAATTGCTCTTAAAAATATTGCGTTCTGCTGACAAAATAATGAAAGTTTCAAATGAAATTGACATTAGATACGGCTGTTTACGATAATTAGATGATTTTTAAATTACCTGTATCTTCGTCTATTCTATGCTATTATCTATATATTAATAATACGTGAAGCAAAATCTTTGTATCCCTTTTTACGAAAATTGCGCCGACGGAGGAGTATGAAATTTTCCACACTTATAGAGAATATAGAGAAGAAGTGCACAATGCTAATATTTTTTTAAAATAATGCATAAAAGATACATTAAATCAATAAAGAAATCATTACACACACTACATACCACATATTTGACGCACACACGCATGCATACTATTTATTGTCAAACTTTTGCTCTTGGCGTATGTTGTCAAATTGAGTATAGGTTAAATATTGTTTGCCTTTGGTAATATTTTTATAGTGTAGTCTTGGCGAAATTTGTGATTATAGAAGTATAAATTATAATTATAATAGTGTACAAACATACAATTCCAATTAATTATAGTCGAATTTCGACTACTGCGGGACCTCTAGTATTATATTATACTGGATGCTATAAAAAGACAATTTTCTTCAATAAGATTTCCCATATGAAACTGGAGGTTGTACTTTCCTAGTATTGCATAAGTTAATTCATCAAATGTTTATTAAGATTATACAATTTAATGTTTTTAGGTACTTTTCGAATATATTTAGCGATTCATTGTTTTCTTACGTTACATGAACAATCTTGGCTTATAAACGACAATCAGCGGTGTTGATTGTTTGCAGGCTCGAATTTACTTTTATAAGTACCTATAGGAACTTTCAAATTGATAATAGTAATTGAGAGATTATACCATAACAATGTTTTGAATCAACACTCACTTACGTATTCACTTACAAATTATGTATTCTCAAATCGAATGTTAAATAGTACTTTCTTTTCCCCCTATCTAATCGCTTCGAAGGGCTATTCCAGCTTCGAAGGTTTGGCATGCAAGCTCATGGAGCTCAGCCTGAGAGAGTTTGCTAACCCTAGACATAACAAGCAGCCCACTGAGTTTTTTGCCGGATCTTCTGTAGGTCGCGTTTCCGATCCGGCGGTAGATTCTGCGAAGCACGGCTCTTGCTAGGGTTCGTATTAGCAACATGGTCAGGTTTGAGCCCCGTGAGCTCACCTACTAGTTAAGGTTACGTTGATATGGTCTCGCTAGACCATCGGCTTAGGAAGGAAAAAAATAAAAATAACAAGCAGTGTTTTGCAGAATCTCTACCACCGGATCGAAATCGCAACTAATCTTTGTGCCACGTAGTACCATAGACCCAAATCAAATGATTTATTTTTCCATTTATGAATCGAACCTTGAACTATTCACAGCGTGAGATGGTGGGACTTCTTGTAAATGATATTTATTAACACACACACACACCATCAATTGGACTTGAACTTTCTATGGATTCTTGGCTATTTTATCTACTCTAGAGAAAGAACGACTGTGACAGTTTGATGTTCAAATCTTCTCAGATGATCTTTGGTATAGTTTTCCTAGCGTCTTATCTCAGAGCGATAATCCTTCAATAGGCATCCAGGAGTTGTAATCGTATGCCGTAACAACAAAACAGAGTGAAAATTTCACCTACTTCAACACAATAGCACATACCACTAACAGTTCGTATCGAAACACAAACAATAAACACAAAAGAAGACAAACACGCTATTAGAAAATAAAGTTCAATTAATCTCATGTAATAGTTATTGTGTGTCAGAACATGTGTGCCAAGGCCGCAACACCCGGTAACAAGAGCGCCGAATGAATTCAAAACACAACATTATGTAAGCTTACACAATGGTATATCGGTATCATGGTAACGTTGAACAAAAAAAATTAAAAACAATATATAATTTTGAAATTAGAGTATGTGCTACTGTTTTCAGTGATTCCCTACGTCATTTCGGATCCTCCCGATCCACTAACGGTGCTTTTAGGTACTTCAAGCTCCGGTCATCGTTCTCGTCGAACCCGTCGCTTGCGACGAAGGGCTTGGGGAGTAAATTAACCCACAGGCACAGCCCACTAAGTTTCTCGTCGGATCTTCTCAGTGAGTCGCGTTTCCGGTCCGATGGTAGATTCTGCGAAGCACTGCTCTTGCTTAGTGTTAGTTAGTTAGTGTTAGCAACGTCGTCAGGTTAGAGCCCCGTGAGTTCACTTACTCGCTCGGTTACGCTGGCATAGCCTCTCAAGGCTACCAGCTTAGGTAGGAAAAAAAAAAGTGCAGAATAAGGATTACGATTTTCGTGTACCGTCTGAAGTAGACTTGGTATGTGTAACAGAAATGAGCATTACTAAAAGCATTTCAAATCTGCAATGAGAATTTTCTTCGGTTTTCGCGAGGCGTAGATAGATTAGCGGTGTTATTCGTCGACATTTGAATATTGTGCTAACTACCATTAAATCTATATCTATACTAATATTATAAAGAGGAAAGATTTGTTTGTTTGTTTCGAATAGGCTCCGAAACTACTGGACCGATTTGAAAAATTCTTTTTCCATTAGAAGCCGACATTGTCCCTGATGAACATAGGCTACTTTTTTTATTTTATATATATATTTTTTGGTTTCATGTGTGTTTTAATGTTTCCGAAGCGAAGCGAGGGCGGGTCGCTAGTTTTTCTATAAAATTATTTCTTGACATTTATTTTCACACAAAAAGAACTGACAGTATCTTGAAGTCAGTTTGTTAAACTCGGGTTTTAATCTTTACAATAAGAGAATCCACGAGTAAGATAAGCTCCAAATATATGTATAAGGTAAAGGTACCAATGAAATGCGAAGACCGTTTTTCCCGAAATCCATTCCACTTTGTCACTCTTCAAAATTAGAACTGTCACTTCCTTCAAGAAACTATACAGTCAAAGATTCCCGTATTTTTTGTACTTTCCGTTCAAAAAACGAATACCGCCGGAGCGGGACCTGGCACGTACCTACAACAAATAACTCGGAACTTTTTTGGGCTGATAAACTTTTTACACCAAGAAACTGGGAATGCTGTTAATAATTATCTTAATCGATATTTCCAGCGATGTTTAAAAGTTTGTTTTTAGGTATACAGCGGCTTGGCTCGGCCCCTGGCATTGCTGAAGTCCATGGGCGACGGTAACCACTCACCATCAGGTGGGCCGTACGCTCGTCTGCCTACTAAGGCAATAAAAAAAAAAACAAAAAAAAAACTACATTCGATACTTTTCCTTTAAGAATATATGATATAGAGGTATATTGAGCTAATTAATTGACAATCATTAATAATAAATTAATAATAGTAATACCTACTCGTAATTCCTTTGACGGTGGCTGGTAAAATGGCATCTCACCAAATAGCGACGCATTCTTTTTTTTTTATGGCTTAGATGGGTGGACGAGCTCACAGCCCACCTGGTTGTAAGTGGTTACTGGAGCCCATAGCCATCTACAACGTAAATGCGGCACCCAGCCTGAGATATAAGTTCTAAGATCTCAGTATAGTTACAACGGCTGCCCCGCCCTTCAAACCGAAACGCATTACTGCTTCACGGCAGAAATAGGCAGGGTGGAGGTACCTACCCGCGTGGACTCACAAAAGGTCCTACCACCAGTACAAAAAGTCCTACCACCAGCAATTCGTTCCGATTATGCCCACGTGCAAATTTAAAACCGACGTGAAATGTCAAAACGTTTCACGTCGTTAAAGAAGACACGTTAAGTAATACTCTGCTTAAAGGTTACATAGAAAAAATGCTAGTAATGTCCGCATTGCATCGGTACAGGCCCAAGTTATGCAATTATAACTGTTGATTCATGGTAAAATATACAAAATCACTATACGGAAACAAACATGAAAGAGTAAATATACTCATTTCGAATAAATCGGTTAAGTAAAATTGACGTTTCTAGTTTTTAATGCTTTAATATTGCGGTTATTTTGCTATGTTTATTGTCAGTTGAATATTACTTTATTCGTTTATTAGGTTAATCTCTAAACTGTATAATATAGGTATATATGCCAAAACTTTTTTATTGCTTACTAGCTGACCCGGCAGACTTCGTAGTGCCTCAATCGATAAATAAAAGACCTAAACCTTTGTTTCAAAGGAATCATCAAAGGAAAAACAAAATTGTTATTTTTAATTAATTCCGAGCATTTTCATATTTATCTTTTTTTTTTTTTTTTATTGCTTAGATTGATGGACGAGCTCACAGCCCACCTGGTGTTAAGTGGTTACTGGAGCCCATAGACATCTACAACGTAAATGCGCTACCCACCTCGAGATATAAGTTCTAAGATCTCAGTATATGTAGTTACAACGGC
Organism: Bombyx mandarina; assembly: GCF_030267445.1. Taxonomy (NCBI): domain Eukaryota; kingdom Metazoa; phylum Arthropoda; class Insecta; order Lepidoptera; family Bombycidae; genus Bombyx; species Bombyx mandarina. The sequence continues at coordinate 4,719,761 of NC_143222.1, read as the reverse complement.
TACCCCACCCTTCGAACCGAAACGCATTACTGCTTCACGGCGGAAATAGGCGGGGTGGTGGTACCTACCCGTGCGGACTCCCAAGAGGTCCTATCACCAGTGATTACGCAAATTATAATTTTGCGGGTTTGATTTTTATTACACGATGTTATTCCTTCACCGTGGAAGTCAATCGTGAACATTTGTTGAGTACGTATTTCATTAGAAAAATTGGTACCCGCCTGCGGGATTCGAACACCGATGCATCGCTACATACGAATGCACCGGACGTCTTATCCTTTAGGCCACAACGACTTCAAAACTATATTTATATTCTACATTTTAAACCTTTTCTGGACTTCCATAAATAATTCAAGACCAAAATTAGCCTAATCGGTCCAGCCGTTTTCGAGTTTTAGCGAAACTAACGAACAGCAATTCATTTTTATATATAAGATAATATAGATATTATTCTGTGGTCAAATTGAGAATAGATTAAATATTGTTTGTAGTGGATTTTTATAGTAATTTGGCTAGCTATGGGGGAATCTCTTTTGTAAGCTGAACGGTTGCGGCCGCGAGTACCTTTACTCAATTAGTTTAATAAAAATAAATTATGTTTTTATTTATATATCATAGTTACCTAACGCAAAGCTTAAGCCATTTTGAGGCTACAAAAATTGAAAATTGGACTGTTGATGCGTTTTGTATTCTAAGCATCCATTAAGGAAGGATTTTGGACTTTTCACCGATGCATTTCACTTCTAAGGGAGGGAACCGGTTTTGTGGATCTCCGTCTTATTTAAAATCAAAAGCCTATTTCATGTCGTATAATTATTATAGAAATTAATGTTTTATTTAATTATTTACAGCATAGAACGTGTAAACGAGCCCACAGTCCACCTGGTGTTAAAGGGTTACTGCATGAGTGCCGCCAACCTTAAGACATAACATTAGAGCCTTAATTTGTATAGTAATTTTTAGCATCGCACTAAGCTCCTTATGAGTAAAGTTCATCTATACTGCTTGTGATCTGTGCATACAACCATAGTCAGTTTTAGGATAAGGTCAATTTAATAAGGAATCTTTAAGCGGTAGGCCGCGACTTCTGGGCTGTTTGGCTGAAACCGCGGCACATAAACTCTTTTATTTGCGACAAAAAAAAAAACAGTTAAAAGCTATCAGTAAAAGCGGTGTAACCAACAGTGCGTGAACGAACGTAATCGACGCGCAAGCGTCGCAACTCTATCGCTACATCTAAATGAAATTGTCAAGAAGATCCGAAGGCCCGCAAATCTAACAGGGGTCGCAGAAATGTCGCGTCGAAAGTGAATCCAATGGGTTATGCAACGGCAACCTTCGTCACACCACAATCGATAAATAGTCGGAGAAGATTCCAGAATCTATCTATATAGGTATATAAAAATGAATTGCTGTTCGTTAGTCTCGCTAAAACTCGAGAACCGCTGGACCGATTTGGCTAATTTTGGTCTTGAATTATTTGTGGAAGTCCAGAGAAGGTTTAAAAGGTAAATAAATATGAAAATGCTCGGAATTAAATAAAAATAACAATTTTGTTTTTCCTTTGATGTGTCCCCCGTCGCGTCGGTCTTTTAGTTATAGATTAAGGCACTACGAAGTCTGCCGGGTCAGCTAGTCATCAATAAAAAAAACGATCTTTTTTACGATACACATTTAATGAAATGACGGTTTAAATGTATTGCTAATTTCAGAATGACCGGCGACGGTGTTCTCTTTTTATCTTCACCTTATCCCGCTAGGCACAGCTAATTTTTCTCTTCCATTCTCTTCTATCAGCCGTCAGCTCAATACTCATTCTTCCTCTCTCATATCGTCATTCACAAACTCCATCCATGTCTTCCTTCATGACCTTTGCCCCCTCTACCTTGCACTACCATTCCCATACATCTCCTAGTCACGTGCATCTTCTCTCTACGCATCACATGTCCATACCACGCTAACCGTGTACTCTTTGTTAATTGGTTGTCTTGTTATCGTTTATTTTTAGTCCACAATTTGTTTACGAGTTCATATTAGGATTCATTATTTTATTTTGAACGTTTACTGGTGGTAGGACCTATTGTGAGCCCGCACGGGTAGGTACCGTCACCCTATTTCTGCCCATTTCTGCCCATTTCTGCCGTGAAGCAGTAACGCGTTTCGGTTTGAAGGGTGGGGCAGCCGTTGTAACTATACTGAGACCTTAGAACTTATATCTCAAGGTGGGTGGCGCATTTTCGTTGTAGATGTCTATGGGCTCCAGTAACCACTTAACACCAGGTGGGCTTTGAACTCGTCCACCCATCTAAGCAATAAAAATAAAATAAAATAAAAACACTAATCATAATGAAATCATCTTTTTGTGTGTCTTTCCTATCATCGATAATTTTGTATAAATGCCGAAAATAATGAAACGAATTAGGCCAAATTATGACATCGTAAGCGTACGTTTACAAAACTATAAGCGCGAATTGAACGTGTCAATAAAGAAATCGTAATTCGTAACACTACCACACTACTAAATGGTATGGCAACATACAATTTGTATGGTATCAAAAAAAAAAGACAATACTCATACAAAATATTTAGCGTCACGTTGCTAAGTCGCTTTATACATATAATGAATCAACAAAAACTCCGAATCGAGTGATCAAATCACGTGGAGAGTTTCAATTTCTCAAAGAATATTCATGCCTAAACGGATTTACGAACGACTGTCGCGATGAAGGATTAATGTCGTGTAATAAAAAATTAAAGCCCCAATAAATATTTAGTTTTATTGTTGGTAGGGCGCAACCGAAAACACGGGCGTGACTCAATATTATCCCAAGTGATAAATGACAATAGATTCTTAGAAATATTGTCTAATTCATAGAAATCTTCTAGCCTAATTCATTCCTACTTTAATTTAACTGTGTAACAAACCAGTGCCGCACGTGATATTCAATACGTACGCTATTAAGTAGCTTCTTAAGAGAAGCTTCTTTTTTATTGGTGGCGGACTCACAAGAGGTCTTCTCTTGTGAGTCCGCGCGGGTAAGTACCTCCACCCTGCCTATTTCTGCCGTGAAGCAGTAATGCGTTTCGGTTTGAAGGATGGGGCAGCCGTTGTAAACATACTTGAGACCTTAGGACTTATATCTCAAGGTGGGTGGCGCATTTACGTTGTAGATGTCTATAGGCTCCTGTAACCACTAAACACCTGGTGGGCTGTGAGCTCGTCCACCCAAATCAGCAAAAAAAAAGCACACGAATACAACGACAGGCATGGAATTAAAATCAAATTCGCACAATCTATTAATTTGAGTTACGCACACTTAGGTACCGCAATCTCGCCTTTTCGCCACCACGATCGCAGTCTTCCGCGGCGGTAGACGGTGGCCGTGGTCACGGAAAACTTCGCAGTCACTTAGTAGATATAAAAAAATAAATTGGTGAGTAAGGTGACGCGACGACCCGACGCAAGCTCATGTAATATGGTACTTTTAATCTAGATCCGATCGAATGGTACTCGGTTACTGTTTGTCAAATATTTTGAGAGATTTACTATATCTACCAAATGGCCAATGTTAAAAATAGATTCAAGAAACTTATGTTTTCATACAATTAGTGATGGCTTCAGGGGAGCGTGGCTGCGGATCACTAATATTGATTTCGAACAATTGACTGGACATTAACTGTCACTCAGCCCACTGAGTTTCTCACCGGATCTTCACAGTGGATCGCGTTTCCGACCCGGTGGTAGATTCTGCGAAGCGCTGCTCTTGCTAGGACTAGTGTTATTGACGTCCAGGTTAGAGCCCTGTGAGCTCATCTACTCGCTCGGTGATGCTGGTATAGCCCCTCGAGGTTACCAACATTCTCTTCTTTTTCTTCAGTATGTTGCACTAGGTATTAGGTGGGGTCGGCACAGCTAATTTTTCTCTTCCATTCTCTTCTATCAGCCGTCAGCTCAACACTCACTCCTCTCTCTCTCATATCGTCATTCACACACTCCATCCGTGTCTTCATCGGTCGACCTCTTCCCCCTCAAGGTTACTAACGTTAGTAGCGAAAAAAAGACTGGACGTAGGCAACTTAAGACTTGAGTTAAAAATTGGAACTGTAATGCGAGCTTCGACCGCGAACCCGTGCAAGGCAGCCAAACATTGCAACACCATACTCGTTACATAACTCAAAACAAGTTTTGCAATGTCTCATGCACTGTTCTTGCATGAATACCTGTTAGCTTACGTTCGGCGTTGTACTATGATGAGTTGCAGTCGTTTTGGTTATGTAATGTTGCATTTCTTACGCAATATTGGTTCAATACAAATAGGTTCACATTTTCGAGAGCGTAAAGTATGCGTGTGTCGTTTTGTTGTCTGTTTTCATTTAATAGGTAAATTATCTAACAAGCGCTATTAAGAAATAAGGAGATAATTAGCTTTAATACGTTTTTTTTTTGTTTGATATCTTTGATATATTTCGTTCAATTCAAAATTGTGACAACGACCTTTAAATCACACCCAATAAATTTTCATAACTTACCAATGTCATAATTCTAAATCCTTTTAACCGACTACTGCTAATTGGTACAATGTGCTGTACGGTACTGTAAGATATGTTGAGTCTGTGCTTATATGTAGAGCGTATGTATTATGTAGGGCAGTGATTCTCAACCACTGTGCCGCGGCACTTTTGTGTGCCGCCAAATTTTGCAAATATATAATAATGTTAATATTATTAAATTATATCATTTAAAACGAAAAATATTTTTAACATATATTTAAATATACATATATTTAAACATATATTTAAATCCACAAAAAAATAAATTATTTGATTATTTGCTTTGCAGCCTTGCATTTATGCAGTGTGTTGTAGTAAGTAAATCATTTTTATCTTTTTCTTTGTGTGCCGCCAAATTTTGAAATCGTTAAATATGTGCCGCAACAAAAAAAGGTTGAGAATCACTGATGTAGGGTGATAATGATAAAAATACATTACAGTTTACAACCTGTTTATGGTGCGAAGATTCGACACAGACTAAATAAAACACATACATACCCCGATACATAATTCTCCAATTAAAAATGGTATAAAATGAAAATTTACAAAAAAACAATACAAATTGTAAATAGTATAAGAAAAGATTAAAAATAGTATAAAAATAGAAAAATCTTAACTAAGTAAACATTATCCATTGAATAACAAAAATAAGAAATGCAGGATACAGAAGATATGCAGGATATTATATCTTATCAATCTAGAAACTAGTGCATTAAAATTTGTGCCACTTGCGACACAAGTAATATAAATATAATCACATAATTTAATACGTAACAAGACATTTAATTTAAATAATGAATTGGGGTAACACCGACAATGGCCGCGCCAATCATTTTACACGTCGTTAATTCGTCACAATGGCGGAACCACGAGTATTGCCATATTAACTGTGAAGTTTTTTCTTAATGATGCATTTACATACCAACAAAAGCCAGGGATTTTATTTATAACTCGTTGACCCGGCAGATTTCGTAGTGCCTCAATCGATAAATAAAAGACCTAAACTTTTGTATAAAATAAACTTAATACAAACAAAAGGAATCCGTCCGAAGGAAAAACAAAATAGTTATTTTTACTTAATTTGAAGCACTTTCATATTTATCTACCTTTTAAACCTTCTCTGGACTTCCACAAATAATTCAAGATCAAAATTAGCCAAATCGGTCCAGCCGCTCTCGAGTTTTAGCGAGACTAACGAACAGCAATTCATTTTTATATATAAGTAGAAGAAGAAGGTATAGATTTTGATGCTACTAAGAATTATAATTGATAAAAGTCGTGGTGATGCCAATTTTGTTGGTTTTTCGACGGATCGAGTTAGGTAAGTAACTCTTTTAGGAGGTTTGGTGAGAGATTGTGGAGCCTTACATCCATATCCTACAAAACGATCAATTGTGACCTACATATAAGAGGCTTTTATGCAGTAGACCATATTATGAATTTAATTATTTATAAGCACAGCACGATGTGCGTATGAAATGTTCGTCCAAGATCTTTTTTTTTCTAATTTTTTTAATAATGTTTTGTGTGCTTTTAAAAAAAAGGTGTAATCACAAAACGAGTAATAGCAATTTAAAAAAAGGACAAGTCCTTTGAGGCTTTTTTTTGGCCAGTTAACCTCAGGACTGGGTGCTTTTGCTCTTTGGCCACATATATTGACAACAAAATGTTTACATACAATAAGTAGGTTTCAAATTACCTATTTTTTTTTAATTAATAGCCAAGCTAATTATTATTAGGACCTCGGAGTTTCGAACCATAGCCCTGTATCCGATGACGCATAAGGAATATAGCTTTCATATTTGCAAAAACTTTATAATGTTGATTACCCTCTGTTCAAATTACATTCTATTTCTGACCCAAAATTGAGGCTGATGTCGTCGTTAACATAATGGCGTGACGTGCATATCCGAGTGATATTACAACGTTCATCACGTCTCACGTCCGGAGATTATTGTTGTTTACATAATTGTTGGATAATTCTCATTGTACATTCACCTTTTGTGGCTGAGAAACGATAAAGGTTGTTCCGAGTTCAGGAGTTATAGAATTAAAATTTATTTTTTCTATTTATCGGGGCTGTACGAAATATATGTCTTTGCCTTGAAAGAGTTTTTAAAGAATATTAGTGTGTGCACATTAGCAACAGCTGGTTTTATTGCTATAGATAGCAAACGAGCGTCAACTGGTGTTAAATCGTTACAGGATATAATACCTTGAGACTAAGATGTCAGAGTCTTAATTTTATTGTACACGATGGTTCTCTAACCGTCCGAACTGAAACGTTTCCATTGTATAACGTAACAAACTATACACACTATCAACTTTAGCACTAGTTATTACGTAAATTATGACATTATATTATTCGACTTTGACTATGTTAATCCTGCATCATGGAGGAAGTAAGTTCGTTAACGCGCGGATAAAATGGAGCAAATAAAATTACTTTTACATACATTTCTAATCAAATTTACAATTAAAGAATATGTAGTAAATATTTCATAACAACAAAAATCGCAATGCTTCAAAGCATGCAGATGTTCTATATTCGTCTTAAACAATACGGAAAGTTCTAGAAATCGAATGGGAATTAAAATACTTTTTTCCCGCGATTTCAACATCGTTTTATCTTTGACGCGATTGAATCGACCACATTCGTAATAAAATACGACTAATTACAAACTTCTATTGAGTTCGATAATTTCTCACGTAATAAAAATATTTAAGTGGAATTTTGAAAACATTCTCAAGAATTCGATTCTGTGTAGGAACTTTTTTTTCAACGTACGTTTGTCTCATAATAAATTGATGATGAGAAAGAGACAAACGGATATGAATTCACACAAATTCCATTTTCGATATTTGAATCTGGAATTCTAGATATACGATAAAAAATCTCTGTTAATCTCATCCGATAGTTATGTAACACTATTATCTATATCTATACTATAATAATATAATATTATAAAGAGGAACGATTTGTTTATTTGTATGTATTGGATAACTTACTAAAACTCCATTAATGTAACCTAAGGTGTAAAAAAATGACCTAAAATATTCTTTACATCGCGTGCCCTGCGAAAACTATTGATGATAGAATAAAATAATGTACCACGACTTTGTAGAGCACATTATTATTTACAAAAATTTTTGAGACAGCATATGTCTAACTATTATAGTTATGCCGCAATAAGTGTTCTTTTATTTAAAAAAATAAAACAACGTCAGATATCGTTGAAATTTTTGTTAAAGACCCGAGCGGAGCCGGAGCGGGCCGCTAGTTGTCATATATTTTTGAAAATGGCGTCGAATAACATCTACTATGAACGTTTGTTCCTCTATAGTCGTTTGCTTGTCCACCTTCACAGTCCACATGTAGTTTGCAAACGGGAAATACGCTACGTGCCGTGACACAAGACAAACGAGCCCGACGGACTCGCGGTGACATGACATCACAATCGAAAGTTCGAGAAACGGCCTTCACCTAATAGCACAGATTACTACACACAGACTCGTTTCGCGTTATATAACATTTGTTTATTTGAAACGATTAGAGCAAGCAAGGAAGTATATAGAAGTCTTCCACGTGTGTTGTATTGCCATAATTAAAAAAAAAATGAACATGTTTCAAATATTTCGTCACTACATTATATTGTTGTATTGGGATGTAATGGGGCAAATTAACACCACACTGTCTCAAATGCCAACCCTACCTGCACGTGGTGCATCCTGCTGATTGACGGACAGGGCTCTGGTGACCGATAGATGGCGGAATAACCATCAACAAAACCGCTCGGTGCGGAAATCTCCTGGCCGGTAACGGGCAGCAGCATTACCGGTGCAAGGCACCGAGCACTGCGATCGCCAACCCGCCTGCCAAGCGTGGCGATTACGGCATAACCCCCCCTTATGGCAGCTACAAATAAAACACGGCCCCCAGTTCCCGGCAGCTTTACTATCCCTGGCTACGGTAGCAGTCATGGTAACGGTAAGGCAGGGGGTGCGAAGAATCCCCGGGCTACGGACAGCTACCACCAAATGACCCTGGCGACTCTCAATACCCGGACCCTGCGGCTTGACGAACATATTGAGGAACTGGAAGTGGAATTAGGAAGGATACGATGGCACGTACTAGGGTTGTGCAAAGTCCGAAGACAGGGGGAGGACGTCATAACTCTAGACTCAGGCCACCTATTCTACATCCGGGAAGGAGACCAACCTGGACAAGGTGGAGTTGGCTTTCTCGTCAATAAAATCCTCACGGACAACATTGTGGAGGTATCCAGTGTGTCAACACGGGTAGCGTACCTCGTAATTAAGCTCACCGAAAGGTACTCCCTTAAGGTGGTGCAAGTATACGCACCGACTTCGTCATACTCGGATGACGATGTGGAGGCTGTGTACGACGATATCACCAGGGCTCTGCACGATACCACAAAAGCCCACTTCAATGTTGTCATGGGAGATTTTAACGCTAAAGTGGGAGTACAGACTTGCGACGAATCGGTGCTAGGATCCTTCGGTTATGGATGTAGGAACCACAGGGGGCAAATGCTAGTCAACTTCCTTCAACGCGAGAGGCTCTTTCTAATGAACTCGTTCTTTAAAAAGAAGCCACAAAGGAAGTGGACTTGGCTAAGCCCCGACACTGTGACGAAAAACGAGATAGACTTTATTATGACGGACAAGAAGCATATCTTCAGGGATGTCTCTGTGATCAGCAGGTTCAATACCGGTAGTGATCACCGACTTGTCAGAGGCACACTGAATATGGACTTCAAGTTAGAACGCACTCGTCTAATAAAGTCTACGCTTCGACCCAGCCTACATCACATGGCTGTAGATCCGGAGCAATTCCAGCTAGATCTCCACAACCGATTCGCTGCCTTGGAAACCACCACAGACGTAGACGAGGCCTTAGATGGCGTGGTGAGGACACTGAGACAGGAGGGACAGAGACTGTGTCCAAAGGGTCGTACAGGCAGAACATCAAAGCTATCATCCGAGACTCTCCGGCTAATGGAAGAAAGGCGAGAAAACACACAGGCCACACAATCAGAGAAGGTGGCTCTTAATAAGAAAATCAGGACGCTGATACGACGCGATCTCCGACGGTACAATACTCAGCGGATCAATGACGCAATCCAGCAAAACCGAGGAGCCAAGGTGTTCGTGCAGCGTCTTGGTAAAAGCCACCTTACAAAACTGACCAAAAGGGATGGCCAAATTCTCGCCTCCAAACCGGAGATTCTCAGGGAAATTGAAGACTTCTACGGAGGCCTCTATACTTCCAAAGCAACTAAGCCTGTCTCCGACCCAGCAGATGTCCGAGCCACACTGTCCCGCCACTACACCGACGAGCTGCCACAGATTAGCGTAGACGAGATCGGGATGGCTCTTGAAAATCTTAAAAACGGAAAGGCCCCGGGGGAGGATGGTGTTGCTTCTGAGCTCTTGAAAGCAGGAGGTCTTCCTGTTATTAAGGAGCTCCAGAAGCTCTTCAACACTGTCCTCTTTACCGGTAAAACTCCAAAGACGTGGAGCAGGAGCATAGTTGTCCTTTTCTTTAAGAAAGGAGATAAAACACTTTTAAAGAATTATCGCCCCATCTCGCTCCTGAGCCACGTCTACAAATTGTTTTCAAGAGTCATAACGAATCGTCTTGCTCAGAGACTTGACGACTTCCAGCCTCCGGAACAGGCAGGATTCCGAAGAGGATTTGGTACCGTGGACCACATTCACACAGTTCGGCAGATTATACAGAAGACTGAAGAGTATAATCTGCCACTATGTCTGGCGTTTGTGGACTACGAGAAAGCCTTTGACTCGATCGAGACCTGGGCTGTTCTGGAATCTTTGCAGCGGTGTCAAGCGGACTGGCGATACATCGATGCACTAAGATGCCTGTACGATGCCGCTACAATGACCGTCCAAGTACAGAAAGACCAGACGAAACCAATCCAGCTGCGCAGAGGTGTAAGACAGGGGGATATTATATCCCCGAAACTGTTTACAAACGCACTGGAGGACGTCTTCAAGACTCTGGACTGGAACGGACGTGGCATTAACATAAACGGCGAGTACATCTCACATCTTCGCTTTGCCGATGATATCGTCATCATGGCGGAATCGCTGCAGGACCTACAAAAAATGGTGCACAGCCTTAATACTGCATCCCAACGGGTTGGCCTCGGAATGAACTTGGATAAAACCAAGGTAATGTTTAACGGAAACGTCATTCCGAGACCAATCGATGTTGGCGGTACACCTCTCGAGGTTGTTCAAGAGTATGTCTACCTGGGACAGACCATACAACTAGGTAGAAACAACTTTGAGAAGGAAGTGACTAGAAGGATTCAGTTGGGCTGGGCAGCGTTCGGGAAGCTTCGTCAGGTCTTTTCGTCGCCCATACCACAATGTCTGAAGACAAAGGTCTATAATCAGTGCGTCCTACCCGTGCTTACCTACGGAGCCGAAACGTGGACACTGACTGTGCGACTAGTCCACCAATTAAAAGTTACTCAGCGAGCTATGGAGCGAGCTATGCTCGGTTTGTCATTGCGAGACCGAATACGCAATGAGGTCATTCGGGCAAAGACCAAAGTGATCGATATAGCTCGCAGAGTTAGTAAGCTGAAGTGGCAGTGGGCTGGTCACATATGTCGCAGAACCGATAACCGTTGGGGTAGACGTGTTCTGGAGTGGAGACCGCGAACCGGCAAACGTAGTGTAGGACGCCCTCCTGCTAGATGGAGCGACGACCTGCGCAGGGCAGCTGGCAGTAACTGGATGCGTAGAACCGAAGATCGGGTTCAGTGGCGAGCTTTGGGGGAGGCCTATGTCCAGCAGTGGACTGCCGCAGGCTGATGATGATGATGACATTATATTGTATAATATTTTGTGACTCAGATTTTTTTAATGATGCTTCTGAGATATCTATACATATAAATAAAATTAGATTGTCTGTTTGTAATATTGAAATAACCGCTTTTTGCTACATGGATATGAATGTATATACGGTACATACACCGAAATAACATTTTTTACGATTTTTGTCTGCCTGTCTGTCTGTCTGTTTGTTTCGGCTAATCTCTGGAACGGCTGGACCGATTTTGACCAGACTTTCACTGATAGGTCAGCTACCTATCATATAAGGAGTAACTTTTTTTAGACTAGATTCGCCCCGCGGCGTCACCCGCGGTTATTGTCGTACCGCGGGATAACATCGCGAGACTCAGTTATTCAATCATAAAATTTAATGTTTCCGAAGTGAAGCGAGGGCGGGTCACTAATTTTTTTTTTTTTTTTTTTTTTTTTTTTTTTTTTTTTTTTTTTTTTTTTTTTTTTTTTTTTCCTACCTAAGCTGAGAGCCTTGAGAGGCTATGTCAGCGTAACCCTAACTTTAGTAGGTGAGCTCACGGGGCTCAAACCTGACGATGTTGCTAACACGAACCCTAGCAAGAGTCGTGCTTCGCAGAATCTACCACCGGATCGGAAACGCGACCCACTGAGAAGATCCGGCGAGAAACTCAGTGGGCTGTGTCTGAGAGTTAATTTACTCGTCGAGCCCTTCGTCGCAAGCGACGGGTTCGACGAGAACGGTGACCGGTGCTTGAAGTACCTAAAAGCACCGTTAGTGGATCGGGAGGATCCGAGATAACGTGTTTTGGGCGACGTCGACTGCTTTCCATTCTGTCCGCAGGATCGGGAATGTAGTTACCGGCGGCCACGATGAGAGGATTCTCGTGTCGTGCCGCTTTATCGAAGTGGCGCATGGACGCCGACTGAAGATACTTACTGATGGACTCTAAGTCCAGGTCGTCATGGAGGTCGACGTTCCTGACGAACCACGGGGCTCCGACGGCTATCCTGCAAAAACGGGATTGAATAATTTGAAATGTTTTTAGGTGTATGCGGGCCGCGTGAGCGAACACTACACTTGCATAGGTCATGACGGGGCGTATGCAAGTTTTGTAGAGTGTCACCTTATTTCTAAGGGACATTTTACTTCGCCTACATATCATCGGGTAGAGACGTCCTAGAATGAAGGCGGCACGGTCGCGTACCGTCTTAATGTGGGGGCGGAATGTCATCCTACTGTCGAGGGTGACGCCTAAGTACTTGACCTTCGGGGCCCACGGTATGGGCTGGTCGAACATCGTGATTGGGCGAACGGCGGGGGCGGGGGTATTGACGCGCCTAGTCGGAAGGGGGATGCTCAGCGTGGTGTTCGGAGGGCGACCCCTTTTGAAGAGCACCGCTGTGCTTTTCGTGGGGTTAATGTCGATGCGCCACTTCCGGAACCACTGTCCCATGGTGGTAGCTGCGGTCTGAAGTCGTCGATGAAGCAACGCCTTCTTCCTACACGAGTAGTAGATGGCGGTGTCATCGGCGAAGAGCGCCAGATGGGTCTCCGGAGACCGGGGTATATCGTTGATATACAAACTGAATAGTAACGGGGAGAGGGCGGAGCCTTGCGGGACTCCGGCTGTGACGTGACGGGGCCGGGAACGCGTTCCCTCGACTCGATATCGGAACGAACGGTTCGACAAGTAGTCTCGTATGATGAGCACGAGTCTGTCTGGCACTCCCATGTTATACAGTTTGTATATCAAACCGTTGTGCCAGACTTTGTCGAACGCCTTCGCTATATCGAAGAAGAGGGCTCCTGTCGGAATGGGTTTCCGCCTGTTCAGCCCTAGTAAGATGTGCTCCGTGAGGCGGTGCACTTGATGGACGCACGAGTGTCTGGCGCGGAATCCAAACTGCTCGTCTATCAGAATTTTGTTCGCGGATACAAAGTCCCAGAGGCGTTTACGAAGGAGCCGTTCGTATAATTTGCCTATCGCCGGGAGGAGACTGATGGGGCGGTAACTCGCGGTTTCGTTATTCGGTTTGCCCGGCTTGTGTATGCCGATAACGTCCGCTTCTTTCCACGCCGCGGGAAAGATGCAGTTCGTCATAGCAGCATTTAATATCGTGGCCAACATCGTTATCAGTTGGGCTGGTAACAGTTTTAGCGCGCGGTTGCGGATGCCGTCGGAGCCGGGAGCTTTCCGTGGTTGTAGGCTATCGATCGCCTTCTTAACCTCGGAAGTGGTAATGGGGGGTAACGCGTCCGAGGGCGGCAGGGAAGCTCTGCGCTCGACCTCCCTGTCGACGAACTCGGTGTGTTCGGGGTCCGCGTGTTGAGTGCTGGTGGTGCACTGTTCTTGCAGTGCATCGGCCAGCAACTCTGCCTTGTCATCGTCATCGTAAGCCGGTGGTTGGCCTGAGGGGCGTACGAGAGGCGGCATAGTGACGATAGTTTCGGACTTGAGGGTCCTAGCTAGTCGCCAGTATGCTTGGTGAGTGGGCGCGAGTTCTTTTAAATAACTATCCCAGTTTTCGTTTCGGGCGTCGCTCAAGCGGGATTTGACCTCCCGCTGTAAGCGACGCATCCGAGTCCGGTTTGAATCCGTGGGATATCGATCGTGGGCCCGGATTGCCGCGTTCCTGACTCTTACGAGGTCCCTAAGATCGGGGGAAAGTCTGATGCGGTGGAAGCTATCCTCCACATCGACTTGCTTAGAAGATCTTATGATCGCCGTCGAGACGTGATCAGTGAAGATGTTTATGGATTCGACGGTGTCCTCGGGGGATGGAGTTGAATCCGGGCCGCAAGGGAGGATTGGTGGAGCGGTGTCAGCTAAGCACGTGCCTAGCTTCTTCCAATCCACCATGGTCCTCGTATCTGGTTCGCGGTTGAGGGGGCGACCGAGCTGCATGACGACAGGTCGGTGGTCTGAGTCGAGTTCTGACATTGCCTCGATGGAGCGCAAGCGCAGAGTTACGTTCCTCAGCAGTGCCAGATCTATTGTGCTCGGACGACGCGCGGCGTTGTACGGATAGCACGTGGGGGTCGGGGGGTTGAATATCTCGAATGTGAGGTCGTCTATGAACGCGTCGAGACGCCTACCGTTCACATTCGTGCGATGGCAGTTCCACCTAGTGTGGTGGCAATTTAAATCGCCTGCCAGAATGACCGCGTCCCCCATACCGAGCAGTGTCTCGAGGTCACTGCTCAGGAGGGGTTTGTCAGGAGGGAGATATACGGATGCGATGACGATCGGCTGGTGTCCCGTCAGCGCGATGCGGCACACTGACGCCTCGATATGTAAGAGCGAGGGAGTATCGAGAGGGACGCAGTGCAGGGCCCTCCTATAGTAAATGACAGTCCCGCCCTTGCGGGTGGAGAGTCTGTCATTCCTAACCATGACGTAATTCGCGACTTTGGGGTCGCGACGCGAGGGCTTTAGGAAGGTCTCCTGCACCAGAAGGATGTCGATGAGATTGTCACGTAGAAACTCATAAACCTGGTCGCGCTGACGCGCGAGTCCGTTAGCATTGTAGAATGCTAACTTCAAAGCATGGGGTTTTAATCTCGCGTTGCACGCCATTGATTACCGGTAATCAAACCAGCGTGCGCTGGACGGACTCGATGACGTCGATGTATTCGAACGTCGCGTTTAGGCGGTCTTCGGCCGTGACCGCTCTGCGCATGGCGTCGGCGAATGCACGCATGCGGTCAATAGGTCACTAATATGTAATAATACACTTAAAGTCCCCCATAGCCACAGCCCACTGAGTTTCTCACTGGATCTTCTCAGTGGGTCGCGATTCCGATCCGGTGGTAGATTCTGCGAAGCACTGCTCTTGCTAGGGCTTGTGTTAGAAAATTCTCTCAGGTTGAGCCCGTGAGTTCACCTACCCGTCCGGGCGTAGCTGGAATAGCCCCTTAGGCTACCAGTGAATAGGTAGGGGGAAAAACCCTTAAATTAGAGTATTGTTGTGTACTACCATCCCTACCTAAGCTGATAAGCCTTGAGGTACTACCATCGAAATCTTGTTATTGATATTAACCACGATTATTCCTGTGTAAATATTTGAATGCACAGATGTTTGCAAAATTAAATTTTCCAAAAAGTAAACCAAACTTTTAATATTTGTGTTTCAAAATCGGGTCTCTTCTTATAAACACTATTATTTAACGGGTTTTTACTACTGTTTTCATATTTAATAAGTTCAATCATACAAATGAAGCAAACAAATCTCTACACTATTTTTCTAAGCCTAACACTGGATTCCGGTTTTATAATAATAACTATATAATGCATGTCTTTTGTGGACAAATTTAGAAAGCTAGTTGCTATAAAACTTTATTTCATTTCTCGTTGGGAGTGTTCTGAGCTACACGGGTAGAAAATACCGCCCTGATTTATTTATGATGGGAATAACCACGAATTCGATAATTTCAATGGGCACTGGTAACAGTGCAAACACCAAGTGGACCAGCTCAGCTGAATAAGGACTGATCGATAATAACAAAAGCAACACACTATTGAAAACATAGCGATTGGAATCTTATAATACTTTCACGAGATCGCTTTTAGATTGGCTAGTTACAGAACACTGGAGCCTTCCGCTTTTGTAGGAAGTGATGGCGAAGTAAAAGTATTCAATATATAAACATTATGATAACATATTTCGAAGTGTTCATATTTCTTAACCACACACTTTTAAATCGACTTCAGAAAAAGAAGGTGGTTCTCAATTCGACAATACATTATTTTAAGAACGAAACAATTTTGATGAGTTATCTATTTATTTGAAAGCTAATGCTTCTCTCGTGTTCCCAACTAAATTTTTATCAAGAACGAACCAGTAATTTTTAATGAATCATATTTAAGTGACTTCATAGTATTCGATGACATTCTGTACTTTGTTCATGTCGCTTTTCTTTTTTATAAAAAAAATGTACTATTTCATGATAGAGAATTGAACATGTCCTGTGTTGAATTACTATAGTTAAATATTTCTGCTGTACCCGAAAAAAAGGACAGTGTTGTTTTTTATCACTTCGGCCAGTGAATGAGCTCCCAACCAATTGCTGTTTAGTGAAATTATAAGGTCGGAGTCTCAATTGTACGGCCGATCCGAGTCTCCGAACATTCAAACCGAAACGCTGCTTTGTGGCAGAGATAGGTAGGTTTGTAGCACCTACCGGCGCAGACTTCCAATATGACATGCCACCCACCTACAACAGAGAAACTGAGATTGCAAACCGTATGTTTTCAACAATGCATTCAAATAAAAAAATACCAGTTGATGTGATAGTCAAAGGTCTATTGTGATATTAGAGAAAGTACTTGTGAACTAATCACGTTTATTTTCGATTGCGAATTAACGTAAAACATGAACTTACTTGAAACAAGAAGTGGCCTAGCAAATTTATGGCTAGCCGTTGCTACAAATCACTCCTATCAGATTTTATTGAATGCTGTTATTACCTGAAACAAAATAAATTAAATTGATTTTGGAATGAAAAATAGTAGTACGACAATTCTTTTTTTATTGCTTATTGCTTAGGTGGGTGTACGAGCTCACGGCCCACCTGGTGTTAAGTTGTTACTGGAGCCCATAGACATCTACAACGTAAATGCGCCACCCACCTTGAGTTATAATTTCTAAGGTCTCAGTAAGGTCGCATTACTGCTTCACGGCAGAAATAGGCAGGGTGGTGGTACCTACCCACGCCGACTCACAAGAGCTCTTATCATCTGTAATTACGCAAATTATAATTTTGCGGGTTTGATTTTTATTACACGATGTTATTCCTTCACCGTGGAAGTCTATTCGTTAACAGATTACAAAATAGACATATTTGTCAGGTCGTTTGAATTTTTTTCCTAGAACCTGTTGGTAGAACAATAACCGACCTAAACCGGGAGAGTTTTCGATACGTCTCATTTATGACACTCTCTCTATATAAACAAGTAACTATGTCACCGTACGTCTTCGGATTTTCTATTATTCTAATAAAAACTAATTAACTGTGTCGCTCCGTTTTGAAAGTGTCACGTAACCGTGTCACGAAAAATCGGTTTCAGCCGGAATCTTGAATATTATATTTCTTTGTTTTATTTCCATCTACCCTCAATTTTTTTTTAATATGTTTCGTATTTCAATTAATACAAATTATATTTTAAATAAAGAAACATCACAAATTTTTACTAAATTTTTGTCTACTAAATTCTTGCCTTTGCACTATGAAGTAATGTATGACGAGTACACTCGTCAATTTCAGTTAACTACTTATTCTAATTGACTTTTAATTTTTTATATATTTATGTTTCGTTATTATGTAGACCGGCCGATGGTAGCAAAAATAGTTATCAATTTAATTGAAGTATTGAAATAGAGGAATGAACAAAATAATTTATGCTGTCATATCATTCAGCAACATAATAATAATTTAATATTTGGGCCGGCCGGCTAATACACACAATTTTATGAGCATTATTGGTCTTCACTTCGCAGTGTTTCCGAATCTCCTATTCCAATATTAAAATTAGTTTTTTTTTTTCGTTTTCAGATGCAACAACAACAGCATTTTACATACAAACAAGAAAGCGATGTCGCGTAACATGCTGCGGCATATAACCACAAAATTCCATCAAATGAAAAAAAGTAAACCACCAGACTCGACCAATACAAATACCTTCGACATTGGAAAAAGCAAAACTGAACAAGAAAGTAATGAGATACTGGCAACAAAAGAAAAACTGTGATTAAAAAGAAAATGGGTGTGCACGTCCTTCTAGCGTCCACGGCCTTGAAAACTGTCAGTGTGACCGGATTATGGTTAATACCTCTGTTGCTTGGGGCGCTGACTTATCACAACTATAACTCGTATGATCCGGAATCCAAGGTGCTGGATAAGGAACCGAGGCGAGAGTATGACTTCATAGTGGTCGGGGGCGGCTCGGCAGGGGCCGTTGTAGCAAACCGACTGACCGAAGTCTATAACTGGAACGTTCTCTTGTTAGAAAGTGGTAAGTTTTTTTTATAATTTGCGTAATTACTGGTAGTAAGACCTCTTGTGAGTCCGCATGGGTAGGTACCATAACGCTGCTTATTTCTGCCGTGAAGCAGTAATACGTTTCGGCTTGAAGGGTGGGGCAGCCGTTGTAACTATACTCGAGACCTTAGAACTTATATCTCAAGGTGGGTGGCGCATTTACGTTGTAGATGTCTATGGGCTCCAGTAACCACTTAACACCAGGTGGGCTGTGAGCTCGTCCAACCATCTAAGCAATAAAAAAGGAGAAGATTTGAAATGTCGCTACTCATCATCATCATTATCCTGCCCTTCTCCCAGTCACCTGGGGTCGGCGCAATATGTTTTCTCCTTCCATACTCCTCTATCATATACCATTTCTCCGCTCACTTCCCTCTTACACATATTGAAATGTCGCTACTGATATGATATAATGAAAACAATAAACGAAGCATATTTGGTAGTTTGTAAGTTTTTTGATTTATTATTTATTTAGTGTTCATTGAAATTGTTCATATGCATGTATTTATACAGAATTATGAACCTTATCATTTTTTAATGCACCCACGGGTGTACGAACTCATGGTCTGGTTCGTTTTATTTCCTTTGTCACTGCTGCTTTCTTAAAATTCTAAATTACCATTGAAATCTTTTTCCAACAATTGAAACGCGGCAAAATAGAAATTAAAGAAAATAATCTTTCTTAACACGCTATATAAAAATTAGAATTTTTTTATATAGACCCCGAGGAAACCTATATTTGGTCTTTATGGCCCAATTGAGTGATAGTGATTGGGTAAATTAAGTCATACGATTGAAACTCAATTTTATGATTGTTACTGACCATGATATCAAGTTGAGTCACAAAAAATATTGTTTTTATTTCATCTGATTTACATGAGTTTTAAAGTAGCGTTTTCGTTCCTTTTGCAATATAACGATTGAGTCACATGTGCATGCATTATCAATCGTATTGATACAAATTAACTTAAGGAAAGAATCAGCAAGCTGAAGTGGTAGTGGGCTGGTCATATATGCCGTAGAACTGACGATCGCTGGAGCAGAAAGGTTCTCGAGTCGAGACCGCGCAGCGAAAGACGTAACGTGGGACGCCGCCTGGATAGGCGGTGCGATGACCTCCGAGCGATGACCGGCAAGAAGTGGATGAGGAGAGCCGTAGACCGGGCTCAGTGGTGTGGATTGGGAGAGGCCTATGTCCAGCAGTGGACGACTGTGGCTGTTGATGATGATGATGATGAACTTAAGGAGGTAATGTTACAATTCCAGGTCCCGATGAAAACGAAATAACGGACGTCCCTTCGCTAGCAGGGTATCTGCAGCTAACGAAGCTGGACTGGCAGTACAAGACCGAGCCGACGCCATACGCTTGTCTGGGCTTCAAGAAACATAGGTGCAGTTGGCCTAGGGGCAAGGTAGGCTGCAGAATTTTTACATATCTTTTTATTGCTGCTTTAATGCCCAAAAAAGTTTACCTATGAATATTTGCCTTGTGAATGTTCACATTCATGTTCATATGGGATCGAAATCTTAATTGTATTGCACGAAACTATCTCACGACCGTGTGCGATAAGCAGCTCAATTTTTTCGCGTATATATCGCAGATATAGTCCCGGCTAAAAAAATAACCTCTCCAAATACCCTTACACTGGTAATTTTAAGATAGCTTACATTTACTTTTTTACAAGTGAAGCTAAATAGAAATAAAAAAATGAAAGTACAATGTACGTTATTTTTATTGATATTAAGCTTGTAACGGGTAATCTATTAGTTTAACTTAAATTGACAGTGTTGGATTAAAACAGCAAAAATTACTAGTTCCTTTTTCTTCAATGCCTATAAATAAAGTCTGAAATTAAATGACATACTATAAAACGTATGTACTATATCCACAAAGGTTTAGATGTTTATAAGTTAGCTCCTTTTCGAAAAATACGAGCAAAGTATTATTTTGTAACACACTCTAAAACTATATTGGCGCTTCCAGTAAACCTTAGTTCCTTTAAAACATGACAATACATATTACATAATATTTACATACATTTTAACGTCCTTGTAGTAATACTCGCGAAACAGAATGACAGTAATATAATTTATAAAATATTGCCTTAAATTTCAGGTTCTTGGGGGATCGAGTGTTCTCAACTACATGATCTATATTCGTGGAAACAGTCACGATTTCGACCAGTGGGAGTCTTTTGGAAATCCCGGTTGGGGCTATCAAGATGTTCTCAAATACTTCATCAAGTCTGAAGACAACAGGAACCCTTATTTAGCTAAGACCAAATATCATGGAACGGGAGGATATCTAACGGTCCAAGAAGCACCATGGAGAACACCCTTAGTCGCAGCTTTCGTTGAAGCCGGAGTCGAAATAGGATACGAGAACAGGGACGTTAATGGAGCTATTCAAACTGGATTTATGATAGCCCAAGGAACAATCAGACGCGGTTCGAGGTGTAGCACAGCAAAGGCCTTCTTAAGACCTGTGCGAACACGAAAAAATTTAGACGTATCATTGAATTCGCAAGCAACAAGAGTGCTCATAAATCCAGTGACCATGAAAGCGTACGGTGTGGAATTTGTGAAGCACGGTGTAAAAAAAGTTGTATATGCGAGAAAGGAAGTGATCTTATCCGCGGGTGCTATAAATAGTCCCCAACTACTCATGTTATCAGGAATAGGACCGAAAAATCACTTGAGAGATGTGGGTATTAAGGTGATCAAAGATTTACCAGTGGGTGAGAATTTACAAGATCACGTTGGAGTCGGTGGTCTTACATTTCTAGTCGATAAGCCTGTAGCTATAGTTCAGAATCGATTCCAAGCATTTCCTATTTCGATGAATTATGTTGTCAATGAGAGAGGTCCAATGACTACTTTGGGCGGTTTAGAAGGTGTTGCTTTTGTTAACACCAAATACGCAAATAGTTCCGGACTTTGGCCAGATATACAATTTCATATGGCACCAGCTTCATTTTCGTCTGACAACGGTCAAATCGTGAGAAAAATTCTCGGACTTACCGATGAATTATACGATACAGTATACAAACCTATTGCGAACAAAGATGCCTGGACGATCATGCCCTTACTGCTCCGTCCAAATACACGAGGCTACGTTAGATTAAGGAGTTCGAATCCCTTTCATTATCCAATAATGAATCCTCGATATCACGAAAATGCACTAGATGTTGCGAGACTCGTCGAAGGGATAAAAATCGCTGTTAAAGTCGCAAACGCATCACCCTTTCGACAATTTGGATCAAGACTTTACAACAAGCCATTGCCAAATTGCAAGCAGTTCCAATTTATGTCTGATGAGTATATAGAATGTCAAGTAAGGACAATTTCGATGACGATATATCATCAGTGTGGGACAGCGAAAATGGGCCCGTCTTGGGACAAAGAGTCAGTTGTCGATCCGAGACTGAGGGTTCACGGTGTTGAAGGACTTAGAGTAATAGATGCAAGTATAATGCCCACTATTGTAAGTGGGAATACAAATGCTGCTGTTATAATGATAGGTGAAAAAGGTTCGGATATGATAAAGCAAGATTGGTTGAATAAACGGTGACATTAAGAAAGTAGTCTAGTGTCGAATTCAGTTACCAGTAACATTTTTTGTAAATATTAAATGTTGTTTAAGTTTTGTTCCAAAGACGACTTAGCTATTACGTTTGTTAATTAGATTAAGTTGTGAATATGAATGTCTTGTCATGGATTGTTTAATTAAAACCCTGTTAAAACTACCAACTACGCGTAATATCGTAAAGAACAATATGTAGACGAAGACACAAAGATCGAATCATTTTTTAAGAGACAACTTGTCACTTGGTCAAAAACTGTTGAAGGTTTTGTTAAATCACTTAAAAAATATCCAAACTATTTAGGCATAATCAGAGATTTCAGTATATCTGTCGTTTATTTAATATTACGTTACTTCATTGAAGTTTGAAGAATTTTCATTTTAAATGTTATTGAAATTTTGAAAAGAAAAGTTAGGGTATGTCCGAAATTATTATTGATCATAAGTTTAGGAAGTAAAGAAAGGGTTTTTAATAGTAAGGCTGGTCAATAGCTACTTAACAAAGAAAACGAAAATCGATTGACGGATGCAGAAGAAAACGGTACTTAGCTGTTGTATCTTTGCTTAATTATACATAGATTACAATGCAGTATATTTACATTGGAATATTCTAGAATTAAAACCATAACAACTACGGCGAGTGATCTTACAATTATGGAACTTAAGAAATATGAAATACGTACTAAATTCGTAATTTCTAATGGGACTGACCAGCTTAATTTTCAAAAATGCCGCATTTTACATAGTTCGGCTGAATGTGACGACTTACGACGTCATTTAGGCCCAAAATAAGCAATTACCTGACCACAAATCATTCACTAATACACAACGATTAACTATATATGACATCATGTGTTGTGATTGATGTTCCGCTTAACGAGAAAAAAAATGCATCAATTATTAGTTTTTAAATATCTAGTGATTTAATTCATTAACATGTCACAAACATCATGAATGATTGATTTAATTGAATTAAGTTCCCTTTCGACTACTTTTTAGATTGTTTTATTAATAGTGAGTGCCTGGCTGTCAAGTGTTGTTGATAGGCAGTCTCGGACCTATGCCAGACAGTCTTGATTATTTTATATTTATTTTCACTGCCATAACGCGTATGTTTTCTTTACTTAAAGGACTAATTCTGATGCCATCTAAAGGTTCTTCACCATTTAGTTTCGTGATAATAATATGTTAAATTGTTTTGTTGCGTTGTTATTTTTGTTTTACGAATGAAATAAAATTTTTGCTCATTAATTGTTTTATTTAAGCCTTACATAGGCTCTGTTTGTTTATATTTTACTGCGCAGGTAAGCGATCGATCTCACAGACCACTCGGTGTAATGTAGTTTTCATAGCTCATAGACATAATGATATGCATACCGGTATACGCCTTGAAACGTAAAGCCCAAGTTTAAATTTTATTGCTTATTGCACTTTTCAAACCGAAACACAAGACTGTTGGTAGTGTTGGTAACTAGTTGTGCTGGCTGATAGGTTTTATCACCAATAAATATCGGTTAACTATCTTAGTACGCTGATCTAATACTCGCCGTCGGAGCCCCGTGGTTCGTCAGGAACGTCGACCTCCATGACGACCTGGACTTAGAGTCCATCAGTAAGTATCTACAGTCGGCGTCGATGCGCCACTTCGATAAAGCGGCACGACACGAGAACCCTCTCATCGTGGCCGCCGGTAACTACATTCCCGATCCTGCGGACAGAATGGAAAGCAGTCGACGTCGCCCAAAACACGTCATCTCGGATCCTCCCGATCCACTAACGGTGCTTTTAGGTACTTCAAGCACCGGTCACCGTTCTCGTCGAACCCGTCGCTTGCGACGAAGGGCTCGACGAGTAAATTAACTCTCAGACACAGCCCACTGAGTTTCTCGCCAGATCTTCTCAGTGGGTCGCGTTTCCGATCCGGTGGTAGATTCTGCGAAGCACGACTCTTGCTAGGGTTCGTGTTAGCATCGTAGTCAGGTTTGAGCCCCGTGAGCTCACCTACAAACGTTAGGGCGAAGCTGAAATAGCCTCTCAAGGCTATCAGCATAGGTAGGAAAAAAATAAAATAAAAATAGGAGAATGCTGCTATCCATTATTTTGTGATTCCCTTAGTCGCCTTTCCAGGACAGCCACAAGAAGTAATGGGATGGTGCTATTATAGGCTGACTGACACTACAAAAGCTCGATATCGCGCTTATTATTAACCCTTATTTGTTTTACCAAAGAGGATAAAATAGATTTTCTGGTTAATGTATACAATTAAGAATGTGATGTGACGTGCGTTTATTGCGTCAAAAAAACACACAGTATTAATTTAATTGCAAGTCATTTCAGAAAACAGATAAAAACATAATTAATTATAAGTCAGTCATGTTTGAAATTAACGAAAACGATCGACTTTAGATTTAAAAAATGTACGGAAGTTTCTTTGTATAGATGATTTTTTGTTTCAATTACTATTCATTTATAATCGTAGTATGGCGTCATCACTTTTTGCAAACTCGATTAATTTGGCTCCATTGCCAGGAAAACCCACGACCCTGAAAATATCATGGGTTCGCCGATACATTGGTGCAATCAGATACGCTCAACATGAAACACTTCAGCATGGGATGTGTTATGCCTCGTCGAGATTAGATGATGCCGAGAAAGAATTCCGAAAAGGAATTAGGTAATTTACACAAATTTATATTGCTGGTTAGATTTTTGTTACACGATGTTATTTCTTCATCGTAAAAGTACATATTTCCTTAAGAATTGTTACTTGTCTATGCGTCTATCGAACTACACTATCTGGGATTTCTGGGTATATGGAGGGATTTCGTGTCTTTCTGTGTTTTACCGTATGTTATATGGAGAGTACTCTCAGGCATTGTTTTGAGGTGATCGCGTAATGTACGAAAGATCCAAAGACTAACATCAATAGCTTCCTTTGCAGAACCTTGGCTTCTGTTGCAGCGAACGACAGCCCTTGTCCACCACTCGACAATTCTCCGAGACCGCAGTGATCACGAAAGGCAATGCGGTTGGTATATTATGAACATTAATTAAAGTGTCACTTTGAATGCATCAGGCGTTTCATATATTTATTTGCGACTTTAATATTACGGATATATACGGACATATTGGCGACTGCTTCATTGTAGAGTGGGCTGTAATCAGACGCGTTTTAAAGTAAATTCAATAAACCATAATTTAAACCTACCGTCCTAAAGAGGGTAAATCAAAATGAAAGTTCAAAACCCTCTATAGAGTACTAAAGCAAAACACTATTGAATATCAATGAGCAATTGTTTTTGTTACGTGACAGAGTTTACGTAGACATCCCACGAGGAAAGTTATAGTCCAACCTTGAAGGAAATAAAATTTATCTATAGATACTTCGTATTGTTTGTTTATGGACAGGTGAACTTGATCCACTTAGTGTTAAGTAGTTAGAATCTGTGCCTGAATTGCAAGTCGCTACGGGTGAGTTGATTGCTTGATTATCTCTAGGGAAATGAATACAAAGGCGCGACAAATTAATAGGCTCCTGCTTTTCTGCATTAGTAAAATTATGTTCTTTTAATAAAAGTAATGCTGCTATTTTCTTATTGCCTTTAAGGCATTCGAAGGTGGCGTTGAAATATGTGTAGTCTACGTTGTAGTTTGGCTTACATATTTGCGACTGACCAAACTGTCAAATATATACTCTTATTAGGAATTGTAGAGGTATAATAATAATAATAACTCTTTATTTATATAACACCTTAATATGTACACAGTAAAGTAATAAAACAAAATTCGGTATATAAATCGGCGGCCTTATCGCTGAAAGCGATCTCTTCCAGGCAACCTTGCAGGGAGACGAATAAGTTAACTAGACGGTGCTATATCTTAATAAACTTACATAAAAATATATACTTAAATACATATGTGAAAAATAAATACCCTATAAGATAAACTTATATACGATTAAATACAAATAAATACTAAAAATATACAAGATAAAATACAAAAGAAGTAGGAACTTATACAGTATAACTTATAGGTATCTTGATAAATCCAGAAAAAATATATTTAAGAATGCGTTTTTAAAAATTCTAATTTACATCCTCCCTCAAACTGCGTTGAATAGAGCTTAAAAGGCACGACCATCTTGGACTGAAATTAATTATCGATGTTAAAAGACGTAATACAGATTTAGGATTAACCTGTTTCGATAGATCTCTGGAAAACGGAAAAACGGTCTGTTTATTGAATTTAAACTTACAGAAAAGGTTCTGTGGTATTTTACAGTTCCCAAGCTCTCGGATTACTGCCATAACCAGGATTCTGTATAAAATTCACATTATAAAATAAATAATACATTAAAAATTGTTCCTACCCAGTTAAGAACGAAGTCGGTTCCGTATGATTGGGCTTTGAGATAGACTAATGATATGAACTCCAAGATCATAGGAAGTTCATCCATGGCCACCTTTTACGATTCAGTCAACGTCAGGGGTCATGATCTTGTGTGTTACAGTCGCGTACTTATTATTCCGTACGTAAAAGTGTGCCAGGAATACGCTGCGAAGATCGAGACGGTCCGTTTTATTGATGACTTTCCTGTATTTTCAATCTATTTTATATAGACCGACCTATTACGTTTGATTGCCTTCGATAACTTACTGACATGTCAATGATATGACAATTTTAATACCAAATTAGACGGAGGAGGTTTTCAGTCAAAGCAAAACGCAACTATTAAATGTTGAGTCCTATGAGCTCATTTACCAGCTCGCGCGTAGTTGGAATAGCCCTTTAGAGTTTACAACTACCAACGATCAGGTAGGAGAAACGTTAGATACATTTTTAATCGAAGGCGGAGTTTACGTCTGGATCGAAGAACAAATAAAGCTTAGATGGGTGGATGAGCTCACCACGGTCCACTTGGTGTTAAGCGGTTACCGGAGCCCATAGACATCTACAACGTAAATGCCGCCACCCACCTTGAGACATGAGTTTCAAGGTCTATTTTCTATTCGCTCTATGACTGCTAAGATTTTGGAAGCTTATTTAACTTTTCCTTCAAAATAGCCATCTAGAAATATAAACTCCATAACTCCCAATAATGAAGATTGCATTAGACAGGGCGGTAGAACATAACAAACAGTCATGTGTATTGCGCAATGAAACCTGAGCGTTTAATGGGTATAATGTAGGCAGTGACTTGATTATGCCCCTCGTATTGGCAACGTCCATGAGCGACGCAAACCACTTAACATTAGGTGGACCGTATGCTCGTCTACCTACAAAGGCAATAAAAACAACATTGAATTCACCCCATTCGCACCAGTACTGATTTTATTTTCCGGAAAATTGTAAAATTTATAATGAAATACTTCTCGATTAGATAAATACAGTGAAATGCAATTCGAGTGTACATTCTAGAATATATATGACTATTTAATGATTTAATTTGCAACTTTAAATTCACGCCTTGTTTTAGTTTGGTTTCGTTCGATGTTCGCGGGATAATACGGCCATATCGTCTTGATTAGAAACAAGTTCGAGATGCTTCCTCGCTGGAATCTTTTTTGTATTTATAGCATTAAATGATACACGGAATTCTTGTTTATGCGACTGTATCAAACAACAAAAAAAAATTGGCATAAGATGGCTTATCTCTTTACGTCACTGAGCCATATTAAGAATTTAAAATGGATTCAACGCTCAGCCATTTTTTCGACAAACGTGTTTATATGCTAAAAGCATTGTTTTTTTTTCTTCAGGTTGCAATTACAATGACGTTACGACAAAAGATTATTCATTTTTAATCGCCCAGTCTCCGTACACTAAAAAGGTACTAATTACATTAGTTATTTTCCACAGAAGTTTAATGATCGCGCTCTCGAGAGCTCCATTAACTTTTTTAGTATCTACCAAAACACATTAGGTCGTGCATTGACCCTCCCGAATCCCGGAGACAATTAGTTTGGACCATGTTTGAAGATTAAGAAATAATCCAACGAATCCTTACAATTTTTAATCGGGATGAAATTCAACGCATCACATGTCCATACCACGCTAACTGTCCGCCCTTTAATTTGTCAATCACCGGGGCTACTTTCACACTTCCCCTGATATATGTACTCATTCCTTATCTTGTCCATCCTTGTCACTCCACACATCCATCTCAACATTCGCATCTCTTCCGCATGCACTTCTTTTTCAGGCTTTACTTTCGTCGCCCAACATTCAGATCCATACAGCACGACAGATCTAATGATCGTTAAGTAAAGGGAAATGCCAAGTCGCTATAGTAATTTAGGCCCACAGTGCACATCTATATAGACTCATGATAATAATAGCAGACAACGGTATTATAGACAATAATTAAATAATAAAAGAAGTGATTTAGTTAAGTTAAAGGTACTTTCTGTGTTATTATATATATTTTTACAAAATGAATAGGTAGTGAACTATTGAAATAATGTATGATAGAAAAAATTTAATTATTTTTCCGGTTAATTTTCTGTCAACATATTTTTTGTCGGGGCGACATTTGTACGGTAATGTATGGTGGTACCCTTCCAAGCGTAGTCGTATAAATGTTTAATATTTTTGGAAAAATATCTCAAAACATTCTCGCTCACGACTCGGTCGTGCGCGGACGTGCTTTCCGATCCGTGGCCCGCTTGCGAGCTGCGTCTCTGAACTCACAGTTGTGCTCGACAGTGTAGTGACCGTGAATACATCGTGCGTACAATTCGGTAGTGCGGACGTGCCGATCCGTTGGTCGCTTGCGATTTGCGTCTCGGAGTCCATTTTTGTGCGCTAAAGTTTTGTAACCGCGAACCCACCCTTACCAACTGCCTTTTTCAAGGCAAAACCAATCGCTACGTTCAGGCTTCCTGTGGCACTCACAGGCTAGCGATTTCCTAACCCTTCCCAAAACAACAGTCTTTTTCAAGACTAGACCCCCGCTCGCGATTCTGCCTGCTGTAGCACTATACAGCCCGAGCGGGTTCCTTTCCTTTTCCCCGCCGATTGCCGTTTTCACGGCATAGGCATTCCCCCCCCCTGCTCCTTGCTGTCCTGCAGCACAGGGGGGTTACAAATCCTATCCGGGGCCTCGCCTTTCGGCGAGTTCAACAAAAGTCCCGGGGCCGCCCCCCCCGGGCAAGAAGACCGAAAAATGGAAGAAGATTGTGCTAGTGATATTGTCGGGTTCCTCCGGGATAGGTACCCGTCAATTAGGGCCGAGTACCTAGAGTTTAGGGCCGCCCGTGGCAATCCCTCCCCCCCCGCGTCCGTCGCCGCGTACTTCAAACGTGCCTCGGAGGCACGCCGCGCGCCCCCCGCCGCCGCGTCAAGTTCGAGCGCACGTTCCGACGTAGCGACTCACGAAGCGCCTAACGCTACCCCCACCCCCGCGCCCGCGTCGACTACGTCATCGCGCGTTTCGTCCGTCGCGACCTCGATCGTTTCGAGTTCAGGCTCCGATACCGAATCGGAGATGGATTTCGAATCCGCGTCAAGCCCTCAGCCTGGAACTTCGGATGGGTTCCAAACCGTAACGCGCGGTAAAAAGCGTACTCGCGCCGTGGAGTCCCGGAGCTCCACGACGAAGCAGACTAAATCCGCGACCGCCTCCCGCCCGCAGGTAGTCGTGACACCGGAGTCGGACTCCGCTCGCCGTGTAACCCCACCGCCGCGTCCCAAACCCGCGCCCGCTCCTAAAGTAGCTGCCCCGCCCCCGCTGATTCTCCAGGAAAAAACTGCGTGGAACCGCGTTTCCCAGGCCCTTCAGGCAAATAAAATTAATTATACCCATGCGCGTAACGTCGCGCATGGGATTCAGATAAAGGTCGCAACGCCGGGCGACCATAGGGCCCTCTCTTCATACCTCCGAAAGGAGAACATAGGTTTTCACACCTATGCTCTTCAGGAGGACCGCGAGCTCCGCGTAGTAATACGCGGAGTCCCAAAAGAGCTAGATATCGAGTACATTAAGGAGGATCTGACCGCTCAGTCCCTCCCGCTAGTTAGTGTGCACCGGATGCACAGTGGGCGGGGCAAACAGCCCTACAACATGATTCTAGTAGCGCTAGAACCCACCCCGGAGGCCAAAAAGAAGATCGCATGTCTCACGACAATTTGCGGCCTATCCGGGATCTCAATTGAAGCCCCCCATAGACGTGGCACTCCCGGGCAGTGCTACAGATGCCAGCTTTACGGCCACTCGGCTCGTAATTGCCACGCGCGCCCCCGCTGCGTAAAGTGCCTCGGCGACCACGCCACACTAGATTGCTCGCGTGTTAGGGAAACCGCGACCGAACCTCCAAGCTGTGTCCTATGCCTTAAGCAAGGGCACCCCGCGAACTACCGTGGATGTCCTAGGGCTCCGCGAAAACGTCCGACCCACCCAGCCCCCCGAACCGTCGGCCCAAAGACTTCGGCGCCTTCAGTGCCGAAACCCGCTTTCGTGCCGGCTGCAGTTCCCACGGTGTCGGCGTGGAAAAAACCGCTGCCGTATACGAAGGCGGGAACGGAAACCGCACCCCCGCCCCCGCTCGTGACACGCCCCGCGCCCCAGCCCCTGCTCGCACCTCGCCCCGCGCCCGCGTTCCGTCCCCCGCAACCCTCTGCCGTCAACGACTTCGCGCTCGTGCGTGACTTCGTCACCGCAGTCAACTTCGACCGTCTGCGATCGTTCGCAGACGCGATACGTAGGTCGGTAACCCCCGAACAGCGGCTCGCGGCCGCTTTCGATCACATGGACGTCTACGAGTCCGTGTCGCGTACGTTATAAAATCTTTACCGATAATCAATGGCGCAAAAAGGTAGAGAAAAACCGTATTCCCTTACGTTAGCATTCTATAATGCTAACGGACTCGCGCGGCAACGCGATCAAATTTTTGAATTCCTCCGCGATAATCTTGTAGATATTCTATTAGTGCAGGAAACCTGTCTGAAGCCCTCGCGTCGCGACCCGAAAGTCGCGAACTACGTCATGGTTAGGAATGACAGACTCACCGCCTCCAAAGGCGGGACTGCCATTTACTATAGACGGGCCCTGCACGTTGTCCCTCTCGATACTCCCTCGCTCTTACATATCGAGGCGTCAGTGTGCCGTATCTCGCTGACGGGACACCAGCCGATCGTCATCGCATCCGTTTATCTCCCCCCGGACAAGCCCCTTCTGAGCAGTGACATCGAGTCACTGTTCGGCATGGGAGACTCTGTCATCCTGGCAGGCGATCAAAATTGCCACCACACTAGGTGGAACTGCCATCGTACAAACGTCAACGGTAGGCGTCTCGACGCGTTTATAGACGACCTCACCTTTGAAATAGTCGGTCCCCCAACTCCAACATGTTATCCGTATAACATCGCGCTCCGTCCGAGCACTATAGACCTGGCATTGCTTAGGAACGTAACTCTGCGCTTGCGTTCCATCGAAGCAATGTCAGAGCTCGACTCAGACCACCGACCTGTCGTTATGCAGCTCGGTCGCCCTCACAACCCAGTCACTGTTACGAGGACCATGGTGGATTGGAATAAGCTGGGCACGTGCCGAGCCGAAGCCGCTCCGCCAATCCTCCCTTGCGGCCCGGATTCGAATCCATCCCCCGAGGACACCGTCGAATCCATAAACATCATTACCGATCACATCTCTTCCGCGATCATTAGATCTTCAAAAGAAGTCGATGTGGAGGACAGCTTCCACCGCATCAGACTGTCCCCCGATCTTAGGAATCTCTTAAGAGTTAGGAACGCGGCAATCCGGGCCTACGATCGTCTTCCCACGCATTCAAACCGGATTCGGATGCGTCGTCTACAACGCGAAGTCCACTCCCGCTTAAGCGACGCGCGTAACGATAATTGGCATAGTTATCTAGAACAACTCGCGCCCTCCCACCAAGCATACTGGCGACTAGCTAGGACTCTCAAATCCGAAACTACCGCTACTATGCCTCCCCTCATACGCCCTTCAGGCCAACCACCGGCATTCGATGACGATGACAAGGCTGAGCTGCTGGCCGATGCACTGCAAGAGCAGTGCACCACCAGCACTCAACACGCGGACCCCGAACACACCGAGTTAGTCGACAGGGAGGTCGAGCGCAGAGTTTCCCTGCCGCCCTCGGACGCGTTACCCCCCATTACCACTGACGAAGTTAGAGACGCGATCCACAACCTCCAACCTAGGAAGGCACCCGGCTCCGACGGCATCCACAACCGCGCGCTAAAATTTTTGCCAGTCCAACTGATAGCAATGTTGGCTACAATTTTAAATGCCGCTATGACGCACTGCATCTTTCCCGCGGTGTGGAAAGAAGCGGACGTTATCGGTATACATAAGCCGGGCAAACCGACAAACGAAACTTCTAGTTACCGTCCGATTAGTCTCCTCTCGACGATAGGAAAAATTTACGAACGGCTCCTTAGGAAACGCCTCTGGGATTTTGTTACCGCGAACAAAATTCTCATTGACGAACAGTTCGGATTCCGCTCTAAACACTCGTGCGTACAACAAGTGCACCGCCTCACGGAGCACATTCTGATAGGACTAAATAGGCGTAAACAAATCCCGACCGGCGCCCTCTTCTTCGACATCGCGAAGGCGTTCGACAAAGTCTGGCACAACGGTTTAATTTATAAACTGTACAACATGGGAGTGCCAGACAGACTCGTGCTCATCATACGAGACTTCTTGTCGAATCGTTCTCGTCCCCGTCAACTGACCGCCGGAGTCCCGCAAGGCTCCGCGCTATCCCCGTTATTATTTAGTTTGTATATCAATGATATACCCCGGTCTCCGGAGACCCATCTAGCGCTCTTCGCCGATGACACGGCTATCTACTACTCGTGTAGGAAGATGTCGCTGCTTCATCGGCGACTCCAGATCGCAGTAGCCACCATGGGACAGTGGTTCCGGAAGTGGCGAATAGACATCAACCCCACGAAAAGCGCAGCGGTGCTCTTCAAAAGGGGTCGCCCTCCGAACATCACTTCGAGCATCCCACTCCGTAGTAGGCGCGCAAACACCTCCGCCGTTAGTCCCATCACTCTCTTTGGCCAGCCCATTCCGTGGGTCTCGAAGGTCAAATATCTAGGCGTCACCCTCAACAGAGGGATGACATTCCGTCCCCATATAAAAACGGTACGCGACCGCGCCGCGTTTATTCTAGGACGACTCTATCCAATGCTTTGTAGTCGAAGCAAACTGTCCCTCCGCAATAAGGTAACTCTCTACAAAACTTGTATACGCCCCGTCATGACGTATGCAAGCGTAGTGTTCGCTCACGCAGCCCGCACCAACTTGAAATCCCTTCAGGTTATTCAATCACGATTCTGCAGGATAGCCGTCGGAGCGCCTTGGTTCCTTAGGAATGTGGATCTCCACGACGACCTGGAGCTCGACTCTTTTAGTAAGTATCTACAGTCGGCATCGCTGCGCCATTTTGAGAAGGCGGCACGACATGAGAACCCTCTCATCGTAGCCGCTGGAAATTACATACCCGACCCAGTAGACCGAATGGTAAACCGTCGACGTCGCCCAAAGCACGTCATTACGGATCCTCCTGATCCATTAACGGTGCTTTTAGGCACCACAAGCACCGGTCACCGTCCTCGTCGAACCCGTCGCTTGCGACGAAGGGCTCGACGAGCGAACTAACCCATAGACACAGCCCACTGAGTTTCTCGCCGGATCTTCTCAGTGGGTCGCGTTTCCGATCCGGTGGTAGATTCTGCGAAGCACTGCTCTTGCTAGGGTCAGTGTTAGCAACTCTCCGGTTGAGCCCCGCGAGCTCACCTACTAACGTTAGGGTGAAGCTGAAATAGCCTCTCAAGGCTATCAGCATAGGTAGGAAAAAAAAAAAAAAAAAATATCTCCAGTTTGCACAGAATCATGAATACAAGGAAGAACTAGGATAAATATTAATATTTTTTTTTAGTGTAACCAGATTACTGTGCAGCTCTGGGCCTAGATATTTTACCTTGAGCTTAAGGTGCATTCTACGATCGCATGCTGTTGCAGAGACCTATCGCCATTTCACCCAACCAGCGTTTATTCGGCTTTATACTTTCATTAATGACTGTTCAATTTAAAACAGTTATACACAACGACTTGTCATTCCTTGAAGTGTTCGAATCAGTTTCTCAAACACTTGACATTTAGGATTCATTACTATAGTGATAACCGTTACTTACAATTTATTTACACACAGATCTTGAGCGATGGCTGCAAAAAGATTCTTAAATAAAAAAATACTATGCCTTTTAAAAAAGAAGTCAAAACTGTTTGCTATGTACATTCAAATTAATGGTCTCGACTCTCGATTTATAAGTTTAAAATATATAATAAGTAATTATTACATTAAGTGTCTCCTTACACGTGGCTCGGACTGAGTAAAAGTTATGCGGTTTGACTCTCGTCAGATATGAAATTCTTAATCATTTTTTTTCTTAATTAAAACTACTTCTACAGTTTAATCTCGCGCTTTTTATTGTCATTATACAATACTAGCTGTACTCGTCCGCTTCGCTGGGCATTTAAAATTAACATTATTATTTCTCACCCCCACAAAGATTCTCATCATTAACGCCCCCGCAACTGGTGTAGGGAATCCAACCCTCATATAAATATTAACCTATCCATTAAGTACATATATTTTCTAAATGGATACCAAGTTTCAAGTCAATCGGATGCATGGTTCAGGAGTTATAACGGAACATCCGTAAAAACCACTGTAGATTTATATATTAGTACAGATTATTTAGAACGTTTGGAATTCTTTACAGATTACTCTCCTTTTTTTAGGAGGGATGGTTTGCTGGCCTTTCCAGTTTCACCAGAACATGTGGGAGAGTTGAGACTTTGCAATGAGGGGCGGGATTTGCTGTCAGCTGGCCGAGCGCGTCCATAGGCGACCTAGAAACTCAAGGGTAGCTGTTTCGAGAATATCCGGCGAGATACAGATTAGGTTTCACATTGAACTTCACACATTTTTCACTGGTGGTAGGACCTGTTGTGAGTCCGCATGGCTGGGCATCACCACCCTGCCTATTTCTGCCGTGAAGCAATAATGCGTTTCGGTTTAAAGGGTGGTGCAGCCGTTGTAACTATACTGAGACCTTAGAACTTATCTCAAGTTGGGTGGCGCATTTACGTTGTAGATGTCTATGGGCTCCAGTAACCACTTAACACCAGGGGGCTGTGAGCTCGTCCATCCATATAAGCAATTAAAAAAAAAGAACTCTTTGACGAGTTCGACGAGTACCCACGGGGTTACGTTTAACTATTTTTACCACTTTTGAAAAGCAAACAAAATAATATAGTTAGTCAAAACAAAATAATAACAAGATAATACCGGTGTTAATAATTAATAATTGTAACCGGGGTTAATAATTGTAACCGGTGTATACAATATTGATACGATCCGGTTTCTTTTTAATATGAAAGCAATCAGTCTTGTTTGCTTTTGAAGGCAATAAATCTGCTCTTCGCTTCAAGTAGACTTTTTGTGAGGCTACTCTGAGCACGAACGTTATTTAACTAGCATCAATTAAATTCCATAAGAAATACTGGTAGTATTTTTTTTTGTTCCGCGAATTATTTATGTTTTTGTACAGTTTTTTTTTTTTTTCTTTCTTTTGCAACGTTTTTGCGCGTCGTTCAGTTTCTATTGTTCTACAAATGGTTAAAATGGTTATTTCAGAAGTTTTCGCGCGCTGTATAATTTTATTAAGAACTTCGAAGAAACAAATCAAAATCGCATATTAAATGAAAACTTTAGGACGTGGCGATGTTAAGGCGTTGTAGAAGCGATTTGACTTGTTCTCGCGGGTTTAGTGAATCATGACCGAGGACTTACATAAGCAATCAAACCCTATGACGTCAGCCGGAAAGTGACGCCTTGCGTAGGCCACAATTGTAACTTTAACGTGGATCCGATAGAACACATAATTTTCGCTGAGCACTTGCTGTTGGCCCCGAATTAGTGGCGCAGGATTAGTATCAGACATGTCGTTGCAGATTATCGAGACTACAGTCTCTACCTTCTGCGCCTTGGCATTGCCAATATATTAGGTGACGCTTGGATTGGATGGACGGAAGGGTTTAGCGGTGAGCCGCTAAATCCTTCTCCAAATCCTCACGGACCAAATATCGGCTCTGCCGGGTGCCTTCAAAAACACAAACGACAATAAATACTAATCTCTTCGATTAGGAACCCCTTTGCTGAAATTCATTATGATCCAAAAATCGATCGATTGAAAAGTTCTAATTCAAACATTAATCAAAATAAATTTCCACGTAACGACTAAAAATCGTATCATGAAAACACAACATGTATCAGAGTCGACAATAAAATTACATTAACTCGACAAAATGGATTTAACGAAAGCATTCGTATTCAGTGACTGTTCGCAAATTCTATCCGAAATCTTTGAATGACGTCAGTCAGTATTTAAATGACCTTTACTTGGTATAACTTTAATGAAAATACAATATTATTATTCTAAGAGCACATTCCCGATCCTGCGGACAGAATGGAAAGCAGTCGACGTCGCACACTGTCTTATTATCGAGATCTAGCAGAACTTAATTAAAAAATAATACTCTCTAAATATTCCTAAAACTCCCTTTATTACACAGGTGTATAACTAAATAACCGATATTAAATAAAATTAATAAGTGTGTAACACCATACAACACAGGGGAAGTCTCGAAACATAGCTTATGCGTACTAGCACGAGTGTATTGTTTAGTTTTACTTTATTGCAGAATGCGAACAGGTCTGTTCTTGTCGTTTAAAGTGCTATAATTGGTCATTTTTATCGTTTGTTATATAATCGAGGATACGTTAAGGTAAGTTTGAACCTTATAATATTGAAATGTTATTAATTAATAACGTTTTTGCTGTAGTCCTTGAAAAAAAATTTTTTTGTGTGTTAGTGTTGACTTTTAAAAATGTATGCAAGTGTATACACCGGGAAATCACTGTCATAGCATTCTACGGTTAATGTTCTTTGAAATTTAGTTGGAATCCCTTGCTCCTATTTGCCCCGCTCATACATTTTTTTTTGTTTTCAGCGCAATGAAAAGGCGAGATATTTTTAATATATGGTTTCCAAGTAATAAAAAAAGGTCAAAATAACCTTATAATTGAAAAAATACTACAATACTAGCTGACCCGGCAAACATTGTTTTGCCATATATAAGATTTCTAGGGAATTTCTAGTGTACAAAAAAAAACCTAACTTATTGTAAGTGTGTAAGGATGTGGTAAATGAGTGAAAGAGGTATGTAGTGCTGTGAACGATGAGGGAATATATAATAAAAATAACAAAACCTCATTCAACCACATAATACCTCATTATAACAAAAAAAAAGTCCAAATAAAAAAAAAATGTTAGGGGTGGACAACCCTAATCACTTAGGGGTATGAAAAATAGATAGTAGCCGATTCTCAGGCTTACTGAATATGCATAAAAAATTTCATGAGAATCGGTCAAGCGGTTTTTTCGGAGGAGTATGGGAACGAACATTGTGACACGAGAATTTTATATATTAGAAGAAGATTATGACATAGAGAACTGTAGAAACCCTCCAAGATCACTTCAAATGTTAATAAGTAGTCTTACAACAAAAATACAATCTAAATGGGAGAAATGTAAGCGAACATAACAGGGATCAATCTGAATTTAATCAAACATTTCTGTTATCTTGGAGGCACAAGACATATGCCGAAGAGACAAGAAAACTTTATTTAGTACATTCATTGTTCCTGGTACTACATGCCTTCTAGTATACACAAAATCCTCTCACACTCAAAAGAAGTAATTGAGACATGCGTTTTACCTTTGGACCAATTAGCAGAAGAAGCTCAAGAAGCGAACAATAAGGAATATAGGAGGAATCGCGAGTATTTCAGCAGGAAAACAAGCAGAATTAACACCAATCGAGACGTACTTATCCAATTCCTGATAGGTTCAGATCCACTTCTATCTTCCAAATCAACAGTGCAAAATAGAACATGGGAGAAGAAACTTACTCGACGGAGGAAGATGGGTAGAAGGTTATGCGAATTTTTTTTAGTCTTTAGAATATATTTAGGGGTGTAAAATATATTTCTTGTGTATTTAGAACAAAGTTGCAGTATTAAAAATAATATTTTTAAAGAAAATAAAGAAATAATTGATTTTTATTAATAATTAATGTTATTTATTTATTTAGAAATACGAAATAACATCTAATATTAACATTTTATGACACGTAAAATTAAAAAAAGATAAATTCACGCAAGATTGAATTAAGTTCTGCTAGATCTCGATAATAATACAGTGTGCGTCGCCCCAAACATGTCTTTTCGGATCCTCCCGACCCACTAACGGTGCTTTTTGGCACCTCAAGCACTGGTCCTCGTTCTCGTCGAACCCGTCGCTTGCGACGAAGAGCTCGACGAGTAAATTAACCCTCAGACACAGCCCACTGAGTTTCTCGCCGGATCTTCTCCGTGGGTCGCGTTTCCGATCCGTTGGCAGACTCTGCGAAGCACGGCTCTTGCTAGAGCTTGTGTTAGCAACGTCGTCAGGTTTGAGCCCCGTGAGCTCACCTA
Source organism: Bombyx mandarina (assembly GCF_030267445.1). Classification (NCBI taxonomy): domain Eukaryota; kingdom Metazoa; phylum Arthropoda; class Insecta; order Lepidoptera; family Bombycidae; genus Bombyx; species Bombyx mandarina. Next base: position 4,681,129 of record NC_143222.1, on the reverse strand, counting down.
CTAGTTAAGGTTACGCTGAAATAGCCTCTCAAGGCTCTTAGCTTAGGTAGGGAAAAAAATTATTCTAAGAGCATCAGCATTCTTTTTAATCAAAGTCGAAACCTTTTTGTACTAAAACTATTGATTTTATTTGAAGTTAATTTTTTTAGGATGGTTAGGGTTATTGTTGTCCCAAAAAACTTTCCAGTTACGCCAGGACAGATGGGCGAGCACGGGCCCAGTCGAGAGGGGCAGGATTTGCTGACAGTTGTCCGAGCGCGTCCAAAGGAAACCTAACAGCTCAAAAGTAGCTGCTTCCCAAAAGCATCTTCTACCGAATTGGAATCGCGACCTGCTAAGAATATCCGGCGAGAAACTCAGCGTGCTGATGTTACGGGTTTGGTTTCGCGCCAAGCTCCTTGACGAGTTCGACTTATTTTTACGGTACCTTGCTTTTGTTACGGAACACAGAAAAATCTTGTTATTAGTTAACACTATAATAGGCAGTGAGACTGTTTCCCCAAAAGATATTGATGATTTTGTTAGAGATGATTAATTGGCAGCTACTAAGTAAAAAGAAAAAAAATTTTTTTTTTTTCGATCCATTGTAACCGGTGCCATCTAGGCGGGCTTCGGATAGCCTGCCGACCGAGAGGGCTGGTGGTCGTGGCGTCGATGACCGCCGGTCCGGCGTCCTGAGGGGGAACCTTACGAAAAACACAGCCGTACTTCTCGGCATCACTCCTAGTATCTCGTCCTGAATTAGGCGTAGTAACTCTACCCCCGGCATGAAAATCTTTAGCCAGCCCATACCTTGTCTCAAAGGGCAAGTACCTCCTTCTAAGTAGTTTCTATAAGAAATTATTTTAAGGTAGCATCATAACACTACTTTGATAAAGCGGCACGACACGTTAACACTCTTATCGTAGCCGCCGCTAGTTACACATTTGCCCCGGGCAAAGGATAAAGCAAAGCCGCCGCCGCTAAAACTATGTCTGGTCACTGGTCGGATACACCGAATCCGCTCGCGGTGCTTTTGAAAATGAAATAAAAACTGTATATGTAGATTTTTAGTACATATGTATATAATACATAAACAAGTCAAAAGCTCGTCGAAGAAGATGCTACGCTCCTGGTTCAACCCTGCGGACTTGGCACACTAAGCATGCTGAAACGAAGAAGAGTTGCTGTTCAAGTAGACAGTATTCTCCCGAGATCCGTTTAGGTTGCGTAGAGCAACAAAATAGCTATAAATTTTCTTAAATCCTTTTGGATTAGCAAGGATTTAATAAAAAAAGGTTAAAAGGATTTTAAAAAGTTTATGGCTATAAAACACTCAAAGCGACGGTTCGACGAGACTCGCAATTTTTAAATTAGCTATCAACATTTTTCTTACGTCTTATGTTGCTTATGTCATATGGGTTCTTTATAGCATTATTATTTTTACTGCTTTGGTTTACCTGGCGTTAAGTGGTTAGCGATGTTCGTAGGCATCAGAACATCAACACCGACATCCGCCTTGAGACATGAGAACGAAGTCTGAATAGTACTTTACTGTTGTCCCAGCATCCAAACTAATATGCATGACTGCTTAACAGCAGAACATATCTTTGCCTCCCCAACCCCAGCAAAATAATACCGTGAACGAATCCAGAACAGGATTTATTGTTATGTTTTAATTTAATGTTTTATGTGGTTTTATGATGTCCTGGTACTTCAAAATAAAAACTTTAATATTGCACAATTCTCTCTTTGATTTATTTATTTCTTAACTAATTGAAACATTTTTCAATTAATTGGAAAAGCTAAGAAGTACGTAAGTATGCTAAGTATAGAGAAACTTATTGACGGCTAGTGGAGAGTTGATTAATACAAAATTAAATACTTCTTATCGCAATTTCATATCAATATGGCGTATTATACAAGCAAAGAAGCTCCTGACTGCCGCGTCACGAAAGACTATCGACCGTACGAGATCCATTCTTTATTAAGATTAAGATTAAAAACCGCGTTCAGGACGTATATAAACAATAAACATGGTCTACCCTACGTACGTACTCAGAATACTTGATATCCTAAAGGCGTCTTCGTCAGAACACAGGTGTGTTGCATAGCTCTTATGCATAAGCTCCCAGCCCTTTGATTATTCACAATACAATACACGAACACTCCCAATTAATTAGACGGCGCAAATACCTGGCTTAGTGCGTCCTCGGCTTCTTTTTCCACTTAAACGTCATTATATACGTTCATTCTTAATGACGTCATTAATACTAACTGCATTATTAATAGACTACCGACCCGGCCTCGCTTCGCTTCGGGAACCGTAATTTATTATTGATCAATTATAAAATTTTCTCTCTTCATCTTTCATAATATAGCGCACTCAGTTTATAGTCATAACTTTTTAAATATTTGTCCAAATAATGTAGTGTAAATGACAAAGTTTAACTACTTTAAATACCAGATGCGATAAAAGTATTTATTTCTTTTAATATAAGTATCAATTTGTTACTACCAAATATGGGTTAGAAATGAATTGTCAATTTTTACTATATTTATGGTTCACTATTTTGACGATAATGGCTTACATATAAGAGATAGATATATGCTCTCCCGGGATTTTATGTAGGACTATTTAAGATAAACATTTCCATTATACATTATCTACTCCAACAATTTTTGCAAGCCAGAATATCTCGTAGATGACAGATTTTTTCCTACTTACTTGAGACACTTATCGTTATATTTTGAATAATTCACGCGATATCTTTATTAATTATAGCCATGTGTTATTCTGATGAGTAAGCTATATTATTGTAAAGTTTCATCAAAATCCATTCAGTAGTTTTTGCGTGAAAGAGTAACGAACATACATCCATACGTTTTTACAAACTTTCACATTTATAATATTAGTAGGAAGTAGGATATGTCGATTTGGGAATCCCGTAAGATACCATAGTTCTTCGGCTACACGTACCTAATACCAGATGTCTTATCAATGATATTTTTTCTCTGGGACATTTTATTGCCTTCGACCTAGCGCGTAGATAGATGATTACTAACTAATTACTATTTTATTATACACTGATTACAAACTATTATTAACTTGGTTATTTCCATTTACGTCAATAGGAAAGCTTTTTGTCCCGTTTACTGTGATTAAATATGATTTTGTGGTCTCTAAATTAGCTTGAGCCCTATTAATTTTTATAGTTTGCCAAATTTATGATCGCCGAATAATTGCATGGATTATGCGGTCGGTAATTTATTCTAATGCCGTTTAATAGAAAACAAGATATTGGACAGATACCTGAATCTCGCTAAAAATAAATTCAAGTTATGCTTGCATATATACATTAAAGTTCCGAACAATAAAATTCGGACCGTCGGTTTGTCGCCCACTAGATGAAAGAATTTCTTTTTGTTGTTACCGCTGGTGACCAGCGATGGAACAATTGCAGCCTTCACACTACATCATCAGCACGTCAAGATCTTCGACTACTTCCTATCTCTTTGCAGTTAAACAAAGTATGGTTGACGAATGTATTAATATAATACTATTTCGTGATAGTTTTATTTCTGTGTCACATTTCAAATAAAATATCTCTAAAAAACCAATATAGGTACTATTTGTTAGTTACAGGATAAACGATAGTATAAATAAATAATAATAATAAATAAATATTTACTAACAATCAAGCCACGTTAACTTGTCCCGTGATAAGTTCATAAAGAACTTGTGTTACAGGTACCAGATAACGGAAATAAATGTAAGATTTTTATTGTACACATACATATATTTAATATACATCCATAACCCTGGAATAGACATTTATATTTATCATACAAATATCTTCCCTTGGCGGGATTCGAACCCGCGACCCCCGACCCGAATATCATTTTTAATTGTTGTTTATGCATTTAAAATTTTTATTAAGCTATTCTTTGATTGTTCTTTCGGCAAGATGCACGAAATCATATCGTCTTTTCGCATTAAAAGTGTACAATTTCCTAAAATATTCGAAATTGAGATAATATGCGGAATCATTTGGTATCACCAGTATTTTTCACATAAATACTGTCAAAAGAGCGTAGTTTAGTTTTAGTTTTTTTTTTATATTTTACCTGTTTTGGCTACTATTAACAAAATTAATTTATAATTTTATCTTACTTTAATAGACAGATAATTAATATTAAAAATATCACATGTTAAACCTTTAAAACACTCTCCTGTAAAATTAGTAATTTTTGAGATTATACAGTTTTAATGCGAGAAGACGATATATAAATGTAACGATAATTTGTTAAAATGACCCGTGATACATCAGAATGCACCGTCATAGAATTACGCACGTCATTTGATTCAGAAAAACGTACTTTCGTGTTGAATCATTCGATTTTTTTTTTTTGGTCTCCTAACGATCTGAATCTTTTTTTTTGTAACTTTTTATTAATATTATACAAGGTCTCAGGTAACTTATTCTTGTCTTTTAAGTGTTTCTGGCTAATCCAAAAAAAAATAATTCAGCAAAAGATAAATAAAACTTTTGACCGCACTTTAATTTTTAGGCGTACGCTTTAGGATCCATAACAAAATCGATATGACATTTAAAATGCATGGTCATGTTTCCAGTTTTACATCGGTTCTCACTAGACTTACTACACGAAACACCGATACAACATTTTAATTAGCTTATCATCATCATATCAAACATAAAACAAAAAAAATCGCCGGTGAAGAGCGGTATTAATTAATTAATTATTAATTTACGTAGAAGATTGAACTAGCTCCTTCCTTGCCTTGTGTCTCAATATTCAAAGGCAGAACGCACGAATATTTCGCGGCCGAAATGAGCAAAATAAATCAATCTTAAGGAACAAATTATACAAAACATTGACATACATACATTAACATATTTTATAGATATAAAGCGCCCAGACAAATAGAACACAAAACTATTTGGCTGAGCCTTTGCTCGCCTACCTGTCCAAGTGAAACTGGAAAGGTTTCCGGACCTTTAGTAATCCTTCCTTCATAAAAAAAAACCCAAAGCTGTTCGACATGCGAACGCTTGCCAGAACTGGAAAACCAACCAATGACCCAGAGCAGCAACCAGTACAATGCTTGCGAGCTCTCAATACGCTCTACCACCAGTTGATACTTTATACTCACATCCCAGTCACCATCACGTTGTAATGTCTACGGGATCCAGTAACCATTTAACACCAGGATATCCTGAAGAACCATCTAGGACAATAAAAAAGAAATGTCAACGAGGTATTAAAACTACGCACCAACTCTTCCTTATATATATTTTAAAATTTAATTTAAAAACTATGAAAATAATTATTTAAAATTTAATTATTATTCAAATTATTAATTATTTCAAACAACAATGACATTCAAACAAAGCCAAAAGAAATCGAATGAGTTCCGATTCATTCATGGCTATGTTATAATGTGCCGCGGAACTTGTTTGTCAAGTTTTAATAAATTCATATACTCAAGTAAATACGTGAATGTTTATGCAGCCCCGTTATGAAGTCGCTATTTTATAAAAAAAACTTTTAGTAAAGTTATTAAAAAGATTAAAACATTATTAATAATTTAGTGGGTGTGTGGAAAAATCCCCTTTAAAACCCAATAATTTAGTGGGTAGGTACATTTACTCGTATGGAAAAACCCTCTTTAAATCACAATGTGTATTTTTTTTTGGTTTCATAAGACCGATGCTAACGTGCTGAGCTTAGACATAGTCCGATTCCACAAAAATAATAATGAAGTAGATAAAAAAAAACACACTGACGTATATTTGGTGAGGTCCAAAAAAACTGAGTTACACGCAGCAGTGTAATTATGATTCTGAGTAATGTTTTCTACGGTGAAGATACATTCTCGGCCGCTTAACGTATGATGTCGAGGCACCCCATGAATACCAAACCCAACGCACTAAAAAACTTAAGTCTGCCTCTGTTTCTTCTGCCTTGTGAACTAGAGATTAATTTCACATCCATTCTAAATTATACATCACTACATAGTATAAAACAAAGTCGCTTTCTCTGTCCCTATATCTGTCTGTCCCTATGTATGCTTAAATCTTTAAAACTACGCAAGGGATTTTGATGCGATTTTTTTTAATAGATAGTGTGATTGAAGAGGAAGGTTTATATGTATGATAACATCCATTAAATAGTGGAGAAATCAATAATAAATTACAGTTTTCAAAGCGAAGCGAGGGCGGGTCGCTAGTCTCATATAAAAGACTCTTTCCATGAGCACATGAATTTGATGATTCGTATAAAGGTCCAACAGTTCATACAGTTGTAGTGGGCCGAATGTAAACAAGGGATATCGCGTGTTTAAAATGCAAACCAGAGAGCTAAAAAAGTATAGACAGATCTAAGCTTATTTGCTTGGATAGAGTTGACAGGGAGGCAGAAGTTACCGGAATGAGAAATAGTAGGACGATCCCATTAAATGGAAAATGTTGGGAGGTACAGTGGCCTCAACGACGAGATACTTTGAAAAGTACCATCGATTTGGCTGTATGGAGAATTAACATTAATCTATATTTTCCAGAAGGTGTCGTAAAAGGGGCTTGCTAGGATTAGATAACAACCCTCTCTGTGAAATACCAGCGTATTGCGCTAACGCAGTATGCTTGTGTGTAAGTAAAATCTTACATTCAACGGCCCCTTTGCCCATTAATCTAATAAAAATATTGCTATTTATGATAAAACTTTTTTGGTTGAATATTGTCAGTATTTTAATTATTTTTCTGGATTTCGAAGGTGACGACTGGATGAGCCACCCCTCCTGATAGTTTTAACAATTCTAGGGGTAGATTCAGCCTCTGACCGCCATCGAGAACTGTCCTAAAACCCCGTTCGAAAAAGGGCATACCATAGCGATGAGAGAACACCGTAGAAAGAAATTCATTCATAAGCCGGATGGTACGTAGCAAAAATGATTTGTGGATAAACACAATGGGTCTAAGTAATATGCAGTATTAAGTTATAAAACTGGCGAATATTTTACTGGTGGTAGGACCTCTTGTGAGTCCGCACGGGTAGGTACCACCGCCCCGCCTATTTCTGCCGTGAAGTAGTAATGCGTTTCGGTTTGAAGGGTGGGGCAGCCGTTGTGACTATATTGAGACCTTAGAACTATATCTCAAGGTATGTGGCGCATTTACGTTGTAGATGTCTATGGACTCCAGTAACCACTTAACACCAGGTGGGCTGTGAGCTCGTCCATACATATAAGCAATAAAAAAAAAATAATAAAAAAAATAATAATAATATATTGTACAAAGAGTTTCGTTTTACAACCGGCAATGTTTATTTTTAGCATCATGCTTGGAAAGCTTGAGCTACTTGAAGGACTTCTGAATGTCGACTTTGAAACTAAAAACAAAATAATCGTCTGGGCTTAAAATCAGATTGCATCATTTTGGTTTTTACAACCCATTATAAACGCGAAAACTTCCACATACCCAAAAAACTCGTACGTCACAAACATACAATGCGAAAGGCAGGTGAACCACGTGATTTCATAAAAAAAAAGGTGTAATTTTATCCGCTGAAGCTAAAAATATCACATATTCGGAGAATAAAAAACTTTTGACTCACATTTAAAAAAGAACGTCGTTCAGTTAAGGCCTTTTTTCTCGGGCCGGTGGCCGAACCTCCTACGAGATCCCCGCGCCTGTTCAATTAAGGCCTGACGCATTTTTTTTATGGGTCGGAAAGTAATCGCAGCACTCACCCACCTAGTGTTAAGTGGTTACCGGAGCTCCTAGACAATGATATAAATGGCGTCACCAACCACGAGACATGAATTCTAAGTCTTAGTTTTACAATGACTGCCGCACCCTTCAAACCGAAACGCATAACTACTTCACGGCAGAAATAGGCAGGATAGGTGGTACCTACCCGCGCGCACTCACAAGAGGTCCTACCACCTGTAATGAAATGGTTGAAAGGAATATTAGACGTTATTGAACACCCATAGATAAGTATGTTTAGTATAGTCAAAATTTATCAAAGCACATATTTTAGTACATCACTTTCATACACTGAATGTTATGATCTTTTGTTATTAGAGATGCATAGAATTGTAATGTCTGAGATCAATTAAAATACATATAATGAGCGTCAATAATCAGTTAAGTTCTGTTGAAGATCCCAAATAAATAAATATCAAAGCTTTCACGAAGGTTGAGGGCATAGAGGGCGAGGCATTAGGGATGAATACCGATACGGTAAGTAGTTGAGATTGACGGGATCATTTCGGAAAATTTCTAGTACAAAAATTAGCAAAGTTTGTCCTAAAACTCGAAGACTCCAAATTATTACACAAATAACGAGAAATAACAATTAGGTTTTTATGTTTTTAAATCTAATGCGATCATCTACACTGATAATTTAATTGACATGTTATTGGTATTTCAAGAACACAACATTTTTTAGCGATCTAATTGGCCTTTTTTTTATTTATTTCAATTATGTAAATTTGATAAAGTTGAATGACATCAAAATGGTTTTTAGTTAAAATCACACTTTATATTATATATTTCGGAACTCTGCTAACGGTTTATTTTATTAGTGCCAACATTTTTTTTTTTAATTTGTTCCGTAGTGCTACTTTTTTTGTTTTTTTTTCCTCCCTGACCTAATAGCCTTGAGAGACTATGTCAGCATAGCCCTAACGTATTGGTGAGCTCTCGGGGCTCAAACCAGAAGGCGTTGCTAGCACTGGCCCCAGCAAGAGCAGTGCTTCGCAGAATCTACCACCGGATCGGAAACGTCCTGCTATTTCTGCTACGATACAATCATGCTGTAGCGTGCAACATTGGCACACCAAGTCGCATTCGGGCATCATCGGGCGCGATCGGAATTCCCGAATGCGCAGATGTCACCTGACGCCAGTCAACAAGATTCGCGTGCCGATTTAAGTTTAACCTATATCGTAACATTCATATAATTAGTAGGTATAGTCTAGTGCCTAGCGTCGTTTTCTCCATTTTTGTTAATATTATAATATTGTACACATCCAAAACATGATGAGTATTTATGAAATAATGTGTTTGATTTATTTATTTTGAGTAAGAGTTCCCGCTAATACGGAGAGCAAATAACAAACCATAATGCTTTCCATAATGTTGATAAGTATTTTTACCTGGTTGCCCTAGCCGTACGCTTCATCATCACTGATATACTCTTACACGGAACTTAGCCTGAAAGAATTTTCTAGCATTTGCCCTATAAATAGCAGTTCTTCGATGAATCTACCATACGATCGCGATTCCTGACGATGACAGAAAAATCCGGCGAGGCGTAATTTAGTTAAAAATTCGCCATTATGTTTCAAACCATGCGGCGACAGTTGCCTGAGAATGGTACGGTTTCCGGTAACTGTTCCATCGCTACTAGCATATAAAGTGATGGTCCGGTGAGTTCTTTCCGATAGTTTTGTAGAGTTATCCTCGTAGATATTTGAGTCTGGCGAAATACACGGTATTCCTACGCTATTCAACTCTTGTCCATTAACCATTGTTCCAACAAATCAAACACACAAAAAAGACAGTTTAACTAACGGATCACCCAGAATTATATCATTTAACTTTAAATAGGACATTAATAGAAACAAGAATGCAGTTGAAGACTTATTTATCTCCACTAACATACAGTTCGCTAATTATATGGCTACACGGAAACGTAGACGGAATTTTATCTGATTTTAATATAATCCGAAAGGCAGCCTCATACCGCTCGGTCGCAAAATTGACTTTAATTAAAAATAGGAAACTTAAAGTTTAATTTGGTTAAATTTAAAGACTTAATTAACGTCGGTAATTCGGCTAGGACATGAGATTTCGATATTGATATTTCTGAGCAGTTCAATACTATAAGAGGTTTAGATTAATGTTGTATGTTAATTCAGTGACATGTTTTTCTATTATTGCGTTGTAGCTATATATTGAGGAAGAACCTTCTAGTTTGATCTTGTTTCTTGCTAAACTGGACACAGAATTACGCAGGGTTTCATTTAATATGTAACAAAATATCCCACACGAAAAAACATTAGTAGCTAAAGACATCGTTTGAGGTAGGTAGAAATATAGGTGGCCTAAAGGATAAGACGTCCGGTGCATTCGTGTTGAAGCGATGCATCGGTGTTCGAATCCCGCAGGCGGGTACCAATTTTTCTAATGAAATACGTACTCAACAAATGTTCACGATTGACTTCCACGGTGAAGGAATAACATCGTGTAATAAAAATCAAACCCGCAAAATTATAATTTGCGTAATTACTGGTGGTAGGACCTCTTGTGAGTCCGCACGGGTGGGTACCACCGCCCCGCCCATTTCTGCCGTGAAGCAGTAATGCGTTTTGGTTTGAAGGGTGGGGCAGCCGTTGTAACTACACTGAGACCTTAGAACTTATATCTCAAGGTGTGTGGCGCATTTACGTTGTAGATGTCTATGGGTTCCAGTAACCACTTAACACCAGGTGGGCCGCGAGCTCGTCCACACATCTAGGCAATAAAAAATAAATAAAAAAAAATATCGCACGGACGCCTAAGTTGTTCGCAGAAGTTCGTTGATTTCATGTGAAAGTAGCCCCGGTAATCAACAAATTAAAGAGTGGACGATTAGCGTGGTATGAACATGTAATGCGTAGAGAGAAGATGCATGTGACTAGGAGATGTATGGAAATGGTAGTGCATGAGAGAGAAGAGGGCGACCAAAGAAGACATGGATGGAGTGTGTGAATGACGATATGAGAGAGAGAGAGAGGAGTGAGTGTTGAGATGACGGCTGATAGAAGAGAATGGAAGAGAAAAATTAGCTGTGCCGACCCCACCTCGTGGGATAAGGTGGAGAAAAAGAAGAAGAAGAACAGTAGCGAATTCAATAAATTTTTCTTGTTATTTATCGTATCAAGAATAACTCAGGTACTGGTAAAAATACCGTCATCCTGTTTAATTCTCCAACGTACCATTCATGCATGTTTCAAGGGCAGTACAGCCATAACACAATCGAGTTTGTTTTCCTGCATTCCGGAGTATTTCCAATGCGGTCTATTTCGTTTCTCCGATTTTATTTGTATTTATATGTATTAGCATATCAAAAGTCCAAAACCCGTTTACGAGTCACTAACCACAATTTTTTTTTTGTAATAATCGATTTCTCGTGTTTCTAGAGTCATTAAATTTGTGAATCATTTAATCATCACCCAGTTTCATCAGTATTTATCGTCGCTGTTTTTGTTTGTATGTTACCAGTATTAGAAATTTAGCACAGAAAAACATGAGATGCGTTTCGGTTTGAAGGGTGTGGCAGTCGTTGTAACTATACTGAGATCTTAGAACTTATATCTCAAGGTGGGTGGCGCATTTACGTAGTAGATGTGTATGGGCTCCAGTAACCAGTTAACACCAGGTGGGCTGTGAACACGGGTGGACGAGCTAAGCAATAAAAAAATAAATAAATAAAAGCATACGTTTTCTGAACAATATTGCTTTTCCAAGGACTACGAGAATCTGTTCGACGGTACCACGTCTTTTAACATTGACTTGAAATAATAAAGCATTATGATTAAAATATATTATTATCTCAATATTTTAATGTTTATTGTATTCGAATGTCCTTGTAGGACGAGAAGCGATTTTAGTAATGATAACGTGACGTTACTTTATTGTGGTAACGTGCCCTATCAACGTTTGCTAAAAACACGTCGATCTACCTGAGTTAAAAAATCACACACCTAAACAGAAACCCAAAAAAATAAAAATAAAATTTTTTTCGCTTTCATTCTGGTGCGTATGTTAAATATGAGTTATCAAATCGTAATACTGTCGTAAGCCATTGGTGGTTGTGAAAATTTTCAAATTAACCGGACGTCTTAAAGTGGTTGAAAATTACTTTACATAAGATGTTATAACAAGTATTATCATTACATAGAAACAGGTAAGGTAAATAAAAGCATGTTAAAAATTGGGAACGCTTGCAATTAAATGAAATTCCTTAATAATCCTATGAAAAAAACTATGAAAAAACGTTTCTGATAAACTATGTATATTAATAAATAAAATATATTACAGCCTAAAAGTTTATCTTTGGTGGCATGGGAAAAAAATTATATGACATTACACAGCGGAAACACCGATAATGGGAATTTCATTTCTAACACGTGGCATAAAGTATTTCGGGAAACGCTGAACTTGCTCCGATGCGGTATTAAAAAGAAAATTAAGGGACTACTTCAAACGCTTTCTAAGAATGCTCTCGATTTTATTAACAAATACGTTACATTTTGAGGATATTGCGAAAAAAATTCGGAATACTTTTAACTAAAATGAATAGAATTTTATACAAAAATATTGAAGAAGTAGTTCCTGACAAGACAAGATCCTGACTCGTAGAGCTACAATTTGAAAAGGACAAACGGGAAATCGTTTAGAAATTTACCTTTTATAGTTGTGTAGACAAAGTTCATTCATTTGCACTCGGTACTAAATGGCCTGGCCGTGACCTGAGAGAGGTGAAAGTCCCAGGTTTTTAATAATAAAGAAGACGGTGGAATGAACTCGTTCGTTTTAGGGATTACATTGTAATAATGTACATTCGTGCTGATTCGAAAGATACCGACCCGCACCGGACGACGCTTTATGCATACAAGTTGCAAATACAGTTGGGGCATGAAATTTTATCGTCTTTTTTTTATTGCTTACTGGAGCACATAGATCTACAATGTAAATGCCGCCACCCACATTGAGATATAAGTTCTAAGGTTTCAGTATAGTTACACCGGCTGCCGCACCCTGCAAGCCGAGGTGGTGGTACCTACCCGAACGGACTCATAAGACGTCCTACCACCAGAAATTACGCAAATTATAATTTTAGTTCGATTCTTATTATACGATGTTATTCCTTCACCGCGGAAGTCAATCGTGGAGATTTCTTAAGTACGTATTTCATTAGAAAAATTGGTACCCGCCTGCGCGATTCGAAAACCGGTGCATCGTTAGATACGAATGCACCGGAAATCTTATCCTTTAGGCCACGACGACTTCTCTTTTCACGCTAGCGTTTTAGAGACATGCGCCGGGCCGATATGGACACATATTATTATGTACTAAGATTTAAACACCCCGACAATAGTAAGGCAAACGCAATGAAATATAGATATAGACATCATGTGCGGAAATTATCTAAAAAACAAAATTGCTCCAAGCAAATCCAGTTAGATTCATATAAATTTTCATTGTCATATCTTTAAGAATTATTAGAATTAATTTATGTAATTAATGGCATTTTATGTAGGAAATCAACAGGTCACTCATTTTAGTATTTTTATTTTCCATTTTATTTATTTATGGCCATTTTTAGCGATAGTAAAGGTACAGGTACATTTCTATGCTCTTATTTTAGTCGCTAGACGCTTCGCCGTTCGCACCGCGCGAATATTCGTATCGGCGAATGTCCCGTGGCCAGGCTGTTACACGTGCTCATTACTGGCATGAAAGCATGCCACTATTGAGCGGTCGCTACTTAATAGCATGTGTTCGGGACATTGCTAATAATGAGCATGCTCATTTCGAGTTTGCTTAAAAATCAACTGTCGTGCGATTTTTTTTTGGGAGGTGGCGTGCTTTTAGCGTGTCTGAACAGGTTTGGAACAGGCGCGGCTTAAAAAAAGCATGCTTAACAAAATGCAAATGTGTCAATTTGAAGAGCATGCTTGGAGCAGAAAGGGCGACCACGGGCAAGTCCGCAATCACGCACTGCCACGCCAAAAACCCCGAAGGATTAGTCAGCGAACACTTTGGCTTATACTTTAGCTTTATATATATTTATTTCGCTTTCTCCGAAATATGTACGAATAATGTTTGTAGGCAGCGGCTTGGCTCTGCCCCTGGCATTGCCTACGTCCATGAGCGACGGTTTTTGTTTTCCACAGGAGAAAGTCGCCGGATCCCCATCCGCGCAGCGGGAGGGGTATGTGGAAGTTGAACCTCACTAAAAACTCCTGCCGCTCACAGCCGGCGTCCTACCCTGGACCGGGCCGGAGTCCAGTCGGAGTTATTGAGACGGCGGGACAGGGTTTACGCCGAGCATATTACATCCATCCCGCCGTCCCCCAGACGCCGGACCGGCGGATGCCGGTGACACGACCACCGATTCCCACGGTCGACGATGAGCGACGGTGACCACTTTCCATCAGGTGAGAGGTATGCCCGTCTTCCTACAAAGGCAATAAAAAAACTCATGTCTTGTCTTGATATTTAACATCTTTTTTAATCCCTATGCCCCCTAATATCTCAAAGAACATTTGGGGTTTCCCTATGATTCATTATCCCGGAGATCATTAGAGAACCTTAAACTTGAAATACTAGTGCATTCTTCAAGACTCTAGTACCGCTCCTTGACATGTCAAGCGATACGTTGTTTGTATTGTTGTATGCACGTTGTCCAATACACTTCCGTCATCGAGCAGAAGTAGTCACACGCTGCATTCTGTCAAACAACTTAGTGCTGATAAAATATTCTATCAATTTATTATTTTGCGATGATTCATTTTGAATCAACGTATTTTTTATGTTAATTTTACCGGTATTCTATTGGTATTATATATTTATATTTGTACCACGTGTAAATTTTGTATTTATTCCTTTATATTTTTATAGATAATTTACTTTTTAATATGTCTTAATATATCTCTTGTGGATCTATGTATTTCACTAATTCCAAAGAAATATATGTACGTAATAAAGGAAGCGTGAATTCAGATGCAAAACAGACTACCTACATTTTTTTCATTTTGCTCAATAGTTGTTACTTTTTTCACCTACCTACTGCTATTAACCTCAAGGTGTTATACTACCACCGAATGCGTAGGCGATATAATAAGCGAATAAGCTAGGTGGCACCACCCTGCTTATTTCTTGGCGTTGTAAGTATACTGAGACCTTAGAACTTATATTTCAAGGTAGGTGGCGGCATTTACATTCTAGATTTATATGTGCTCCGGTAACCACTGAAGACCAGTTGGACCGTGAGCTCGTCCGCCCACCTAAACAATAAAAAAAAAGCTGCTACTGCAATTGACCTCTAATCTACAGGTACTGTAGATTTGACGTCATTTTATATGCCGTATATTTAATTTACAAAATTATCTAGAATATGTAAATTTATTTTCGTATTAATTCTTGTATTGTTAATCTTTTTGCTAAGCACTTTTGCATATATGCATTATTAATATGAGGCACAAAACAAAGTTCCAAAATGATATTATAAAATATTGACTCGTATTGAAAACAGCTTCCTCCACATTTAGAACTTCCTCCTTCGGACATTCCGCAAAAATTGTTTGTAACAAAATCGTAAGTATGATCAAAACATACAGCCTTAATTTTAGGGTTGACATTGGAATTATATTTGAAAAGTTCAATTTTTTATTTATTGCTTAGATGAGTGGACGAGCTCACAGCGCTCCTGGTGTGAAGTGGTTTCTGGAGCCCATAGACATCTACGACGTAAATGCGCCACCCACCTTGAGATATAAGTTCAAAGTTCTCAAGTATAGTTACGACGGCTGTCCCATCCGTCAAACCGAAACGCATTACTGCTTCACCGCAGAAATAGGCAGGGTGGTGGTACCTACCCGCGCGGACTCACAAGAGGTCCTACCACCAGTAACTCTCCTACAAACAGTCTATTACATTCTTATGACGGTAACAGTATACTATAAAGTCGCCGTGACCCAAAGGATGCATTCGTATCTACCGAAGCAAACGGTGTTCGAATCCCGCAGGCAGGTATCAATTTTTCTAATGAAATCCGTACTTAACAGATATTCACCATTGACTTCCACGGTGAAGTTATAACATCGTGTAAGAAAAATCAAAGCCGCAAAATTATAATTTGCGTAATTACTAGTGGTAGGACGTCTTGTGAGTCCGCACGGGTAGAACACCACCCTACCTATTTCGCCGTGAAGCAGTAATGCGTTTCGGTTTGAAGAGCAGGGCAGCCGTTGTACTGTAAAAACTGAGATCATAGAACTCAGGTCTCATGGGTGGGTGGAGTCATTTACGGTATAAATGTTTATGGGTAACCATCTAACACTTTCTTTTTCCTAACGTAACAGAATTAAAATCTTCGTGTATTTGTAGTATGAAATCAGCTTCTAACATTTTTGGCAGAGCCGAGTTTTTTTTTAACAAGGATTGAGGGTCCAGGAGATTTAACAGTTTCATAAGAGGTTCAAAAAAAAAAATATTTTAAATGCATCTAAATTTTCAGTATCGGTGTGTAATAGGACCAACTACGGGTCTATTTGTATCTCATTTGACTGCTTCTATCTTTTTTTTAATTTTTTTTATTGCTTAGATGGGTGGACGAGCTCACAGCCCACCTGATGTTAAGTGGTTACTGGAGCCCATAGACATCCACAACGTAAATGCTCCACCCACCTTGAGATGTTAGTTCTAAGGTCTCAGTATAGTTACAACGGCTGCCCCACCCTTCAAACCGAATATCTTACTCCAATATCTTACTCCATAATTTAATGAATAAAATACGCATTCGGGGATAGCCTTCGACTCCAGTTACCACCAAATATCTATTACAATTAATGCGTTATTAGACCGTCCGCCCGTGGACATGGAAAAAAATAAAATAAACTACAGATAAAAATTCGCAAATTGATCGCTAAAACATTATTTGAGAAACTTTAAAACATTCGTCAATCAAACGTCTGATAGGAAATTTCAATGTTACAGTTAAATAAAATGTTGGCAACCTTACATAGACGCCTCTAGGTTACAGTTAATAAAATTATTCAATTAGTATTGATTCGGTTTAATTTTGCCATACTTTTTAGAGGCACGAAGGCCAGAGCGTGATTATTATCATATTTGTCCAAGCTTAAGGACAAGACAAAACAGATCAAAACTAATTTTAAGAATACCTTTTTAGATTTTTATTATTCGTATTTGTTATATACTCACTGATATGAAAAGTAGACGAATATTTCGAATATTTCATATATTATAATTACGTTGTAGATGTCTATGGGCTCCAGTAACCACTTAGCACCAGGTGGTCTGTGAGCTCGTCCACGCATCTAAGCAATAAAAAAAACGTCTAGTCCCAAACTAGGATTCCCTGTATTATAAGAATCAGAGACCAATACATGTTAATACATATATACCTTGAAATATATATAAGTATTTATATACTAAACATATACCGGCGTTAAATTTGTGATTCAGATAGAATTAAGACAGTTGAATTTTGCCGGAATAAAGAGCTTTGCATTGTTTTTGTCACTTTCTATAATAGTTAATAAACTTACAATTCTGTAAGCAACAGTTATCACTGAAAGTTTTGCTATGAGTATGCTTTGCTGAAAAATACTAGTCTACATCATGAGTCTACGTCACAAAAAGAGTATCTATGCAAATTTAAAATCTATTGCATAAATAATTTCGGAGATCTAACTATAAGTTTTTGGCTCTTAAATCTTAAGCACAAAGGTTAAAAGTAAAAAAAAAAAGAGTCACATCCTTAAAATGGTATTCATTAATTATTCATGAAATAAATTATTTGAAATACTGAATTTCCATTGTACTCACGTAGCACCTATTATGTTAATCTCTGATTATACGCAGATATAGTCTTAGATACATTGATCATCAGAAATTAAAATGAAAACATTTAGTCACAAACAAATGTTCACGATTGATTTCACGTTGAAGGAATAACATCGTGTAATAAAAATGAAACCCACAAAATTATAATTTGCGTAATTACTGGTGGTAGGACCTCTTGTGAGTCCGCGCGGGTGGGTACCACCACCCTGCCTATTTCTGCCGTGAAGCAGTAATGCGTTTCGGTTTGAAGGGTGGGCCAGCCGCTGTAACTATACTTGAGACCTTAGAACTTATATCTCAAGGTGGGTGGCGCATTTACGTTGTGGATGTCTATGGGCTCCAGTAACCACTTAACCAGGTGGGCTGTGAGCTCGTCCACCCATATAAGCAATAAAAAAAAAAGTCATAGATACTTCAAAGGTGAAATCGTTCATCACCGGAGCTAGTTCACTGCGGTCCGTTGTTTTGTTACACATAGATCTAAGTATTCGATACTGAACACTAGCAGAATGAACAACAGCCAATGGAGCACGTTTTAAGTGAGAAGAACCTAAGCTTCCCTCATTGTCGTCACCCAAAACCAACCATATTAGAATGATCTGCAGAGGTCCTGTCGTATTTCAGGAGAGTGACAGAATAGACTGGCAACATATTTCGGTGTGCGTCTATAAATATGCTCTTCGCGCGATAGTAACAGCAGGGCGTAACGTCAGAAATGATGTAATCGCCCGGGATTTGGATGTGGAGTCACTCGAGGAGTTCATCCGGAGGCCAGCTAATATTCTCTTGCACGTCAGAGCACCTGATAGTTGGACGCTACCGAGGGAGCATCCGACTATCTTTATATTTATTAAGCCGACTATCTTGCCCCCCGCTGTGGCAAGATAGTCGGCTTAACTGGAGTGATATGGGAGTGCTCATAATGAGTGCCCCCATGAGACTGAGCTGTCCAAACTCATCGTCTCCCCTACTTGTTGGAGAGTCCCCCTATGACCCTTCGACCACCCCCGTCTGTGGACCACTCCCCCACCAGGACCGTATTTTAATTCGGTCCCTCCTCGCTCCGGTCTTCCCCTTCTGGGAAGCCCCGATCAGGGGAGCGCCAACAAAATGCCGCGGCTCCTTCTCTGACTTGTGGAGGCAGAGCCGCGGCATGGTGCCCGCGGCGGGCCCGCCCTCTTGTAGCTGACTGTTTTTGTTGTGTAAATAATGCAAATAGTACTTAGTAGTTAGTTGGTAATTAGTTATATATATATACATATATGTCGATGTTAGATGCGCCGAGCACGCGTATGAACCCCCTTCCTAATCCTCCCAGCATCATTTCACCCCTGCCCTGAGTGGCAGGGAGCTTCTGCCGGGGCAATGGGGTCCGCCCCGAGGCCGGCTCCGTGCCCCTGTAAGGGGGTACGACGAACCCGTTTGTTCAAGACCAAGACACAAGAGACCAAACCTAAGATCTGTTAAGTGTAATATGCCCTTGCTAGGTGTATACCTAGTCTTGCCATAAATACTAAGACAAAGGAAAAAAAAAAATCTATTGCAAATAACATTTATTACTTTTACAGTCTGTTAGTTTAATACATAAATATAAAACAATTTAAAGTATTAAAAAGCTGCAATACAGTCTTTTAAACGTTGAGGCCAGTTATCAATAGAAGCACGCACTCTTTCCATCGGAAAATTGTTCACTGCCGATCTTAAGGATTGTTTTAGGGACTCCAAATTATCATGGCGTTTAGAGCAAGCCGACTCTCTAAAACTGACCATAAATCATAATCCAGCGGATTAAGATCGGGACTAAACGACGGCCAGTCTTTAGCTGACTGACTGAAGACTGCGTAGAATGAGCTTTATGACCTGGCACCGAGTCTTGCTGGAAGGACCATTCTTGATTATTGAACATGGTGTTGTTAAGGGGCTTCACTACCTTCTCAAGAATTTCTTCAAAGTTCCTTCCTCTCCTTCTTTTTTTTATTTTTATTTTTATTTTTTGAAGATTTAGGAGCTGAGCCGGCTGCCTGGCGAGTGTCGTGGGCTGTGGCAACAGCTATAATTTGGGCTCGGCCACGAGGAGTGGGGTTGGACGTTTTGGTCTGTCGCGGCGGGTTGGTCTGCGCCATCAGCGTGGTCGCTGACGGCGCTGCCTCCACTACCGAGACAGACGGAATGGTACTAGGAGGGGGAGGGGCTGGGGTTTGGGAAGATTTCCCTTTCCCGTTCCCCTTTACCTTAGGGATGGGAACAGGTGCGACGGGAGCCGGGGCATTCCTGGGCCGAGGCACCGGTGGTACAGGAGGGGGGATGGGTACTCCCATCATCCTAGCCCTCTTGCGGTAGGCCACACACCACCGATCGACAGCGGCGTGGTCCTTCCCGCAATTGGCGCAGGAGAATGGGCCATCCCTAGGCCTCAGGCAGTCCGCTACTATGTGCTCACCGGCACACCGCACGCAACGGACCGCACGATGACAATTGGTGGATGCGTGACCGAAGGCCTGGCAGCGATGACACTGCGCAGGTCCTCGGTTTGGACGCCATCCCTCAACCGTCACCCCCGGCAAGTACATCAGTTCATTCACTGAATACAGCCGGGCGAGGTCACCCTTGGAGAGGTGGTCCAGGGCCACGAAGAAAACGCAGCCCTGTCTCCCTCTCTTGGCCTGGATACACCGGGCATATCGAGCAGGAAAGCCCAGCTCCTTGAGGGCGTTCGTAGCTTCCGCCGCATCGGTGTCGGCAGGGAGACCCCGGACGGCCACCTTCGAGGGTATTTCCTCCGACAGCGCATAACAAAACCATTTAATGGTTTTGTCTGCTGCGGAGGCCCTCGGAAGATAGTCCTGAATCACCCTGTACTCCTCCGCCGATGACGGCAGGAAGCGGAAACCGGCGCCGTGGAGTCTGGCAGAAGGAGCCCTATCGAGGCGCTCCCTAATGGCTGCCATATGGCGAGACCAGTTCGGGAGAGCTTCCACCATGATAGGTGGATGCCGGCGGAGCTCCTCCTGGACCCGACCCCTCGGCCTCGGGGGAGGAAGGGACTTGAGATTGGGTGGGTCTGGGGCGAGTACCCACTGGGGGTTGGGATGCGGCTATGGTCGCGTAAGATGTTGAGGGAGTGGGTTGAGACGGGTTAGGGACCTGTTGGGCTTTAGTGGACTCGAGGTCCATATACCTGGTTGAATCCAGGTTACCCGCCGTGCCGCTTAGGGCGGGGGCACCTAGAGTTGAATCGGCCCGGGCCGATTGTCAGTTCCGAACCCCATCGGGACTGTACGAATCATTGGTTCAAGTCTATGGGTCCGTAATTCGGCCATCGCCTGACGTCCCTTACGAGACGGACCGGGAGTGCTGATTATGGGGGGTGAATTATCCCCAGACATGATTTGGTAATCCTGAAGATCACGCGGACATTGGTCACTAGGTAGGCTATATATACTATGGACGACCAGTCAGCCGACCCTTAGTTTCAGAGAATAAGATGTATAGTAATCGGCAAACTTCTTGAGCAAATGACCTTGACTGCGCAGAATCGAATTTTAGATCACTTTGGTGGTGAGGGTGAGGCGCAACGGCAGGGGAAATCGTATCGAGCGCGTTATTGGTAGATCAGTCGAACCTTGCGTCCCGCACCGCGCCCTCATTCCGCTTGCTCCCAAAAGTACGCTTGCGTACAGTGGAAAGTCTATCGTTATTAATCGTTAAGTTATTTGTTATAATTGCTTGTGGACTTTGTTGCCATTGCTATTTTTTGAGTGTTTGTTGATTTTTTATAAAACATACACTATGCCGTGACAAACTGGTGTAGTACTTAAAAGAAAGGGTAGAAAATTTGTGTACGACGTATATAGCTTCTTTATAAAACAGGGGAAGAATAATATGGAAAAATTAAAACAGACTTCGGAAGCAACAAAAACATCAGTGAGTACTGTTAGGTGCATTATTAACGAAGCTAAAGGCTCTGGCTTGCTCGCCGTGTTTCGGACTCCGGGTAAGAAAAGATCAGGGAAGAAGAAAGTTACCGTAATGGATAGTTTCGTTCAATCTGTAATAAAAAGATGTAATCATAATAACTACATAACAAGCAACGAAACTCCGTACCGTAGAAAGGCTTCGAAAAATTTAAAGAAGATATAAATTTTAATGGCTCGGAATGAAGCTTACGACGAATTATGAAAGAGCTAGGCTTCAGATGGAAAAAAAGAACAGAAAATAATCGGAAGCTGGTAAATGAAAAGAGTAACATTCGATTACTACGAATCGAATATCTTCAAAAAATAAATTATAGACAAAAAAGAAGACCGAATCGACCGAGTTGTAAACTACGCCGATGAGCCCTATGTCGACTCATCACGATGATAGCGACTCGGGTGATGAAAACAGTGATGATGATGATGGTCAAGATACTGATAACGTAAAAAAATTACAAATACCAGCTTGGCTTCAACTGAACCAAGACCTGGCAACAGCTCTAGTTTTGACTTAATAGAAGGAATATCTATTTTACCCCAAGATTAAATTATTACAATTATTAACCTATATGTTTTGTTGATATTCTAATAAATATATAAATAAATACATATGTTGATTTTAATAATTTAATAGCATTATGACGCAGAGTAAGTAATGTTTTTGCACGTGAGTGTACCATGCGCAAACTTACCCCCACTACGTCAACAAATGCTCAAGAAGTTTGCCGGTTATTATAATGTAGTGTAGGTCAGTTTGACTGTGAAGGGGAGACTAGTGACGCTTGTCAGTAGCAGTCCCAAGTATCACTATAATTAATTTAAATATAATTAGTAGAAAAAACAAAGAATAAAAATAAGGAAAATGATAATTAATAGTTGAGTCTATCAATAACTAATCAAAACTATAGGCTAAATCAAACTAACTTCAAATAGGCAATAATAAACAATAAATACTACAATTAATTACCACTATTAACTACCACGATAGCGTGATTGGGGTCACCCGTCGCATGTGCTATCCTAATCTAGGCTAAGTGCTATCAATTCAATATGATTACTGAATAATTCTACCAATGTAATTTAAAACTACTGCTAATTACTATCAATTAATTACAAAGTTTCTAATTAAGAAGGAAACTTTACATATGTAGTTCTAAGTGACCACAGAACAATAAAATAATTATATTATCCAACTAAAAACGCAATAAATGGTGTGTTATGTAAAACACGAGTGGGTTCGGGACACCAATACCACGGGCCACGTCCACAAGGCCGGGACCCCCGGGTTAGAAGATCTCAAAACCAGGTTTGAGATCAGGAAACCCCGGGATCAACGACCGAGCGGGCCACGACCGGGATACTAGCACCTTCCCCCTCCTGAGCTAGCACCGGTTACCACACAAATAAAAATAAACTAAAGATAAAATAATACTATGAAATTTACAATTTATTAACTGCAATACAACGTGTACCACGGGATCGCACAAGCACAATCGTCAATACTATTGTAAAAAAGGACAAAACAATGGGGACGGCTTATGATCGGTGATCGGTATGCCAAAAATAATGTAATGTGAGTTTAAAAAAATTAATTTACGAATTCGAAGAAAATATTACACCAAAAGAGGGTAGATATGAAAAAATTTTTAAACACGCTATATACTTAAAATAATTCAGTATGGGAACAATTTAACTACTTTCTACCTAATAATTACAAGAGAAACTAATAATGTAAAGTAAATGCAAATGGAACCCAATAGACATAGGAAATAATCAATTGTACAATTAATAATGAAATAACTAGAACTTAAACTTAAGACATACCTGTAAAGGCTCCGACGCCGCAGACCTGTGGAGGATTGGCCTTCGGGTGTTGGTAACAGCCCCTCCTAACCCCGAAGGGTAGGGGAGGACTGGGAACAGACACGGGCGGCCAGACTCGATGGCGCTCACGTACACCGGTTTTATTAAAAAATAAAATGGTTACGCAGCTTTCACAGGCTGATCGACACCTACCCGCTATTAACCAATGTTAAGAATAAAATAGTGTCGATCAACTCACCTGTTCCCGGGTCCCTCGTTTGTGCTGCTCGGAACGTTACCGCGCCGAAACAGCTGACGCCAGATAAAACACACTCGCGTAGGATCACTTTCTGCACAGCACACGACACAGCAAGGATATCCTGTACGCACTGGTGCCCCGGGATGAAAAACCGAAATGGGTGAGGTGGTGGAACTTACTCTACTACTACCGCCACCACTTCTTCTAGTTTCTTATAAGCGTTTGTGATTGTACATTATCAATTTATTGTACCAACTAATTCGAAACCAATTTGAATGTAATTTATGCTAATAAGTAATTATTATTTTTTAAATTTAAATGTCAATGAATAAGTTACAAAATAAAATATTATTTTTTTGTGTTCCCCCGGTAGTCGAAATTCGACTATAATTAATTGAAGTTATGAGTTTGTACACTATTATTATTTTATTGCGAAAGACCATTATTATACTTCTATAATCACAGATTTCGCCAATATTAGCTACACTTTAGACAAATATTAATAAAGACAAACAATATTTAATCTATTCTCAATTTGACCACAGACTATAAGCAATAAGAAAAGTTTGACAGAAACAAATAGTATGCATACATGTTAGCGTGTGTGATGTTTTTTTTATTGAGTTAATATACGTTTATGCATAATTAAAAAAACAAACATTCTGCAATCTTTCTCTATATTCTCTATAAGTGTTGAAAATTTCATACTCCTCCATTCGCGCAATTTTCGTAATAAGGGTTTTTTTTTTTGGTCAGGAGGAAATCGCCGGACTTCCGCCCTCCACTGGGGATGGAGGGCGGGGTATGTCGGAGTCGAACCGACTAAAACCTCCTGTCGCTCAACAACCCACGTCCGAGCCTCGCATGAGACAGAACTCATGAAAAGGCAAGGGGGGGAGAGTGAAGCGTTTAGTGCGGAGCACATCTCCCCCGAATACCCCGCTGGACCAGAACCAGCGTGGGTCGAGGATAACCGGCCTTCCATCACCCGGATGCTCTTGCGTAAAACGCGTGTAGAGCAGCTTGCACGTCGTCTTCTTAGACCCCCCTCGCCGGTCCCCAGACCGACATGTGAGGGGGACCCGAAACACTTAGAGGGCCAGGGCTTGGGCGAGATCCGCCTCCCTGGCCCCCGCTTGACGGCGGTGGGCTTGTGCGTCTCTCACGCGCCCCGCCACCTCCTTCTGCGAGATGGTGCACTCGCAGAAGTCGATCGTAATAAGGGGTACAAAGTTTTTGCGTCACGTATTACTATAATAATATAGATTTTATCGAAAAAAAAGTAAATTATTCTATTTACATTATTAATACATTAGTATTTATATTTGGAGATGTTGTTATTAAACATCCATATGTAACAGATATAAGGAATTACATTGGTAATAATTATAGAAAATAATACGCTACGCTATTTTAGACGTCCCAAACACACAAAATAATGTCTTTTTTTTTTGTTTTTTTATTGGAGCCAAACACCTATTAGGTTAAGTCAGCTTTTTGCGTTTGCTCGTTCAAAAATCACGAAAGAAGCGTCAATCTGAAATTGTTGAACATATTTTACTAAAAACCTTATTAATTATTATAAACTTTCGCAGCTATTTATTTAAGATATTTCAACGCTTTGCTGTTGCGACCGCCTTGACCACGGGTACACAGACCTAATTGTTGTTAGAAGTTAGGAGCAGACAAATCGGTCTCTACCCTCTGTTTGGTGTATTTCTGGATATTACCATTGAAACTTGATGACTCGCCCTGACAATATACGCAAGTGCAGGTTAGTGGTGCTAGGGCGTGTTGTGAGCCCACACGAGTAGCTACCATCACACTGTCTATTTTGCCGTGTTATTTTTTAATAGTTCGGCTTGAACTATAGCCGTTTTACTATAGAATTAAAATAGAGAATTCGCGTCTCTAGGTAGGTGGCGGTTTTTACGATATCTAACTCATTCAAAAGTTAAAATCGTGGTAAGAAACCCTTAAATTATAGTGGTTATAAAAGTTTATGATTGGATTTAAGAACTTTTTATTTTGCTTTGGTCAGTAAACGAGTACACCTAACGGTAAGTGGAATGGATTCACCTATCTTGAGACACGAGCTCAAAGTCTCTCACGGTAACTATATAACTGTTGTCCCACCATTTAAGCTGAAAAGCATAACTGCTTTGTGACAGAAAGATAGAATGATGGTGTCGTCGATTATGACGAAGGGTTGGACAAGCGAACTAAGACACAACCAGTGATTCTGTGATTTTTTTTTTTTATTGCTTAGATGGTTGGACGAGCTCACAGCCCACCTGGTCTTAAGTGGTTACTGGAGCCCATAGACATCTACAACGTAAATGCGCCACCCACCTTGGATATAAGTTCTAAGTTTTCAGTATAGTTACAACGGCTACCCCACCCATCACAGGACTCACAAGAGGTCCTACCACCAACGAAGCGCTGCTCTTGCTAGGAATAGTGTTAATTCTCTCAGGTTAAGCCCGTGAACTATCAGTTCGAGCGTGGCTGGAATAACTCCCTATGCTACCAGCGAATAGGTAGGGATAAAATAAAAAAGATTATAGTACCCGGGCGATCTCAAAACACGTCGCTGCCAGAATAAGAAATAAAAATTTTTTGTTTAGTAATCACTTCCGTGATATGGAAAACAATGAGCTTATAAAATAATTAACCTTATAAAAATATAAACCACGTCACATCGAGCTGCGCTGTGTCAAACAGGATTTAATTTTGAAACAAAGTACCTACTCTATATTCATATGAGGTTTTGCAGATTTTCGTACGGAAGTGTAAAACTTGTAAATTTTACGACGAAACAGTTAATTTGCGTTCATTAAATACTGGACCAGTATTGTTACTAAAAGAACAATCTCCTTATAAATAATCTATAATTAAGTCCATTCCGCGATTTTATTCTATGTGAATTTGGAATGAGAATAAATAAATAAAAATAAGATATCATTCCAATATTTATTTTTAGACAACTTATAGAGCAATTCAAAAAACTAGTTTAACCAATTAAAAAAATATTCAAAGCAATTATTTTTCGTGGTATTGGTTATCAATAAAATCACAACAAAACTAAGATTACACTCGTAAGCAGAGTATATTAAATTATAGGCTAAAGTACCTCTTTGAATAATGCCAACAATGACGACATTTGAAGATAAACAAAGATCAACTTTAATTAAAAACAATTAGTTATTACGGATTCAGGGTAATATTTGCTATTAAAAATAGTTTTCTGTAATCCAGACAGCCTATTCTTGGAAATTGTTTTTTAATCAAAGAAAATAAAAATATTGTCAATGCTCATTGATGGTTTGACAAACGCTTACTGTCCATCAGGTATATCCTATGATTTGCAAGCGAAGTAAGCTGTCCCTTAGAAATAAGGTGACACTCTACAAAACTTGCATACGCCCCGTCATGACCTATGCAAGTGCAGTGTTCGCTCACGCGGCCCGCACTAACTTGAAACCCCTTCAAACTATTCAATCCCGTTTTTGCAGGATAGCCGTCGGAGCCCCGTGGTTCGTCAGGAACATCGGCCTGCACGACGACCTGAAACTAGAGTCCATCAGTAAGTATCTACAGTCGACATCAATGCGCCACTTTGATAAAGCGTCACGACACGAGAATCCCCTCATCGTAGCCGCCGGCCGATTCTGCGGACCAAATGGACGTCGCCCAAAATACGTTATTTCGGATCCTCCCAATCAACTAACGGCGCTATTAGGTATCACAGCACCGGCCATCGTTCTCGTAGCTTGCGACAAAGGGTTTGGCGACTAAATTAACCCACAGACACAGTCCATTGAGTTTCTCGCCGGATATTATCAGTGGGTCGCCTTTCCAATGTGGTGGTAGATTTTGCGAAGCACGACCCTTGCTTAGGGTTCGTGTTAGCAACGTCATCAAGTTTGAGCCCCGTGAGCTCACCCACTACCTCGGTGACGTTGATATGGTCTCTCTAGAGCAGTCTTTCCTAAGGGGACGATAACGCCCCCTTGTGGGCACTGCAGGCCTAAAGAGGGGCGGTATGAGATCCGGAAAAAAATGGGGGCATTGTGTAGAGGTTTGGGAGGCGATTTCTAATTTCATCTAGGAGAATTCTTAGACACCGACTGAGTTCTCGCTATAGTGGTTTTAAGTAGGTGAAAAAATGGGGGCGCTAAAAAATTATTTATTCTCAAAGCGGGCAGTAGACAAAATAAGTTTGGGAGCCCCTGCGCTAGAGCGTCAGCTTAAGTAGGAAAAAAATGTCCATCAGGTGTTAAATGCTTGCCGGAGCCCATAAGCATCACATAATAAACGGTATCGCCCCTCATGAAATAATAGTTTAATGTCTCACTTTTATTATATGCATAACAAGTGGACCATCGTTCAAGTAGCCTTCGCGTTTGAAATGACAGAGCCTTATTACTTAACCTCCCTTAAAAATCAATGACGTAATAACTTTTAAAAATAGAAATTTAAAAAAAAAGTTGGTTTATTTTTATTACGCGATGCTTCATACGAATAAACCAGGCGTTTTATCTTTTAGGACACAAAGACTTCTCTGAACGGGCGGTTGTAATGTATACCTTTAAATGGTTCAACACCGGCTCTCAAATTCAAATTCAAATTCAAAATCATTTATTTCAACTTGGATGTCATCAAAAACACACTTGTTGTATGTCAAAATGTAAAAGAAAATGTTAGCTCTACGACCGGTTCCAAAAAAAGCCACAGTCCTGAGAAGAACCGGCGAAACAAACTCAGCGGCCTTTTTTTTTTTTTTTTTTTTTCTCAAATATTTTCTTTTTTTTTTTTAAATAAGAAAACATATTTACAGTATACGAAAAAACAAGTCAAAAAAATACAATTCAAATAAATAATAATAATAATGAAAAATGAAAAGGCCAGGAGCGAACGCCTCATTCCCACGTAGTGCTATCTAGTAAAAATCCTTAACTTTATAATATGCCTTGTTGCACAAACGTTCCTTGACAGTTTTCTTAAATCTATGAACAGGTAGTAGTTGAACGTTTTGTGGGATCTTGTTGAAAAGTTGTACACCCAGCCCCCCGAAAGAGTTGCTTATTTTTTTAATTCGAGCCGCCGGCAACGCAATCCTATGTTTGTTCCTAGTGTTCACATTATGCAAATCGCAGACTCTGGGGAATTCTACAATGTTTTTAAGCACGTACAATAAATTTTCAAAAATGTATTGGGACGCTAAAGTTAGAATTTTGATTTCCTTAAACTTGTCCCTCAAGGATTCCCTCGGGTGCATATTATAAATAGCACAAAGTGCGGCGTTCACTTTGAAAATATATCAATTAATTCTAACACTGAATACTAACGATAAAAAACAATCTTGAATAAGAAATTCGAACGATAAATTAATGACTGGCACGAATGCTCCTCTTAACGCTGCACGTCACTACAATTGACGTAGTTGAAATATGATAAATAAAAATAAAACATTGAAAATTTGTATTCTTTTTCTGTCCCATTACGTAGATCAGTAAACGTTCCAATAGGTACTCGACCAATAAGGCGATGAAATCTAATAGGTTAGAGGTTTAATGTCTAAGATGATAAATCGCATTTACAGTCCATGTTCGAAACCAATATGTGGGTTTTTAAGTTTTTATCACGGCAACACGGGTCGCGATTTGTCGGTGCCTTCGCGACTTGACATCTGTCTCTTCTGCTTGCTTCTCAAACGGGAC
Source organism: Bombyx mandarina (assembly GCF_030267445.1). NCBI lineage: Eukaryota > Metazoa > Arthropoda > Insecta > Lepidoptera > Bombycidae > Bombyx > Bombyx mandarina. The sequence goes on along the minus strand of NC_143222.1, from coordinate 4,651,722 downwards.
GGTACCCTCATGTGTGACGGTGTTCGCTGCGGTTTTTCATTATCACTTTTTCCTTATCCATCCCTCCTCGACCTAAAGCCTTCTCCCTAAGTGATACGGCGTGATTCGACGAGGTCATCTGATTAGACAATATTTTGTTAAAATATCTACGACGAGCTCACGTCCCACCTGATGTTAAGTGGTCACCGGAACCCATAGACATCTACAACGTAAATGCCGCCACCTACCTTGAGATATTAGTTCTAAGGTCCCAGTTTTTACAACAACAACGGCTGCTCACCCTTCAAACCGAAACGCATTACCGTTTCATGGCAGAAATAAGTAGAGTGGTGGTACCTACCCGTGCGGACTCAAAAGACGTCCTACCCCTAGTGAACGATCATACGTATTAGTTTTTAGCAATATTTACTTGTATAGTTTTAAAATTTTCAGCAGTAGTTGATTCGGAAGGGAAGCAGCAAATATGCAGCATTCAAAGATCATTCCTTTGATTAAATAACCATGAACTATCTCCTCGTCATCGGCATTGATAATTAATCATACGAATAAATATGAAGTCTCTAACGAACATAGACCGACGTGACCACCAATAATGATTATATCATTTCGTATTGATGGCAATGGTGAACGCAGGTGACATTTTAAACAGAATGGTTTTTGATAGAAATTCCACTATTTTTAATACGCTTTCATTAGCTTCAGACGTATGTATGTTGTTAGTATGTAACGGAATCTGAACATGATTTCGACCCCCTTCAAAACGTCGGATTAACTCAAAATTTGGTATACTTATTAAGGGTCGATGACAATTTAATACTTAAAAAGAAATGAAAAAAAAATTGAAAAAATTTAAATTCAACTAAAAATGAAACATAAATAATAGTATAAAAAAACGAACAAAATATGCTTTTATAGAACATCCAATTAAAAAATAGAAAATGAATTTTAATAAATTTCTTTTTTATTTGCTTGAAATGCTTTTCAGGATATTATCAAAATAACCCTTCTACTCATATCTGTTCATAAAATATTTATAACTACTGATACCATGCACCCCACGCTTTTTTACAATAAAATGAATTTTTCTTACACTTTTTTTAATTCAAATTTATTAAAATTTATTTTCTATTTTTGAGTTTGATTTTCTATAAAAGCGTATTTTGTTAGTTTTTTTAAACTATTATTTATTTGTACGAAAGTCATGAGTTTATGTTGGCTTTATTTCCTGTCTCCTTGTCCTTGTACTCTGAACTCTGTACATCTCTCTCCCTCTCTGTCACACTCAGCCAACCGCTAATCTATGCGAATTATGACGATTGGAACCCACCGTGGGAAGCCTGTTAAAATTATACCTATATTGTTACTGACGACGATTGACTTTGAAACTTTTTACTGTTTTTTTTTAAATTGAATTGTGTGAGCCGCTACTTACCGCTATTTAAGTACTCTCCGCAAACCTTGTTTGAAGAAGGCCATGTCATAATACTCGAAAACACTGTGGAAGGGAGTTCATTCCAGAGCCGGATGGTACGTGGTACAAAATATCGTCAGCACTGTGGATGAACGCAGCGACTCTAGGTAGAATATATGAACTTTGCTCCGATGGCGAGCGGTGTGATAGTAAAAGTGACATAATTCTCAGAGGACTCCTCATGGAGTATACGGAACAAAACACAGAGAGAGCCAAAGTCCCTCCGTAGTCTCAGGCATTTCAAATTATCCGAGTGAATGGGGTTATTGACAATATGCCCAGAAGACCCACTTCTGTATGGAGTCAAATAGAAATAGCTGGTATTTGGGATCTCCGGCTCAGAGGGGGAAGCAGTAGTCGCTTGTGCGTTATAAAGCAAAATACTATGTCCAGTCATGAAGTAAATCAGTCAACAGTAAAGTCTTCAATAAAAACTATAATGCCAGCTTTGATTTTGGATATCGCCCGAAAAGGCGATCCCGACAATTTCAACAATTGGAATTGTGGTGTCATAATAAAGGGTTCTTCTTTGCAGTGAACGCGCAAGCCTAGATCTCCACTTCGATAAAGCAGCACGACACGAGAACCCTCTCATCGTGGCCGCCGGTAACTACATTCCCGATCCTGCGGACAGAATGGAAAGCAGTCGATGTCGCCCAAAACACGTCATTTCGGATCCTCCCGATCCACTAACGGTGTTTTTAGGTACCTCAAGCACCGGTCATCGTTCTCGTCGAACCCGTCGCTTGCGACGAAGGGCTCGACGAGTAAATTAACCTACAGACACAGCCCACTGAGTTTCTCAACGAATCTTCTCAGTGGGTCGCGATTCCGATCCGGTGGTATATTCTGCGAATCACCTACTAGTTAAGGTTACACTGAAATAGCCTCTCAAGGCTATAAGCTTAGATAGGAAAAAAAACCTATATCCTCAATCAGTTGAACTGAGCTAAATTTAACTAACTCCATTCGGAGAACCGCCCCAGAGTGTTCTCCGCTTGAAACACAAGTTTTGATCATCTCTTCTGCACCACGCTCCGAAAGAGACTCTGATGGCTGATATCGCACATGACAGCCGATATTTTATATTCTTTATCGCACGTTTGTACGCTGCTGTTCGAAGAGATATCAATGCCCACAGCTGGAGAACGTAAGATAATAAACTCAGTAGCCCCCTGGGTAAACCTCACAACAAAATCCCAGAAGACATTCAATTAATACCTATGTTTAAGAAAACTATGAAGGAACTATTTTGGATAAAGCAAAGCGTATTGTTATTAAGGGTTATTTTGAACCAGTAAGTAGAGGTGTTATGTGACATTTAAAAGTATGTTTTGATGACCTTTAAGTTGAGGTGTATGATCTGAATATTAAATACAATTTAGGCTATGATTACATCTTTCACGTTATTCCGTCTGCAGGAATACAACAAAAAGAGTTTCAGGCGTTTTAACGTCATATGTTGGTTATACTCGTAATCACGGTTTTTCCTTACGGTTGTAAATTGCAATTGCAATTACGTGACACCGCTGTAACACTCACTGTTTCTTACGTTACAAATATAAGTAGATACACACTTACCAGTTACAATCAATCTAATCATACTATCAAATAATTATCCTAAAAATACTGCACATTGAAAAGCTTTTCCACTGATTAATAATTATGTACGGCTATGCTTATAAAATTTATTTAACTTAGAAACCGTAAATGATAACTCTGATCGTCTTCAAAGCAAGGAATTATTTTTGGGGGAGGGAATAAAGCTGGTAACACCGCACCCTTATCTATTCTTAATCTGAAGACCCTAGGCTAGCAATACTTAGTTCACCGGTCTGTCAAAGCTTTGTAATAAAAAAATATATTACATCTACAATTTTTTTTTTATTACTTAGATGGGTGGACGAGCTCACAGCCCACCTGATGTTAAGTGGTTACTGGAACCCATAGACATCTACAACGTAAATGCGCCACCCACCTTGAGATATAAGTTCTAAGGTCTAAGTATAGTTACAACGGCTGCCCCACCCTTCAAACCGAAACGCATTACTGCTTCACGGCAGAAATAGGCAGGGTGATGGTACATACCCGTGCGGACTCACAAGAGGTCCTACTACCAGTAAATACGCAATTATAATTTTTGCGGGTTTGATTTTTATTACACGATGTTATTCCTTCACCGTGGAAGTCAATCGTGAACATTTGTTGAGTACGTATTTCATTAGAAAAATTGGTACCCGCCTGCGGGATTCGAACACCGGTGCATTGCTACATACGAATGCACCGGACGTCTTATCCTTTAGGCCACGACGACTTTTTTGTTATTGAAATTATGAAATTATAATTTGTTACTGATTTACTTTTTTCCGAATTCAACAAGAGTGAAATCTCGTAATCACAGTTGCATACATGATTTCGGCATTCATGTTCTGATAACTATAGAACCTATTGACCCCTTAACAGTAGATAGGCTGTAAGCTACCAAAGCCATAACAAAAATACAAACTTGTTTGTCACTTTAATGAATGTATCCAACAAGTGATATCCAAATCTGAAGGCTGACGGGTGACGAGCCATGACATTGACAATGCCGAGCGTAGTTTAAATCGCATGAGCATGCAATATGTTAATTCCTCAAGCGATCAGTTGGCAATGTATAGTGAGTATATTGGAGCACGGTGGATTATACTTTATTGCACAATAAGAAATTAACACATCGCCCATACATTAAATACAACTTCTGGACAACCATTGAGCGATAAAAAAAAATAGGCGAGCGAAGTATGTATGTACACTGCTAAACACTCGATTTTAGATCAATAACATTTCTTATAAATTATTATTATTGTTATTAATATACATACGTGTGTTTATAAATATAAAAACATAAGCATTAGATATTATTCAATACATAAATAATACGTATTGTCATAATCATTAAACAAACCTGTGACCACGACAAGAGTTTATAACCAACAACTTAAATACTATTTCAGCTTTCTTTATTATTAATCTAGCGTTTATGCACCACACTACAACTTATCATAGAAATATGTGTTCATTTAGATCTAGACGCAATCGTCAGGGAACAATCTATCCGATGATTTCCAAGTAAATTGTCCCTTCGCAATAAGGTGACTCTCTACAAAACTTGCATAGGCACGTCCAGTCTTGACTAATGCAAGTGTAGTGTTCGCTCACGCGGCCCGCACTAGTTTAAAATCCCTAAAATTCATTCAATACCGATTTTGCAGGATAACCGTCGGAGCACTGTGGTTCGTGAGGAACGTGGATCTTCACAACGAACTTGGAGTTGGACTCCATTAGTAAGTATCTATAGTCGGCATCAATGACACATTTTGAGAAAATGGCGCGACACAAAATCCCTCTTGTCGTAGCCGCCGGTAAACCCTATCCTGCGGACGGAATGATAAACAGTCGCCGTCGTCTCAAGCACGTCATTTCAGATCCTCCCGATCCACTATCGGTGCCTTTAGGTACCTCAAAGTACCGGTCACCGTTTTCGTCAAATCCGTCACGAAGGGTTCGGCGAGCAAATTAACCCGCAGACACAGCCTACTGAGTTTCTGACCGAAACTTCTCCGTGGATCGTGTTTCCGATTCGGTAGTAGACTCTGCGAAGCACTGCCCTTGCTAGTGTTAGCATCGTCTCCAGGTTAAAGCCCCGTGAGCTCATCTATCGTTCGGTGAATATAGTATGACTCCTCGAGGTCACTAGAACAGGAAGGTGAAAAAATTCAAAGGAAAAACAGTAAACTTCAATTTCTATCATCATTCATCTTCGTTTTTTGAGGCTTACAATTTTTTTGTGATCGCTTATACTAATATATTCTACGCATCGATCTAATACTCACGACGATTACAATTACTTTACACAGGTTTTTCTTATAATTTCCGTTATGCAATATGTGTTGTTGAAACAAATCTATATTATTATCATAAATTTTCGATAATATTATTTCCGATGTTTCAAATGCTTTAGAGTTTCTGTGATCGCGGACGACTAAGCTATTATTCGTTTACATTTAAATACTGTGCTCAGTTTTAATTATGTCTAAGACTCGCAAAAATCAAACAAAATACTAAATGTATACAAAATAATTTGTAGGAATAATTACTATTAAGTTCAATGTCGTAGAAGACCCCTCTGCATGTCTTTGTTATATTTTTCGTCGTGCCTGCCGCCGAATCTCCCACGAGACTCCCACGCCTGGATGTCGCGCGGGAAACCATAGTAATCGCGAATATCATCACCCATCATGATAGGATAGGATAGGAAGAGAGGCTGTCCCAGAACAACAGTAATGCGTTTCGGTTTGAAGGATGCGGCAGCCGTCGTAACTATACTTGAGACCTTTGAACTTATATCTCAAGGTGGGTGGCGCATTTACGTAGTAGATGTCTATGGGCTCCAGAAAAAAAAAATGGCGTCTCTCGGTGGAGCAGGAACTAGGCGTCTTGGACATAACGTGGGAGGAGCTAGAACAGACTGCCGAAGACCGATGTAAATGGAAGGATTTGATTCACGCCCTACACCACAGCAGAGGGTAACAGGAAAGAAAGAAGAAGATAATGAGATATCAGATAAATATAAAAGGTGCTGCTTCGCTTTTTATTATTTCGCTATGACTATCTTTGAATGTGTTAAAATTCAGAACTATAATATATTACACATGTTCCGAGAGCAACCACAATTTCAAACCAATCAGATTAACAAGATAAACAATCATTTCCTTCAAATCTAGCTGTATTCAATACTACAATATTACAATTTGTTACGTAATTCTGAGGACACCCGTAATCTTTGGGAAAACTAATGTATCAAAAATATATTTTGAATCGATTCAACGAATCTGTGATTAATTGAAATTATAATTAACGAAAATACCGAGTTATAATTGCTTCAAATCTAAAACCGTTTAGGCATATATAGTAATTGACATTCAAAAAAGATTCGTCGTGGTCTAAAGGATAAGACGTCCCGTGCATTCGTATCAAGCGATGCGACTGTGTCGGTGTTCGAATACCGCCAGCAGGTACCAATTTTTCTAGAGAATACGTGCCTGAAAAATGTTCACGATTGACTTCCACGGTGAAGGAATAACATCGTGTAATAAAAATCAAACCCGCAAAATTATAATTTGCGTAATTACTGGTGGTAGGACGTCTTGTCAGTCCGCATGGGTAGGTACCACCGCCCTGCCAATTTCTGCCGTGAAACAGTAATGCGTTCGGCTTGAAGGGTAGGGCAGCCGTTGTAACTATACTGAGACCTTAGAACTTATATCCCAAGGTGGGTGGCGCATTTACGTTGTAGATGTCTATGGGCTCCAGTAACCACTTAACACCAGGTGGGTTGTGAGCTCGTCCACCCATCTAAGCAATAAAAATAAAAATAAACTATATACGTTAAAATCCACAAATCGAACAAAAAACTACTCTGAACGGTTGAAACATTTTTACTGCAATAATTATTTTCAATTATTTATAAAAGAAAACGAATACCATTCGAAATAATAATAAAAAACACACAAAATAATTTTGTCTTGAACCTCACAATTCTACAAAAAAAAAGAGCCGCGAATTGTGGAGTTGACGTTCATACCGGAATTTCGTTTACTGTTTTTTTATTATTATTATTATTTTTACGTAATCCAAATACAAAAAAGTTATTAAGATTCAAATTGCTTATTAACTCACACGCACCCACGGAAAGCGGTCAGCGGTACAGCTTAATATTTATAACTCATGAACTTGACTCCAGTTAAGTACGCTGCGTGGATGACGCGGGAATTTCCTCGGGTAAATAAAACAAGACAGATGGCAACACACCGCCGCAGTTCCGTTCAACAAGTCCATGATTATGTGCGTCGAACGATTAGCATTGTAGCATTGTGTTCTTTTCGTTCGAATAGTGAATTCTGATTTTCTTGTGTCGTGAGTGCGATCGATATTAAACAATAACGCATCTAAATTACGAAAGTGAGTAGTTGGGATTTAAATTTAAGAGGTTTTTATTTTAAAACTAGCCGATTCGGCAGACTTTGTAGTGCCTCAATCGATAAATAAAAGACCTAAATTTTTGTATAAAAAAAAACTTAAAACAAACAAAAGGAATCTGTCCGACGGGGGACACGTCAAAGGGAATACAAAATAGATTATTTAATTCAGAGCATTTTCATATTTATCTACCTCTTAAACCTACTCTGGACTTCCACAAATAATTCAAGACCAATATTAGCCAAATCGGTCCAGCGGTTCTAGAGTTTTAGCGAGACTAACCAACAGCAATTCATTTTTATATATTTTAAAAATAATTTTCGATACTTATCCAATCGACATTCTTTAAGGCCTTGACATACTTGAAAACAATAGTATTAATGACATATAAAAGTAATAATCGATCGACAAAAATGCAATTTATTAAAAATATCACACTAATAAAATTAAAACGAATGGCGAACGTTTACAAAGATTTAAATAAATATTTCGTTAACACAAAAAACAATCTTAAAAACTGATTTACCATTAGCTGTCATCTTAGACTTATTAAAACAAAAATACTCAAATTTGAAGAATCAAACAAAATAAAATCAAGTGTGCAAAAATATTTGAATCTAATCATAATGCCATTGATACATACTAACTAAATCATAAGTGGCACATATCATTATAACACAAATTAGTACAGCAATAAAACATTTTACGGGAAAATAATCAAATGAAAATAATAATAAAAACATAGGAACCCGAAAATAATATTTTTAAAACAACACAACACAACAACATGGCTGAATAGTTTATTTTTCTATTTTCTGTCTTTGAATAGCTAATAAACGAATAAGAAGTGGAAACCTCTCAAAATAAATCGTGTAGGACTTCCTATTGAAAGATACTACAATTTAAGACTGAAAGTTTTTTTTTATTATTCAGTTAATTATAGTACCGTTCTGTGCAAAATTAAAAATTTATAAATTATCGTAATCCACATATTTCCCATTTTATCAACGTAATTTTCGCCAACTTTAATACGTCTGCTTAACTTGCCAATTTATGCATCAAGGATCTATGAGACAATGCCAAACAAACAAAATTAAGCATTAAAGACGAAATTATACATTTAACGAATTTGCCTAAAACTGTAATAGATTTTGCTTCAGGTGATGATTCAAAACTAAAATCATCAAATTCAATAGACAGTTTAGCTTTTATTCCGATAAAATTATGATTGACTTCAAGTCACCATGCAGCATTCACAACATACGGGCTCCGGCGACCACTTATTATCACCGGGGACGGAGAGCTCACCTGCCCGCCAACCAATGCAATAAAATAATATATGTAATTTTTTTTATTGCTTAGATGGATGGACGAGCTCACAGCCCACCTGGTGTTAAGCGGTTACTGGAGCCCATATACATCTACAACGTAAATGCGCCACCCATCTTGAGATATAAGTTCTAAGGTCTTAGCATAGTTACAACGGCTACCCTACTTTCGAACCGAAACGTATTACTGCTTCACGGCGGAAATAGGCAGGGTGGTGGTACCTACCCGTGCGGACTCCCAAGAGGTCCTACCACCAGTTTATAAATTAAACAAACACGATTAAACAGCAAACCGACCTAATTAATCAGAGCAAAAAATATAAAATTATTGTATACCCATCGACCCCTGATTCGTATTCAAATTTTCAAGTTAATCAGACGTCTTAAAATCAGTGAAAATTCCTATCAAATATTCCGTATATACAAACAAATATATATATACATTTATATATATACATACATACATACATACAATACATACATACGAGACTAATAAAATCGTTTTAAAAATACATATTATATATATAATACCAAACAAGCTCTGGCTTATAATACTAAGGTTGCATGGACTACAATAAATCATAGTTCGCATGAGCGACTCGTGAACCTGTTAAAGTTTTTGCAATTCAAATAGACGAAACTCAATTTAACTCTGCACTACCGCTACAGAAGGAAGGACAATGCCAAACTAACTAGTTGCCAAACATTCGAAATCTCTTAATACCCATATATCATTTCATTCCGATTATTTATTCGAACGTATTAAGCGGAAGTTTGAATTGTGACTCAGACGGTATAACGTCTTCTAGTATCTGGACTAGTGACTATTTTAATAAAGTACCAATGTCATTTTATTTCACCTAAACACATGCAAACTTAACTTGGAATTTTGTTGTGAAGGTTGAATTTAAGTATTGTGATAGCTTCCTGTCTGTTCGATGTTGAGTGCTAACATGCTCAAAATCTGAGTTACAATAACAGTTGCCTTGTCAGTTTTAGGTACACACAATATAAGTTAACAAAGCTTGAAAAGTATACAAAACACGCTTCAATAGTAAAAATTAAATACTATAACTTTTTTATAGCACACCGGATTATAGGTCAAAATAATAAAAATAAAAATAAAATTGTATTGTCATCGGTCCTTAATAAGAGAACAAGTTTTGAAGCTAATAATGCGTATACAAAAGCGTAAAAATGCACGTCCGATAAACTTGAGTTGAAAATTGCATTGAAATTGACCGTTAAATAAATAGACAACAACATAATCCAATGAGAACGGGTTCCACATGGTTTCTTGCAAATTAATTCATTGACACCTCAATTGCTGAAATAAGTAACAATTTATGTGGGATCACAATACGCCCTTACTAGCGCTTTTCAAGGCTCACTCCAATCCATCAATGAACATTTACTACATCGAATTATAAGATTATTTTTTTAAACAGGATACATACGTGACAAGAAAATATTTTATTTATATTTTTAATTCAAGCAAACGTAGGTTTTACCAGAAATTAAACAGTTCGACCTTAATATCTGCAGCTCCTTCACTTAGGGCCTTTGCTTTACTTTCGAAAAGTTAAAATATCATCCACCCCGAGTATCGCGAACACGTTTCTAGTACCACAGTTCAGTGTGCTTCAGCTAACCAATCAGCCATTCCGGTTTGGAGAGTATTAGAGCCGTTATTATAATGCAATTGACACAATCACAAGTCGTTAACAGCGAATTTCGTCGGCTATATTAACTTTACAGATGTATCGACCGTCAAGACTTTGGTGAATACGATTAATACTTTCTATATGTAAAATTATAAGACTAATTTCTCAATATCATGCCGCCGGGACAACAGCAATCGTCAATTTAACAAAAAGAAAACTCAATATCACAGAATAAGGTTTGACATCCACAATTCCAACTTTTGAGTATTTTCGTGTTACTATTGTAATTAATTCTATATTAAAGCACTAGATTTCGATGCAACCTTTACAATATATTTTTTATTGCGTCAACGGATGATCGAGCTCATCTTGATAGAAACATTATAGTATTAAACAATGATTGTCTCACCCTTAAAACCGAAGCTCATGACTGATTCGCGGCCAAATTCCTACAATACCTATTTGTTAAATTAAATCATGAATGTTAGTTACTTGAATTAGTGTTCACTATCTGCTCATGTGTTCTGTCAATGGTGAAAACTTATTTAGTTATTGTTACAATAAAGAAAAAAAAAACGACTCATGAGGGCTCAGAATATTACCACAACTTTTTTTCGAGTTCAAATTTCGTTTAATAACTTGCTCTAAAATCTATAAATACAGAGGTCACTATTTAAAATACAACATGAAAAATGATGTGGCTTATTAAATTTATTCGTTCTATACTTCGTTCGTGTTTTAAAGCTTCCAATAAATATTTATCTTGGTTAGTTGGCTTTTTAATTACCTATAAATACCCGCGATTCAAGGGCACAGTTTTCGTGTTCACGATGCCTTTCTTCCTGACAGTTCGCACCAGTCAAAAACAAGCTTAACTCGAGCCAACAGACAATCTATACAAATAAATAAAATTGGAGTGTCTGTTTGTAATAATAAAATAATTACTTTTTACTAAATGTGTAAGTGTATGTAAATGTATAACTTGTACATATACCAAAATAACCTTTTTTTGTTAATTTTGTCTGTCTGTTTGTTGCGGATTGTTAATCTCTGGAACGGCTGGACCGATTTTGACGGGACTTTCACTGATAGGTGATAGCTGATGATATAAGGAGTAACTTAGGCTACCGCGGTACGACAATAACCGCGGGCAACATCGCGGGACTCGGCTAGTATAATCATATAAATTCGTTGCAAAAAACGTAGATCAAGTTTTAATGGGCCTTCAACCTTTGCCTTCATTTCAAAATAAACTTTTCTCTCCTGCACTATCCAAACACCAAATCAATTATTAGATTTAACTTCGCATTTTTTTTCCTCAAAAATAATTAAATATTTACCTTATTAATGGAAAGTTAAAACTGGTTGATTAATTTGTAATAATATTTTTGTTTTTACGTTTAGTCGCCATTTGTAGAGTTTGTACCTGTAACAACACAATTATAGTTAATACACATTAATAAAAAAAAGATGAGCAGGTAAGCACTGCATATTTTTGTACAAGAAAAAATCACCGGTATGTGGGAGTTGAACCTCACCAAAAACTCCTGCCGCTCACAGCTGGCGCTCAACCCCGGACCGGGACGGAACCCAGTCCGGGCCATTGAAACTAGCGGGACAGGGCTGACGCAGAGCATATTACATCCATCCCAAAGCATACCTAATGTTAAGCGGTTATCAAAGCCAACCTTAATTGCATTGAATAACCGCTCTCCGAGTTTTCAAAATGGGACGATAGCTTGCTTCGCAGCGCAATTAGGCAAGGCGGCGGTTTATCCGTGTAAACTCCCAATCGAGTAATGGGAGGCAGGGCTGTCAATAAATAATTTAAGCCATAAATTCCCGAAAATTAAAACACTGATCTATACTAATAATCTATACTTAATATTATAAAGAGAAAAGATTTGTTTGTTTGTTTGTTTCGAATAGGCTCCGAAACTACTGGACCGATTTGAAAAATTCTTTTTCCATTAGAAGCCGACATTGTCCCTGATGAACATAGGCTACTTTTTTTATTTATTTTTTTATTTTTATTTTTTGGTTTCATGTGTGTTTTAATGTTTCCGAAGCGAAGCGAGGGCGGGTCGCTAGTAATAATAATAATAATAATAATAATAATATAAAGAGGAAAGATTTGTTTGTTTGTTTGTTTCGAATAGGCTCCAAAACTACTGGACCGATTTGAAAAATTCTTTTTCCATTAGAAGCCGACATTGTCCCTGATGAACATAGGCTACGTTTTTTAATTAGTTTTTTTTGGTTTCATGTGTGTTTTAATGTTTCCGAAGCGAAGCGAGGGCGGGTCGCTAGTCATATATAACACGATACACGCAATGTAAAATTTTAAGGTGCAATGACGCGCAGAAACGCGGGCTTCAACTGGAATCGCATCACATTGCGGATTCAAGAGATATAACGCACCAAACCAAAGAATAGTTTAGCATAATAATTATTTTTCTATTTTATGTAGGGTAATTGATCATTTATCCTTGTTAAATCTTCCAACATAAAAAAATAGTATTTTCTTCGGTTTACGCGAATCGTAGACATCATTAAAATCAATCTGTTAGTAGAGTATCTGGTCCACTCGGAGAATATTTATGAATATGCAATGATACTCATTGAGGCTGTAGGTATAACAACAAAAGGAAGATCTTCCACAGAGCGGGTGATATTGTTCGGTAGATCGACGGTCCGAATGTTGTTGTTTGCAACTTGTATATTGCAAGCTTATCTTGAAAATTTAGTAAGCGAGATTCAGGCATTTATCAAATATCTTGCGTTGTATGATGGCTACCGCCACAAGGCAACTGCGTTCTTGAGGTGCTAGGAATTTGCAAAATCCAGTAGTCATAATGGCGTTCACAGCGGCCCATGCCTTCACGCGTTACTGCCACCATTTACGCATCAGTCACGAGTTCCGGTCTGTAGAACATCATCCTGATGCATCTGTTATTTTGAACCTTCTACGGCATACAACTAAATTACTCTTTTAAAGATGTCTTTGAATTTTGCAAGAATACAAATACGTGCATATCATTCGTTAACCACTTTTTACCTAATAATATTATTCTGGATATCAATAGAACTTGCAATAATTATTATAAATTACCTAATCATTTAAAAACTGATACAAAGATCTGATAATACCATTGCTGCATTTTTTTTTTTTTTTTTATTTGCGCAATATCTTTAAATACATATTATTATAAACGTGAAATACTGGTATGAACAATTTTAATACTGCCCAAACTGGTCGTCGGCTGCACTTTTAAGTGTTTTTGTTCAAATAAAATTAACTTCGGATTTCTGGTGTGATTTTGAGTTGTATTCGAATTTCCTGTGACAGTTTTAGGTGGTTCTATTAATGTAGATGATTATTCATACGATAGTAATCTTGATCCATTTACGTATTTAGTATTAGGGTATCAATATTAATCAATATATCATAAAGTAACTTTCTTAGTGTAGATATCCGTTAGGTATCTTCCACTGGGGCTAGAGGAAAGCCCAATATCGGATAGTGTAATCTGGCCTCTAAGCTGGAATGGAATGTACGCCTAACGACAAACCAATTGGAGTCATTATATATAATACAATATACTTTTTTTATGGATTTGTATAGTAGACGAATTTAAGGCATTTGTGATACTGAGCGGTGTTTGTTTGTCTGCAGACCAAATATCAGAGGTTAGATAGAGGACACGTTAATCAGTATTCCTTAATGAGTATTGTTTTAAAAAAATTCCGTACAACAGAGAAGAGTCATCTTGTAAAATTCCGGCGCCTTCATTTGTTCCTAATAGATTAATCAAACCTGATTAAATATGACGTGTATGCTTAGATATCGAACAGGTAAGATCGCAGTCTGATGAGGTCGTTGGAAATTAAATTAGTTTCGTACCAAACTGATGTTTTTTAAATAATTTGTGTGAGTTGATATAATTATCTCAATATTTATTATTATAGTATTATTTACGTATCGAGACATGCGATTTTGTTGTGTTTACAATACTTCAATGCAATCCAAAAAATCTAGGATATGTTCATGAAAGCGTCCCCGATCAGGAATCAAATCTACGTAGTAAATCTTAGACAATTCGAGAGTCTGTATAATACCATATTTCAATGATAAACACTAGTTTTGTACACGAAAAATTTAGATGCAATGATTGGAGATTCTACTAGCTACTGAGAATCAATCCCACTCACATGAACTCGCATAAAAATCGAGAAGTAACAATCTTGGAGAAATTCATAAATTACACATTTACACATTTTTTTTTCTGTCTCATTTATCTGAATGAATAACGTGTATATCAAAATTATAATAAATTTTTGAAAAAAGTCGAATTCGGTTTTCCTCTGCTTCTTGTTTCATTATCCAGGCACAAAACGTTGCTTGCAGGGAACTAACCTCACCTCTTAACGCGGTCTTCGAAATATTTACAGATACACTTATTGTATCAGAGAACTGGGAAATAACCGGGTCTATGATATGAAGCAACAAAACGAATGAAAAAACTAAATACTCTTTCAAAATTTACATTACATTAATTTTGTTTGTAATTATTCAATGATGGTGTGAATTAATTACAAACAGCATTAAAGCTTCCATTACCATTTTTATGGAGTGTTTGTGGATAAGTCGAGAAAATGCAAATTTACGGCACTATTCACACATGCTTAAAATCTACATTAAAATTGGTAATTTACGTTTCATACATGTAATTACGTATCATTAGGTAGACTTGGTGTTTTTTTGTTGATACATTAATAAACATTTAATGTATTCATCGATATTTATTATTTTCACCAAACCAATTAAAATATGGCTACATATTAAATTTAGATTAGTTAAATTTGAGTACAAGTTGAAATACAAATGTGTTTGACATAGTGCATTATTAAATACTTGCCAAATCCGTGGTGCAAAGGTTTTGTTGTTAAATCGTAAAATACATAACCATTTCTGAGTCTACACAAACAAAGAATAATACGTTTGTCTGTCACTTTTTTTTTATTGCCTTTGTAGGCAGACGAGCATACGGCCCACCTGATGGTGAGTGGTTACCGTCGCCCATGGACTTCAGCAATACCAGGGGCAGAGCCAAGCCGCTGCCTAATTAACTTCGAAATTAACTAATTGAGCATAAGGGCTAGTAAGCAGTTAACCGGTGCTATTTATACGCATACTTTAGAGAACCAGTTCAAAAACTTCTTCAGTACTTAGATTCGTTATTTATTTATATTTTAATTTTTTTTTATTGCTAAGATGGGTTGTCGAGCTCACAGCCCACCTGTTGTTAAGTGGTTACTGGAGCCCATAGACATCTACAACGTAAATGCGCCACCCACCTTGAGATATAAGTTCTAAGGGTCATTTACACTTTTAATAAAGACGAAAGGGCAGATCGAATTTATAAAGGTTTGGTTTTTATATAATACATTAACATTTGCCCAAGGAATCCGAATAGCTATAGAAGTACGCCGAGTAAATTGCCTTATAAATAACGCTAGAATTTGTTTAACACCAACTTTTT
Organism: Bombyx mandarina; assembly: GCF_030267445.1. Classification (NCBI taxonomy): domain Eukaryota; kingdom Metazoa; phylum Arthropoda; class Insecta; order Lepidoptera; family Bombycidae; genus Bombyx; species Bombyx mandarina. Next base: position 4,635,695 of record NC_143222.1, on the reverse strand, counting down.
AAAGTTTCATACTTTAGAATATTTTGAAGTGCAGAAAAAAGATGATTGTATCAATCGACTGAACTGAAAATATTTGATAATTTGTATAATATAAATAAATAAATAATTAATAAATATTTACTAACAATCACGCCACGTTAACTGGTCCCCTGCTGAGTTCGGAAAGAACTTGTTTTACAGGTACCAGATAACGGAAATAAATGTAAGATTTTTATTATACACATACATGTATTTAATATACATCCATAACCCTGGAAAAGACATTTTATATTTATCATACAAATATCTTCCCTTGGTGGGCTTCGAACCCGCGACCCTCTTGTGTAGTGACCATGTCACTTACCAGTTACCACTACACCAAACGGCCGTTTGAAATATATAGATACATAGTTCGTTAATATATAGATAGTTCCTTAATATTGATTTCAAAAATAAGTCGAATGAGTTTAATTTGAACATTAAGCAAGAAAATAAAAATGTTTCATTTTAATAAAAATATTTTTACGTGATAATTACAATAAGAAACGAACAACAAAACAATAATGCAATTGCGGACACTACTTGAAATATTCACGCACCAATATACCGACCAAACAGGAAAAACGAGACCATCACTTGAATCGCAAAGGCCCAAGATCATTAAAAATTCAAAGCCACGCTATCACGTCTAAAACGTCCTTTTGTTCTAGAGCAGTGACAACCTCGATTAAACTCATCTACGGACTTTGAACGGTTACTGTTTTTGAGCGTCCATTAATCGTGTCCTTTATCATTTACAGATGAGTCGCTACTGTGTGCCGAGGGCAGCGGCGGTGCTGTGGATGCTGTTCCTATTGCTGCCTGGAATAGGCACCCAGTTTGCTAACCCGATCAACTCATTACTGAACTTCGTCACTGAAGGGACTAAGCAACTCGATAGCGAGCCCCCTGATCAGAGGAATTTGCTATCAGAATATGATTTCATCATAGTAGGAGCTGGCACCGCAGGGTGCGTACTTGCCAATCGACTTAGCGAAATCCAAGACTGGAAAATTTTACTCGTAGAAGCGGGCACAAACGAAAATTACCTAATGGATATTCCTATAGTGGCTAATTACCTACAATTTACAGCCGCTAATTGGGGCTACAAAACGAAACCATCTAATAAATATTGTGCTGGTTTTGAAAACAAACAATGTAACTGGCCCAGAGGCAAAGTAGTTGGAGGTTCAAGTGTACTCAATTACATGATATACACCAGGGGTTCATCAGTAGACTATAACAATTGGAAGGCGATGGGAAACGATGGCTGGGGTTGGGACGACGTACTCCCGTATTTTAAGAAAATAGAGAATTACAACATACCGTCCTTTGATGACCCAGAGTACCACGGGCACGACGGGTATTTGAATGTAGAGCATGCGCCTTTCCGCACAAAGAAAGGAAAGGCATGGGTCAAAGGAGCACAGCAATTGGGTTTTAAGTATAACGACCATAATGGAAAAAGCCCAGCAGGAGTTTCTTTCCTGCAACTATCAATGAAAAACGGTACCCGTCACAGTTCTAGCCGAGCTTACCTGCATCCAATCAATAAAAGAAATAATCTACATTTGTCAAAGGGCAGCCTGGTGACCCGTATTATTTACGATGATGACACCAAAACTAAAGCCATAGGGATTGAATTGGAGAAATTAGGAAGAAAATATAAAATTTTGGCTTCGCGTGAAGTGATTTTATCAGCGGGGGCCATAAATTCTCCACAATTGTTAATGTTATCAGGAATCGGGCCCAAGAGACATTTAGAATCAATGAACATAGAAGTCATTAAAGATTTACCTGTTGGGTATAACTTAATGGATCACATCGCTGCTGGCGGCGTGCAATTTATGGTAAACGATCAGAGTTTCTCACTGTCAACGGAGTACATATTGAGGCATTTGGAGCTGGTTTTTAAGTGGATGGCAAATCATAATGGCCCCCTCTCTATTCCTGGTGGATGTGAAGCGTTGGTATTCTTGGATTTAAAGGACAAATTTAACGCAACCGGTTGGCCCGATTTGGAGTTATTGTTTATCAGTGGCGGTCTAAATTCAGACCCATTACTTCCAAGAAATTTCGGTTTCGACGAACAAATATACGCCGACACATATGGACCTTTAGGTAAAAATGATTTATTCATGGTATTTCCCATGCTGATGCGTCCCAAATCGAGAGGACGAGTGATGCTGCAAAGCAGAAATCCAAAAGCGTATCCCACTTTGATTCCTAACTATTTTGAGCACTCTGAGGATTTACAGAAGATTGTCGAAGGTATAAAAATTGCTATTGAAATTTCGAGACAACCGGCCATGAAGAAAATCGGAACAAAACTGTACGATGTACCCATAGAGGAGTGTTTGCAATACGGGCCTTTCGGAAGCGACGCATATTTTGCTTGTCAAGCGCAAATGTTCACGTTTACGATCTACCATCAAAGCGGAACTTGTAAGATGGGATTGAAGACCGATCCGACTAGTGTCGTGGATTCAAGATTGCGTGTACACGGTATCTCTAATTTACGTGTTATAGATGCAAGCGTAATGCCAGATATAACATCGGGACATACAAACGCTCCAGTATACATGATCGCAGAGAAAGGTTCTGATATGATCAAACAAGACTGGGGTAAAATATGAATTTAATGACGAATGCTCCAAAGATATTATAATTTAATTAGATCTAAATTTTTTTGGTTCGGTAATACCTAACCCAGTATATTTTATCACTTAGTTGTTTATTTTGGTGCAATTTATTTTTAGTAATTTATTGTAAAGCATATCTGTGATTTCGTTAGGGATAAGTACTAACTATTTATGTATAATAAATATATTACTTAAGGTGATGTCATAAGGGTTTAATTCTAACAATTAAATACAATTTAATATATATTTATTCTAATTTTCAAAGTCAAATTCAAGACGTTAAAGGCGGCTTTTTTAGGATTGTCACGATATGTTATTCGATTATATAATGTTATTGTTTAAGTAAGTGCATTATCTAAAAAAAAATTAACATCTGTATGTAAAGCAGCACACACATACATACTCAAAAATTCGTATTGTCATAAACAGTGTTTTCATTGTGCACTTCTTTAATTTCTTGTATGATACTCAATCAACGGTTACTTTTACCGGCTGCGAAAGACAATATGGACTTTAAAGATAACACGATTCTCACTAGCCCTTCTTCTTCATCTCAGTCGTTTGCACTCTTGGCAGGGTGGTCGTGGTCATCAGTTCGGATTGTAGTGCGCTATGGTCCTTATGAACATATATAGTGTTTATCAACATTTATCATTAGCATTGATTTTACCAAATATCCAAACGATTTAATTACTGCCCAAAAAAATCAAGTAACGAAAGTGTAACCAAAATTAAACAATATACAAACTGGGAATTTTCAAAAGTATTTTCTGAGATATAAGTCCTATTATCCTATGTCTAAACTAATCAGTAAAGTGATAATTTCGTAGTTCAAAAAAGAATATTCTTTTTCAGTAGTCTATTATCAATCATACGACAATACAAGAATTAACGGACTTTTATATTATATATTATTATATTTCTTTCATTCCTTAGAGGTGAAGCCTTTTATCAGACCCGGTGTTATATCGTAGCTTCCACAGTTTCTTCTTTAAGATAATATTTGAAGTAAATTTTTCAATGCAAAAGACAACACAGCAAATTACTACACCGCGTTTATTATTTATTTATAAGGCCGAAAATTGTTATTTTTATTTCTTATTGTATACATTATTGCTGGACAAATTGCTTGCAACTTGTGAAATATATTCCATGACATTTTGTTACCAGCTTTTATTAGCTTGAACGGAATCTTTCAAGGTAACTTTTATAGATATTAAGACACCCGATCAAATAAACAATCTGAACAGGTATCAAGGAACGATAACATTACAATAATATAGACTGCTTTGGCTGAAGATTCTGACAATGATAACCAGGATAAAAAGTATCCAATAGCTTTTTTTTTAGCTCGACTTGCTATTTGAAGTATTTGTATTGTATAATTTTTTGTTTGTTCTTTAAACATTTTTACTCGTTACGTTTAAGACTTTAGGAAAAGTAATCAAGCTACGTTTATAAGTATTTTATGTTTTACGTGTTTAGTGTGGATTTACATAATTCTTAAAATTTAAAAGTATGAAATATATAGGGCAGAATTTAGTTTTTGTGAAAATTTAATTTCATTTTCATTTGGCTGTATAGAAATCCAAGGATTGTGTTTAGTATACATAGATTTTAAAACTATAAAATGTGTGTGTGTAAATTGGAACAGGTGTTGTAATTAGAGAACAAGTAAGAAGAGAAGACTTATCCCTTCTAGAAATGTCGACGGAAACTAAAAGTTTACCTAACCCTAAAATGTAATTTTAAGCACTAAGCAATTTGCAGACAAGAAAATGACAGATTCTGCGTTACAGATTAGTCGCTTGTTCAATTCAAATAAGGATTTAGACCTATTTTTTGGACTGGAGTGTATTTACGCTGTCGTAGGTGGACTTTGGTCACATTTTGACGCCAAATACACTAAGGACTTGCACAATAGAGTGAAGAGAGTAAGAAAATCGTCTCGCAATTTGGTATAAATTATGGTTTCACTACAGCCGTAAATCTGAAAACTAGCACTTACATAACATATTATATCTTAACTTCAGGGACATAAGATTGGATTCTTGAAAAAAATAGCTCATTTACAATTACGTGTGTAGTTTTTGTTTTTAAGAGGTTTTTCTTTAGAGGTCGTCTAGGGCAACGGCAAAATCCAAAAATATTACTGAAAATTATAATATATAATTTGATATTTAAAATTCGACTTTGTCTGCACTGATCGTATCTATTGCCTTTTTTGCTCTGTATCTTTTATTTAAATACGTTTCCCGCATTTAAATGATTGTTAACTCAAACAAAAAGGCAAAAATACATTGTTTATATTATACATTGTAATATATAACTCAAATTCAATAGTATTTAAGTACATTATAATTTGTATATACTATATAATAGGTTAGAAAAAAGTATTTTCGCATTATAGTATGAATGAACTTGTAATAAAATCTCTTTGGCTATATTATTTGTATCTGGTTGGTTTTGGTATCATTAAAAGTTTAAATTTTAGAGAAGATAATTTCAAATTTAAATTAGGAAAATGTGTGATTTTTATATATTTTTCGTACTGTCAGGATGGGTGAATCTAATGAAGAAATTCGATACATTTTAAATTTTTACTACAATAAAGGTAAAAATGCAACGCAAGCCGCAAAAAAAATTTATTGTCGGCTCGTTGTCGGCTCAGCTTCTATCCGGTGCAGGTACTTCCCGAAGCATCCGTGCCCAGTCAGCACCTGCACCAGACGGAAGGTGAGGCGTCCTCGGCCACGATTCACCCAGTCATCAAATATCGGGTAAACCACCTCGACAGTCCGTAGACCGCACGTGCGGTTGGCCAACCGCTTCGACCACGACTCGAGCACGGACCGCCGAGAATGAACCTTCCGCGCCCGCAACTCACTATTAGGGGGACGCGCCACTCCCAGAGCAGGGCTTGGTAGGCAGTGGCTTGGCTCTGCCCCTGGCATTGCTGAAGTCCATGGGCGACGGTAACCAATCACCATCAGGTAGGCCGTGTGCTCGTCTGCCTACAAGGGCAATAAAAAAAAAACCCCCAGAGCACGAAGCTCGCTGCGCCACCGATAGTCGGCAGCGAGCGACTCCGCCTCCAGCTCCCATGGCGGCGTCTCCGCCAACACACACGCCGCCTCGAAGGAAACGGTGCGATATCCACGGATGACCCTGATAGCAACGGTGCGCTGCGGCCGGCGCAGAAACCGAGCCATAGCAGCCCGATTGCGCGGCTCAGCCTATACAGGCGCACCGTACAGGGCCATCGATCGCACCACCCCCGCGTAGAGGCGGCGCACAACCTGATCCGGCTTCCCGATATTCAGGAGCAGTTGTAAGCCGTGGACGTCGCCCAAAGCACGTCATTACCGATCCCCCTGATCCATTAACGGTGCTTTTAGGCACCACAAGCACCGGTCACCGTCGTCGTCGAACCCGTCGCTTGCGACGAAGGGCTCGACGAGCGAATTAACCCATAGACACAGCCCACTGAGTTTCTCGCCGGATCTTCTCAGTGGGTCGCGTTTCCGATCCGGTGGTAGATTCTGCGAAGCACTGCTCTTGCAGGGTCAGTGTTAGCAACTCTCCGGTTTGAGCCCCGTGAGCTCACCTACAAACGTTAGGGTGAAGCTGAAATAGCCTCTCAAGGCTATCAGTATAGGTAGGAAAAAAAAAGTCAGTCGAAATATTATACAATACCATTGAGACTTCGATCCCATGTTTCAAGGTGGGTGGAAGCATTTACGTTATTAAGTATAAGGGTTCCGATAGCCACTATTCATCCGATGAGCCGTATCCGTACTCATCCGTCTACACAATAAATAAATAAAATAAATAACTCACATTAAAATTTCACTCCCATTTTCATCATTCTATCGTCGTGGCTTAACGGATAAGATGTCCGATGCATTCGTGTTGAGCGATGCACCGGTGTTCGAATCTGAGGCGGGTACCAATTTTTCTAATGAAATACGTACTCAACAAATGTTCACGATTGACTTCCACGGTGAAGGAATAACATCGTGTAATAAAAATGAAACCCGCAAAACTATAATTTGCGTAATTACTGGTGGTAGGACCTCTTGTGAGTTCGCACGGGTAGGTACTATCCACCCTGCCTATTTCTGCCGTAAAGCAGCAATGCGTTTCGGTTTGAAGGGTGGGGCAGCTGTTGTAACTATACTGAGACCTTAGAACTTATATCTCAAGGTGGGAAGCGCATTTACGTTGTAGATGTCTGTGGGCTCCAGTAACCACTTAACACCAGGTGGGCCGTACGCTGCTCTGCGTACAAGAGTAAAAACAAAAAGAAAGGCAATCAAACAATTCCTCATCCTACTTAGGAGAGAAAAATATTAACTTATCTGTTAATATTATTTTATATTCTTTTGCAGAACAAACCCACTAATGGTTTGATTAACAAAAATCGAATTTAAATTACATTTTAATGTACAGATCAATTTATACAAATGCGATTTGGTTTTACCTCATTATCGTGATTATTGTGCAAGGTAAAAATGTGTTTTTATTGGAAAATTTTATGTTCCGAAGAAATTGAGGTTTGATACCTGACAGGAACAATTTGACATATGTAGGTAGTAAAAATTTAGGATAACGACATCTATCCACAAACTTTGGAACTAATATGATTTCAAGAGACGTACTTGAATGTTTTTAAGTATACATTTTTTTATTGTTCAAGTTTGGAAATATCCGAAGACCCGCCTAATGTTCAATTTCAGAGATGTTATAGATTACAACAGGAATAACGCAACTTTTTTTTTTTTTTTTTTTCGTGTAGTGGGCCGAACCTCCTACGAGGTCCCCGCGCAAAAGGGGCGCGCGGGGTATGTGAGACTCAACGATCTGCATGGTGTTGTGAGCAGACCGCGGGCCCAAGGATTTTAGGACCCACCCACTAAACGACTCCCCTGCACTCTTACACCCGACGTCCGATCCCCTCCGAGGTCAGAACCCGGATGAGGTAGGGGGGCTACCGCGGTCAACACTGCAACCAGACGGCGCGGCTCACCCCAAGGACGCCCAGCCGACGGAGCCTTCGAGGCGAATCGAAGGCTCTGAAACGCCGGCCGTCTCGGTACGGCAGCCCGTCGGGCCGCCCAGACGGTGCCGCTGGTGTCCCGGAATACCCACGCACCTATCTTAAAACATTTTTTTTATTGCCCTTGTAGGCAGACGAGCATACGGCCCACCTGATGGTGAGCGGTTACCGTCGCCCATGGACTTCAGCAATGCCAGGGGCAGAGCCAAGCCGCTGCCTACCGCTTAATACTCTTCACAAGCCTCTTTTAAAGGACATGACGTTGAAATCTCGGATTGTTTTAACAACGGTCCGATTCTTCAACTAGGAAATACCTACCCAGCGAGCCCACAATAGACGTTGCCACTAGTCGATGAATATCGATGAATAGATGTATAAAATAATTCGTCCTAAAATTCCTTAATAAAGTTTTTCGTTCTACAACGATTAGAGAAGTTATACTAGATTTGACGACGCTGCTGCCTAAGAATACAACAACGAGGTGATTTCGTCTACTGATGGAAATAACAGGGAAGATCAAGATGACCAACCACAAATTTTGGAGGTCGAATTACTGAATGAATTTGAATTATCCCAAAACAACAACAATCATTAAATGCATTCGAGATTCTAAATTCGAAAATAAAATTTAAAAGTATTCATCATCATCATTATCCTGCCCTTCTCCCAGTCACCTGGGTCGGCGCAACATGTTTTCTCCTTCTATACTGTTCTATCATATACCATTTCTTCGCTCACTCCCCTCTTACCCATATCGTCTTTCACACAATCCATCCATTTCTTCTTAGGTCTACCTCTTCCTCTATATCATTCCACATTCATAGTTAACACTCTCTTAATATTTAAAAGTATTATGAACTGAAAATATATCCAGAAATAACGGAATAATTTATCGGATTTCTTAAGTAAATCTTAGTAATCTAATGGATAGTGATAGATATAACGTAATAGAAGATATAATGATATCGATTTTTTTTCCTTTCGGAAGCATTTATATCTGATTCTAATGAATCTTTATCTATACTTAATATTATAAAGAGGAAAGATTTGTTTGTTTGTTTGTTTCGAATAGGCTCCGAAACTACTGGACCGATTTGAAAAATTCTTTTTCCATTAGAAGCCGACATTGTCCCTGATGAACATAGGCTACTTTTTTTTAATTTTTTTTATTTTATTTTTTTGGTTTCATGTGTGTTTTAATGTTTCCGAAGCGAAGCGAGGGCGGGTCGCTAGTTACTATATATTTGCTGTACATTTTAAACATTTATAAGTGAGAAAAAATGCTGCTGTACCTGAATAAGTGAAATATTGGTTTTCCTTGAAATCTATTTTATGCATGTTCGAGTGTATGTACACATGTGATATGTGTAAATGGATCTTAGATTAACAGAGTAATACTATTTAAAACCAAGGTGGCCTCTGGATTACGAAGCTATGAAATAAAAACAGGGTTGCGGTATTCCATACAGTCTTTCAAACAGCTAAGCCTTCAGTTACAGTGGATGTAATCAGTAGGTAGAAATACAACACAATTGATAACATATTTGCAATAAGAATCTGGCAAGGTATCTGTAATAAAAGCGGTAGGCAGCGGCTTGGCTCTGCCCCTGGCATGGCTGAAGTCCATGGGCGACGGTAACCACTCACCATCAGGTGGGCCGTATGCTCGTCTGCCTACAAAGGGAATAAAAAAAAAAAATTTAATTCAGCGCCTGCTTCATTATTATAGCACTAACTTATCGAAGTAAGTTAAAATTTTTTTTTAGGCGACAATATTATAACGTCTATTTTGGAAACACAAACAAACTTATATTATTCTAAGCCAGTGTTACCCACCCTTTTTTGTGCCATACCCTCCTGTAACATTTCTAAAATTCTTATGCCCCCCATACATAATTTTTAACATTAAAAATTTGATTTGTTCACTAAGAAACATAAATGATAGGTTTTAGGAAGAAATGACAATGAAATTGTTAACAAAACACAGTAAGTCATATTTCAAAACATATGATAAAAACTGAAATTCAAATTCAAAATAATTTTAATACAGATTTTCTATATTAATTTAGTGCGATTGCCTCCTTAATTATCAAATTGCCCCCTTCTGAGGCGTGGGCCCCATGTTGGGAAACACCGTTCTAAGCGGTTACGAGGTACCAAAGGGTAGACAAATCGTCTTCTCGCATTAAAACTGTATAATCTTAAAACTTACTAATTTTACAGGAGAGCGTTTTAAAGGTTTAACATGTAATAATTTTAATTTTAATCATATTCGCAACATTTATTTTTTATTATTTACCAGTTACATTATGTCTTTTCAAGTAAGATAAAGTTTTGTTAATGGTAGTTAAAACATAGGTAAATAAAGAAAAAAAACAAAAAACAACCTAAACTACGCTCTTTTGACAGTATTTATGAGAAAAATACTGGTGATACCAAATGTTTACGCATATTAACTCAATTTCCAATATTTTTGGAAATTGTACACTTTTAATGCGAGAAGGCGAAATGTTGAATCACAATTGTATTGGAATTAGGATATTCATCAAATAAAACATGTGATTGCTTCACGAATGAAATTGTTTACACATGTACCTAAATGCTGTCGTTGTCTGATGATCAGAAGTTAGCAACAACAAAGATCTGTGAAATGGAAGAAGCCACGAACAGTTCCTTCCTTTTTTTTTGCTTAGGTGGGTGGACGAGCTCACGGCCCACCTGATGTTAAGTGGTTACCGGAGCCCATAGACATCTACGACGTAAATGCCGCCACCTACATTGGGATATAAGTTCTAAGGTTTCAGTATAGTTACAACGGCTGCCCCAGCCTTCAAACCGAAACGCATTACTGCTTCACGGCAGAAATAGTCAGGGTGGTGGTACCTACCCGTGCGGACTCACAACAGGTCCTATCACCAGTAATTACGCAAATTATAATTTTGCGGGTTTGATTTTTACTATACGACGTATTCCTTCACCTGGAAGTCAATCGTGAACATTTGTTAAATACGTATTTCATTAGAAAAATTGGTACCCGCCAGCGGGATTCGAACACCGGTGCATCGCTACATACAAATGCACCGGACGTCTTATCCTTTAGGCCACGACGACTCAAAACTCGCAACGTTCCTCGCAACTCAATTAATTAATTAATTTCCCAGGGCCGGATCATTGAATATTCGTTTTTTACATGTTTAATTGTGGTATGTATCGTGATAATTTTGATATAATTAAAAACATTTCTCGTGACTGAAATCGATGTGAACTATGAACAAATGTTTATATTAAAGGAATAACTGTGTTATGTGTATCATTAGCTTAATTAGATTAAGCTTTCCTACGAACACGAGGACTGAAATTACTATTTTCTAAGTATGGAATCGCCCTCTCAAATTCGACTATATATATCAATGAAATAACAAGTTTTTTTAATACAAACTACAGAATCTAAAAGTTAGATGGTATTATTCCATCAACTTCTACTTTTCCACCTACTTTTATACCATCTACTTTTCATCTGATTATTCTGTACTCATAAAGGCAACATTTTTATTTTAGCGCCTTTCATACGAACCGTAGCAAAATTTTTCTGAACCGAATATTTACAAAAAATAGGGAAGTTTTAATTTTAATGCTAATACATCTACTATACAAGGGCGGATCCAGTTTTGGCACCAGGAGGGGGTCACATAGTCAAATTTAGATGAGTTCATTCCGAAACGTTTGCCATTATACAAAGTTATTATATTATATTAAATTAATTAAATATTGAAGGTATGTAGTTACATAAAATCTGTATGGTGACAAAATATATAAATAAAATCATTATATTCAATTAGTGGTCCACCTAAGTCCTGGAACCAGCTCAGGGGGTGGTCATGACCCCCATGACCCCCCCCCCCTGGATCCGCCATTGCTACTATAGTTATATACCTATGAGATTATTAGTTTTTAAGTTTGAATATGTTCTCTAAATAGTTTGAAAGACGATAGATGTAATTTATAAGAGTCTGGGAAGAATGAAAGATATAGGAACTGTTTCAGATATCAAAGCTTAATTTAATTTTAATTTAACTGTGCTTTATATAAAGAGAAAAGGTAAACCAAGTAGATAAAGTAGTAGTAGATAGCCCACTGAGTTTCTCGCAGGATAGGTGGTGGTATGTTCTGGTGGTAGGACCTCTTGTGAGTCCGCGCGGGTAGGTACCACCGCCCTGCCTATTTCTGCCGTGAAGCAGTAATGCGTTTCGGTTTGAAGGGTGGGGCAGCCGTTGTAACCATACTTGAGACCTTAGAACTTATATCTCAAGGTGGGTGGCGCATTTACGTCGTAGATGTCTATGGGCTCCAGAAACCACTTAACACCAGGTGGGCTGTGAGCTCGTCCACCCATCTAGCAATAAAAAAAAAAGGATATTTTCAGTGGGTCGCGTTTCCGATCCGGTGGCAGATTCTGCGAAGCACTGCTCTTGCTAGGGTTCGTGTTAGAAACGTCGTCAGGTTTGAGCCCCGTGAGCTCACCTACATTTTAGTGTGAAGCTGAAATAGGCTCTCATGGCTATCAGCATAGGTAGAAAAAAAAATCATATTAACATATTATTTAATATATTTAAATTTTGTAACGCACTTACTTGGTAATATTAATAATATAATTAATATTAAATTAACATATTATTATTTTGTAATATTAATAATCTAATACTATATTTGTGATAGCGACCCGCCCTCGCTTCGCTTCGGAAACATTAAAACACACATGAAACCAAAAAAATAAAATAAAAAAAAATAAAAAAAAAGTAGCCTATGTTCATCAGGGACAATGTCGGCTTCTAATGGAAAAAGAATTTTTCAAATCGGTCCAGTAGTTTCGGAGCCTATTCGAAACAAACAAACAAACAAATCTTTCCTCTTTATAATATTAGTATAGAAGTATAGATTATTTATGGTACTGCCTATAAAGTTGACTGCCATGTACATTAATACGCATAATCAGAGCCTTGACGAATCTACTTCCAACAAAACTATCAAAGTACATATTTTCGATCTGCGTATAAAGGTTCCGTAGTAAAGTGTATGATTTAAATTCAAATAACAGTTTAATTATAATTTTAATAATATATACATAATAATGATAGTTTGTCCTTCTAACACGCAGCAACAGGTCGATATGCTATTTACTGAAAACATAGTTTGTGGGCAATAAATCGATTTTTTTCTTTGAAAAATTGCATGTTGTGCTATAAATTTAAAGCAGCTGTTATGGTACAGGATATAGGTATAGATAGGATCACTAAATGTGACTCACATTTGCGTAATTACTGGTGGTAGGACCTCTTCTGAGTCCGCACGGGTAGGTACCACCACACTGCCTATTTCTGCCGTGAAGCAGTAATGCGTTTCGGTTTGAAGGGTGGGTCAGTCGTTGTAACTATACTGAGACCTTAAAACTTATGTCTCAAGGTGGGTGGCGCATTTACGTTGTAGATGTCTATGGACTCCAGTAACCACTTAACACCAGGTGGGTTGTGAGCTCGTCCACCCATCTAAGCAATAAAAATAAAAAATAGTGTACCATATCAAATGTGTGAGTCGCCGCACACGGGCCACTAGTCACATCCAAAATGGTCGCCACTTGAAGCTAGAAGCGGCTAGAAAAGAAGCTGACGCGCGCGATAGCCACTTGTGGTCCATGTTGGACGCTTGTGGTCGATGGCCGCTACTTTTTTAACGCGTGCTTGCCGTAATGGACTCCGATGAAAGAATGAAGGGAGAGAGGGTTGGGAGGTTGCGCGGGTGGCTTGTGTCGGCGTTTTGTGGCTGAGCCGATCACCAGAGGCGAGGAGTGGCGATTTGTTGCGTGTGGCGATTTGTGGCGTGTGGCGATTTGTGGCGTGTGGGGATTTATGGCGTGTGGCGACCACCGGCGTCTAGTGTGCGGCGAGTCCATGCAAAATGTATGAAAACAACAGGAAACAGGTCAGTGGCTGCGTTTTGTGGTTGTGGCTGGGGGCTCGTGTGCGGCGACATATATGTATTTTAGTATTTTATTTGGTTTTCGCCAGACGCCGACATAATGAAAACTATTTTTATGTTGTAATCTCGCGTTTATTACTTTCATTTTATCGTTATATATATTTGGGATACTTTTGTTTCAATCATCTCAGACGACTAAGATTTTATTTGTCGGCGTTGGAAATTTGTGCTAAGTGCCGTCACTTTCTGTATAAAGTCATTTAATCTATGGTGCTGTGGAGAGCATCGACCCACCTTTCGAATTCAATTTATCTACATACATAAAGTTCTTGATCATAGTTACATAGAGGTGGATTGAAAGAAAGTCGTCGTTTTGAAGTCGTCGTGGCCTAACGGATAAGACGTCCGGTGCATTCGTGTTGAGCGATGCACCGGTGTTCGAATCTCAGGCGGGTACCAATTTTTCTAATGAAATACGTACTCAACAAATGTTCACGATTGATTTCCACGGTGAAGGAATAACATCGTGTAATAAAAATGTAAGGGGTAGCAATGGCATCACAGCTACTCAATAGCCAACCTCACCTGCTCGTGGTGCACCCTGCTAGCTAACGGACGAGGCCCTGGCGACCGACCGATGGCGGTGTAACCATCCATAATAAGCTATGTCTGTAAATACAAACAAGTCAGGACATGGGCAGCAGCATGCCCTGAGGAAAGGACATAGTACTGCGGTCACCAACCCGCCTGCCAAGCGTGGTGACTACTGGCATAACCCTCCCAATGGACAAAGCAAAAAATGAACGGCCCCCAGTCCCGGGCGGCCCCGCTATTCCTGGTTACGGCAGCGGCCACGGTAACGGTGGGGCAGGGGGTGCTAAGAATCCCCCGGTGCGATCCGGCTGCCATAAACGACTGTACCTTGGCGCGTATAATACACGGACATTGCTGAAAACTGAACATCTCGAAGAGCTGGAGACAGAATTGAGCGCAATAAATTGGCATATTATTGGTCTATCGGAAACCCGAAGAGAGGGAGAGGGTTGCGAGACCCTAGCTTCAGGGAACATGCTCTTCTATCGAGAAGGAGAACAGCTCTCGCAAGGCGGCGTTGGTTTCCTTGTCCACAAATCCCTTGTCAACAACATTACGGAAGTCAGTAGTGTGTCGTCGCGGGTTGCGTATCTTGTACTAAAACTAAACAGTAGATACTCAATAAAAGTTGTGCAAGCATACGCTCCCACATCGACATACTCTGACGAAGTTTGCGCGGTCTTTTACGATGATATCGTAAGAGCCATCGAACGCACAACCAAGACCCATTATACCGTAGTGACGGGAGATTTCAACGCAAAAGTAGGGATACAAGAATGTGGAGAGCCTGTATTAGGACCCCACGGTGTTGGCTCTAGGAATGCCCGAGGCCAAATGCTGGTAAATTTTCTCGAGATGCGGGGACTTTTCTTGATGAATTCGTTCTTCAAGAAAGGACTCCACAGAAAATGGACCTGGCAAAGCCCAGACGGGAAGACTAGAAATGAAATAGACTTTATCTTAGCGAATAAGCGGCACATATTTAGGGATGTCACCGTGATTAATAAGGTTAAGACCGGCAGCGATCACCGGCTGGTGCGCGGCAC
The DNA here is from genome assembly GCF_030267445.1 of Bombyx mandarina. NCBI lineage: Eukaryota > Metazoa > Arthropoda > Insecta > Lepidoptera > Bombycidae > Bombyx > Bombyx mandarina. Next base: position 4,620,363 of record NC_143222.1, on the reverse strand, counting down.
CCTAAATATCGACATTAAGCTGGAGAGATCGCGTATGGTAAAGTCTAGCTTGCGACCAACTAGGCAACAAATCTTGGAGCCCCCAGATAACTTCCAATTGGAAGTCAAAAACAGGTTTGACGTGTTGGAAACTGACTGCGACGTGGATAAGCGCACCAACGAAATGGTGAAAATTCTAAGAGAAGTGGGCAATAAATACTTTCAGCATAGAAGAAAAGGCCAAGAGACTAAACTCTCCAACGAGACCCTGCTATTGATGAAACAGCGAAGGGAAACTGCAGATGCTACTCCGTCAGATGGAAAAACTATAAACACTAAAATCAGAAAGCTGATTAGGCGTGACCTTCGCCAATTCAACACAATAAAGATTAAAGAGGCAATACAACAAAACAAAGGCACCAAAGTGTTTATACGGCAACAACAACTAGGCCGAAGCCATCTGACGAAGCTCAAAACTGCCGATGGAAGAATTGTCGAATCAAGATCAGAAGTCCTCACTGAAGTGGAGAGCTACTATCGTAGTCTCTATGCCTCACAGGCTCCCAAGCCCTTTGCCCACCCAGAGATTGATCACCGAGCCCCCTTAGTCCGCCACTATACGGAAGACATACCCGACGTCAGTATAGAGGAGGTAAGGGCTGCTTTGGAACAGCTTAGAAATAACAGAGCTACAGGGGATGACGGAATCAGTGCAGAATTGTTGAAGGCAAGTGGTACATCAGTTCTCAACCAATTATGCACAACGTTCGACACTGTCATTCAAAAAACTACTACACCGGAAGCCTGGAGCAAGGGTACTGTCATTCTTTTCTTTAAGAAGGGAGACCGTGCTCTGCTCAAGAACTACAGGCCTATTTCACTTCTTAGCCATATTTATAAGCTGTTCTCGAGAGTCCTTGCAAATCGCTTGGCCTCTAGACTTGACGAGTTCCAACCTCCGGAGCAGGCTGGGTTTCGCAAAGGCTATAGTACGGTAGACCACATCCACACGCTGAGACAGGTTATTCAGAAGACTGAAGAATACAATCGTCCTCTGTGTCTCGCATTTGTGGACTACGAAAAAGCCTTCGACTCCGTCGAAACTTGGGCTGTTCTGGAATCCTTACAGCGATGCCTAGTCGATTATCGGTACGTTGAGGTGTTGAAGAGTTTATACAAAGCCGCCAAAATGACAGTCCAGATCCAAAACCAGCAGACAAACCCGATTGAGCTTCACAGAGGGGTGCGACAGGGTGACGTTATATCGCCGAAACTGTTCACTGCTGCTCTTGAGGATGTCTTCAAGACTCTGGACTGGAGTAAGCTCGGCATCAATGTCAATGGCGAGTATCTCTCACACCTCCGATTTGCAGACGATATCGTTATGATGGCAGAGTCGCTAGAGGATCTCAGCTGTATGCTGGGTGAGCTGAATGCCGCGTCACGACGTGTTGGTCTGGGAATGAATCTGGACAAAACTAAGGTCATGTTCAACGACCATATCATTCCTGGACCGATAATAGTCGAATCCGCGGTACTCGAAGTTGTGTCTGAATACACTTATCTAGGCCAAATTATTCAACTAGGCAGGGCCAACTTTGAGAAGGAAGCTGATAGGCGCATACAGTTGGGTTGGGCTGCGTATGGAAAACTTCGTCATATCTTGAACTCAGCAATCCCGCAATGCCTAAAAACAAAAGTCTTCAACGCTTGCGTGCTGCCGGTCATGACATATGGCGCCGAAACGTGGACATTGACCGTGGGTCTAGTCCGTAAGTTCAAAGTCGCTCAGCGTGCTATGGAAAGGTGTATGCTCGGAGTTTCTTTGATGGATCGACTTAGAAATGAGGAAATCCGTCAAAGAACCAAAGTAACCGACATAGCCCTAAAGATTAGCAAGCTGAAATGGCAATGGGCTGGACATACGTGTCGCAGAACAGATGGCCGATGGAGCAGACGTGTTCTGGACTGGAGACCGCGTACCGGTAAGCGCAGCGTTGGGCGTCCCCCTGCCCGTTGGACCGATGACTTGCGGCGATATGCTGGGAGAGATTGGATGCGGAAGGCGGAGGATCGTTCATTGTGGCGGACTATGGGAGAGGCCTACATCCAGTAGTGGATAGATACAGGCTGATGATGAATAAAAATGAAACCCGCAAAATTATAATTTGCGTAATTACTGGTGGTAGGACCTCTTGTGAGTCCGCGCGGGTGGGTACCACCACCCTGCCTATTTCTGCCGTGAAGCAGTAATGCGTTTCGGTTTGAAGGGTGGGGCAGCCGTTGTAACTATACTTGAGACCTTAGAACTTATATCTCAAGGTGGGTGGCGCATTTACGTTGTAGATGTCTATGGGCTCCAGTAACCACTTAACATCAGGTGGGCTGTGAGCTCGTCCACCCATCTAAGCAATAAAAAAAAAAATCATAAGGATTCCATTCCTCGCCATTTAGCTAACGAATCCTGAAGCATATGCTTAGATATAATAACATCAAAATAAATTGTAATTATGAATCATTCTCTGACGTTTCATGGTCATCGTTTTAATAGCCATATTACGCAATAGAGCTGAATAACTTTACCGACCTAACTATATCGATAGAGTAACTAATCCTAAAAATTTTAGACAAGTTTTTAATAAATAAAATGTTAAACAGATACTAAAGCTATTAAAAAATGAAGACGCGTTAGGTAACCGTACTCGTCAAAACTTGTAAAAAAAATTACCAGTAACTGGAAACGCGACCAGTAATATCTCCTTCATAAAAAATGGAGGCCAGATCTATTATAAAGTGAGCGCCTGTAGTTTAGAGCAGGTTATCAAAAATTTTATGTCACTTATTTTTTTTTCATTCGAATATTATATTGCGGTAGGTACGTGAATAGGTGGACCGATGACCTGGTCAAAGTGGTTGGTAAGAACTGGATTCGAAAGGCAAGAGACCGAAGAGAATGGGGTGCATTCGTAGATACCTACATTCAGCATTGGATGGATACGGGTTGAAGGAGAGAGGTACTTACTGGTGGTAGGACCTCTTGTGAGTCCGCGCGGGTAGGTACCACCGCCCTGCCTATTTTTGCCGTGAAGCAGTAATGCGTTTCGGTTTGAAGGGTGGGGCAGCCGTTGCAACTGTACTGAGATCTTAGAACTTATATCTCAAGATGGGTGGCGCATTTACGTTGTAGATGTCTATGGGTTCCAGTAACCACTTAACACCAGGTGGGCTGTGAGCTAATCCAGCCATCTAAGCAATAAAAAAAAAGTACGTGAACCTCCCGCTAAGAAAACTTGAAGAAGTTTGAAGGTTATATTTTATTATTAATTTTTATTTCGTAGGTAGGTCAACGAGCTCGCGGCCCATCTGGAACTTGGTAATCAATCACTAATTTAATAAAAATATTATTACAACACAATCGAGATTCAAAGTGAGCATGCGACTTGTGTTGTCTGTGTTTTCTGGTAAAAACTATACTCTAGATAGGCGGCGAATTCCACTACACCAATAAAAAATACAATTACAAATGTTTCCTCGGCAGTGTAACATGTGCGTAAAAACTTGACCAAGCAACTTAGCCGGATCCGTAATATCGAGCGGGGCGTCGAACTTCAGTGATATTGAACTTCTACGCTGTAGCTGTGATTTTTTTAAGTTGCGCTGTTGTGTTTTTATTCAATCATCTATTAGTATAGATGTATAATATTAGTATATTATAAAGCTGAAGAGTTTGTTTGTTTGAATGCGCTGATCTCAGGAACTTCTGGTCTGATTTGAAAAATTCTTTCAGTGTTAGATAGCCCATTTATAGAGGAAGGCTATAGGCTATATAACATCACGTTAAGCGGCAATACAAGCGGAGCACCAATAAATAATGTTTCAAAATCGGAGTTTTTTTTTACCTTTTGAGAGCTTCCGCTGCATACGCTACAGAAACGGTTAAAGTTTCGCTAAAATAATGTATGACAGAATTGTTCCCCTTTAAAAGATCTAAAAAAAAAGTCCGCGACAGCATATGTCTATATGTTAAGGTTGGCTCACTATAACGTTTGTTATGCTGACCAAATTTGCTCTAAAATAAAGCATTATTTGTGAACTATTCCACGCGGACGAAGTCACGAGCAAAAGCTAGTTAAAGATAAAACGATTCGAGTACGACTTTGACTCCAAATATTTTCGTTTCGATTTGCTAATAACTTTTTAGCTAAATATCCCAAAACACAATCAGAGCAAATTGAAGAGCGCGCTCTCGTAGAGCGACATTAGGTGGAGCTCCCTACAGTATTTTAATTTATATATTAATATATTTAATAATAACCTTTGGACGTGATTTATGGTTCAGCATAACCGTCTTTATGTTTCGCGAAAAAACCCAGCGGATATCTTTAGGGCAGACAGAGTAGATCTGAAAGTTAGATCATTTTTTTTATTGCTTTGTTGTGTGACGAGCTCACAGCCCACCTGGTGTTAAGTGATTACTGGAGCCCATAGACATCTACAATGTAAATGCGCCACCCACCTGAATCTATCTAATGTTCATGGTGAGTGTTAACATCAGTCGTGCACTCATATGACTGTCTACAATTAAACCATGTTTTACTGGTGATAAGACGTATTGTAAACGCACCCGGGTATTAACTACCAGCCTATTTTTGGCGCAATCGCGTTCCGATGTGGAGGGTGTGATAACCATTCTACAATATAATTTAAACTGGAACTTGAACCCAAGAGTAGTGACGAATCTATACACCTCAAGGTTAAGTACCTTTACACCAGATGGACCGTGAACACATTCACCTACCTAGATATTTCAAAATAACTCTTTCAACGATGTGAAAAAAATAACTACACAATCAAAATTAAAATATATTAAACATTTTAATGTATAGTCCTATTATAGTACAAAGCGGCTTATTATAAAACATCAACATAAAAACAATGTCATAGAAATTATTAAGCAGATACGCTTCCATTTTAAATAATGAAACCTTTGTTTAATGTTTAAATGCACACAGATATATTGGCTAGACTCCAAGTCATTTGCATTTAATACTCGTAGTGTACCATAGGCTTGTTCACGTATAAGATCTACGACTGTTACGGTAAGGTTTTAATAAAATAATCAGATTTTAATAAAATAAGTATTATTATTATTTTTTATTGCTTAGATGGGTGGACGAGCTCACGGCCCACCTGGTGCTAAGTGGTTACTGGAGCCCATAGACATCTACAACGTAAATGCGCCACACACCTTGAGATATAAGTTGTAGGGTCTCAGTATAGTTACAACGGCTGCCTCACCCTTCAAAAATTTGTACCCGCCTGCGGGATTCGAACACCGGTGCATCGCTTAAACACGAACGCACCGGACGTCTTATCTTTTAGGCCACGAAAACTTCGCATTTGGAGAATAGAAATTATTACAACAAAATTTCGTGTTCTTTTTTTGGCACACATTAAAAATTACCAATCTCATGTGTATTTATATCGATGCAAAATATAATGATTTCGTAAAAACGGTGTCGATTATATCTGTGTGATTTGCGTTCGCTAAAATAAAAGGCATGGTGATTGAAGTAGTTAATTTTTTTATTACTCAATGCGTGTACGCGCGTCAATATTTTAAAAATATTGCCTACTATATTTTGGAGTTCTAGGATTTGGATCCGTAAACTCAATGATAAACTATATTTTATATTCAAACTATCTGACCCGGCAGACTTCGTAGTGCCTCAATCGATAAATAAAAGGCCTATACTTTTGTATAAAATAAACTTAAAACAAACAAAAGAAATCCGACACACATCAAAGGAAAAACAAAATTGTTATTTTTATTTAATTCCGAGCTTTTTCATATTTATCTTACCTTTAAACCTTCTCTGGACTTCCACAAATAATTCAAGACCAAAATTAGCCAAATCGGTCCAGCCGTTCTCGAGTTTTAGCGAGACTAACGAACAGCAATTCATTTTTATATATATAAAGAAGAAGAAGATGTATTCGTAGTTGACACTTCGAAAATATAAAACCCGGTATAAAGTAATGATTAAAGTGAATGCTCTCTGATAAAGCCAGTGGATGAAATCATGGAAAAACATGCAGACGTTTACGAACATATTAACATTCGGGTGAACGTTGAGACAAATCCAGTTCCGTGACCATGCAAAAAAATGTTCTAAAACTGGAAAGAACTTATCGTTTTGAATTAATGTAACGTGTGACTGTACGGGGGCCGAAAAGTTCTCGAGTGGTGACCGCGTACCCGAAATAAGTAGCGTGGGTACGCATCTCACCAAAGGTGGACGGACGACCTATTGAGATTCGTGGGGATCCGCTGGATGCAAGCAGTACAGGACCGATCGTTGTGGCGAGGCTTGGGAGAGGCCTATATCCAGCATTGGACGTCTGTGGGTTGAAAGATAAATAGATAGATAGTGACTGTATTAGATGGCACGATGTTTAGAAAGTAACCAAATAAACAAGGTCCCTTTACCTTAAATTGCAACGACGCAAAAATAAATCAACATATTGTTACTGACGTTTACTAAGTGTCGCGTTAAAATTATTCAATGTCTTCATAGTAGACATCTATATATTAATACGTGAAGCAAAAACTTTATATCCCTTTTTACGAAAATTGCGCGGACGGAGGAGTATTTAATTTTCTACACATATAGAGAACATAGAGAAGAAGTGCACAATGCTAATATTTTTTTTAAATAATGCATAAAAGATACATTAAATCAATAAAGAAAACATTACACACTACATACCATGTATTTGACGCACACACGCATGCATACTATTTATTGTCAAACTTTAGTTCTTGACGTCTGGGGTCAAATTGAGAATAGATTAAATATTGTTTGTCTTTATTAATATTTTTTATAGTGTAGCCTTGGCGAAATTTGTGATTATAGAAATATAAAATACAATCATAATACTGTACAAACTTACAATTCCAATTAAGTATAGTCGAATTTCGACTACTGCGGGACCTCTAGTTATAGTAAAAACAAGGACAAAAATATAAAAATAATTATCGCAATATCTGACGCAAAAAAGAATCTAAAACAAGATACGTTTACGCACATTTGAATTGCGAATTTTACATAGAAGAATATCATGTTTTTTTTTTTTGATTATATGTGGACTACCTACTTCTCTATCATAAATTACTTTTGGAGTTAATCTAAAACGAAATTCCGTATGCAACACAATGAAGTTTATATAGAAATTTTGCTTCTGTGGAAAAATGTTTGGTTACAGCAAACTCACGATCTTGAATACCGAGGTATGCGGTATAAAAAGCGCGTTTCTGCATTTTTAAGGACAGTCGCAGTTGAAAGCTCACAAGATAATTCATAAAAATATGCGTACAATTTTCAAAACCCAAATTACACCGGTCTCGTTCGATCGTCTTTGCCAGTGACTGCTAATGGAAAAAACTACACTTAATGACATTGTCTATAACAGATAAGACAAGAACAATTTGAGGTATGAGGATGTGCAATGGGCCCATAATACTGCTAATGTTCGTGAGCGATGGTGACCATACACAATTAGACGGTATGTTCATCTGTCTACAAAAGCACTAGGAAAAGAAAGAAAAAAGACATAATAGATTGTAATATTACATCAAACTATGACAACACGTGTAAGTTTTGATCGATTTTTTGTTCCAGTATAGACTATAGGATAATCAGATAAAATCTTTTTTTTAATTGCTTTAATGGGTGGACGAGCTCACAGCCTGTTGTTAAGTGGTTACTGGAGCCCACAGACATCTACAACGTAAATGCGCCACCCACCTTGAGTTATAAGTTCTAAGGTCTCAATTATAGTCACAACGGCTGCCCCACCCTTCAAACCGAAACGCATTACTGCTTCACGGCAGAAATTGGCAGGGTGGCGGTACCTACCCGTGCGGACTCACAAGAGTTCCTATCACCAGTAATTACGCAAATTATAATATACTTGAATAATTCAATAAATGCAATCCATCCCAAGTTAAACACATTTTATAACAAGACATAATTTTAATATTGGTAATGCATCTCAAGTTGAAACGTTTTACTAATAACTGAAATATTATAATGTTTAAAATGATTTCTAAATCTATAACAGAGATGTTTCATTTTCATTTAACTTCAAAAGACAACTCGGTCGTTTGAAATAACTAAGGACTACATTTCCCGATTGAAATATTGACACCCTATTTTTGAGCATGACTAACCGTGGTATGTTAATAAAATAAGGAGCGAAACATCATGTCATCAAGGCAGACTGCAGCTTTCACTACAAAGCTTTAAAATTAACGTTAAAAACATGGTGAAAGCAAAGAGTGTAAACACTTCGATAAAGCGGCACGACACGAGAACCCTCTCATCGTGGCCGCCGTTAACTACATTCCCGATCCTGCGGACAGAATGGAAAGCAGTCGACGTCGCCCAAAACACGTCATCTCGGATCCTCCCGATCCACTAACGGTGCTTTTAGGTACTTCAAGCACCGGTCACCGTTCTCGTCGAACCCGTCGCTTGCGACGAAGGGCTCGACGAGTAAATTAACTCTCAGACACAGCCCACTGAGTTTCTCGCCGGATCTTCTCAGTGGGTCGCGTTTCCGATCCGGTGGTAGATTCTGCGAAGCACGGCTCTTGCTAGGGTTCGTGTTAGCAACGTCATCAGGTTTGAGCCCCGTGAGCTCACCTACTAAAGTTAGGGTTACGCTGACATAGCCCCTAGGGCTATCAGCTTAGGTAGGTAAAAAAAAAAAAAAAAAAGAGTGTAAAGAATACAGTTAAAACATAATTAATTATTTTAACTTTTATTATATGTGTAACATAATATTTTTTTTGCTTTAATTTACACAAGTATTATAGTTATTATCGTGATTGGTTTAGATTTTCATAATAGTATTTTCCTTGTAATTATTTCTTATTACTAAGACTTACAAGAAAAACATTATATCTAAATTAGGCTTTTAAATAAGCAATTAAAATTAAATCGGGACATCGTTTATTTAATAATACGTATAAAATGAAATTACAAATGAGTCAATATTCTGTGGTTCACACATATTTCTTGGCTGTATGCTAGGCATGCCCTTTGTTTTTTCCCCAATAAAAAATATATATTATTAACTGTGTTTTATCAATATTGGTCTTTTTGGTGGGAACTCCTTGTGTTATTTGTTTTATTTTGTCTATTTTGTGGTTCTTCAGGTGTAAATGCGTAATTCCGGTGGTTTATTAACTGTTTAGTATCTGTGAAAGCGCACAAATATGGGAAAATAAAACAAAGCCGCTGGACATAACTTCTCGGGATCCTCCAAAAAGTCCACTGAAAAAGTATCAATAAATGACCACCATTTTACTGAGATTATATTTCATCCCATATGATCTCATCTCATTTCATTTCATGCCATGTTTCATATTAATCAACTTCATTTCATTTTACTTCATATTATCATTTTTCATATCAAAAATAATAATATATAAATATAACAGATTAGGCTGTATGTTATGACACCCTTGCCTTTCCAGTCGGAAAAATAAAACCACTAACTACTACTACTTTATCAATATTTTATAATTGTTTCATCTAAATATCAACTAAAATTTATAAATAGATAAGAAGCTACTATTTAGATTTGATCGAATATTATGTTTCCACTTGCACATACGTTATGTAGCAGTGTGAACGCGTTTTCTGTTGCGCTTTTTTAAGAACCGAAAGAAAAAAATATTTAAGTAAGTAATTTTTATTATTTTTAAATTTGAAAACTATTATAAGTTTTCAATAATAATTTGTTTGCTTTAATGATTTTGAACAAAAAAATACTCTATAAGTTTACTTACTTCGTACTGTGGTGAATTGTTCAATTAAATCGTCGTTTTACCTGTAAAATATAAAGAATTATTTTTACAAAATTCGGATTTTTATCTGATTAAGTTTTTTTTTTTTTTTTTTATTAGCAATGATATAAATCCTTCTCTTTGCGTCGATAATCCTCAATGCTGAGGGTCGTGGTCTCCGCCACCAATAACTTTCTCCTCGATTATCCTGCGCTGCCTATTCTCGGATACGATACTATTGAAGCCTGTTTAAACTAGCATTGCGTAATATTACATTGAATTGTAATTAAACATGAATAGGACACAATTAATACTGAGACCTTACAACTTATATCTCAAGGTGGGTGGCGCATTTACGTTGTAGATGTCTATGGGCTTCAGTAACCACTTAACACCAGGTGGGCTGTGAGCTCGTCCACACATCAAAGCAATAAAAAAAAACCTGTTTAAACTAGCATTGCGTAATATTACATTGAATTGTAATTAAACATGAATAGGACACAATTAATAAATTCACGACAAATCTTCTTTTCATTATTTAACGCAAATCTAATCGAGATCACAAAGAACGGTGATAGATGAATTTAAAAAAAAAATAGTGAATTTAAAATCAATTACTAAATAATGGTATTTTTGGAAACTTCTTACAAGTTTTTGAGGAAATATTTATGTCATACTACCATTCAAGTACAAGAGGTGGCCCTCGAGTAGTCTTAAGTCTTTACTGGTGGTAGCACCTCTTGTGAGTCCGCACGGGTAGGTACCACCATCCTGCCTATTTCTGCCGTGAAGTAGTAATGCGTTTCGGTTTGAAGGGTGGGGCAGCCGTTGTAACTATACTTGTGACTTTAGAACTTATATCCCAAGGTGGGCGGCACATTTACGTCGTAGATGTCTATGGGCTCCAGTAATCACTCATCACCAGGTGGGCTGTGAGCTCGTCCACCCATCTAAGCAATAAAAAATTTTTTTTTATCTGATTTTCCTATAGTCTATATTGGAACAAAAGATCGATCAAAACTTACACGTGTTGCCATAGTTTGATGTAATATTACAATCTGTTATGTCTTTTTTCTTTCTTTTTCTATTGCTTTTGTAGGCAGATGAACATACCGTCTAGTTGTGGATGGTCACCATCGCTCATGAACATTAGCAGTATTGTGGGCCCATTGCACATACTCATATCGCAAATTGTTTTTTCTGTTATAGATAATGTTATTAAGTTTAGTGTTTTTTTCATTAGAAGTCACTGGCAAAAACGATCGAATCGAAAAACACCAGGTGGGCTGTGAGCTCGTCCACCCATCTAAGCAATAAAAAACAATCGCCGTTTTTTAAACATTTACGAACGTGGCCCAATTTCAATATTAAGTGTATGCGATTGATACGTTTGATTGATGCGAGTGCTTGCGATTGATATGTAACGAGTTAATTAATTATTAAAATCGTTGTACATATTATAAAATATGAGCATATTTATATACGACAAGCTGAGTCCTGCGATGTTACCCGCGGGAGACACCGCGGGGCGAAGCTAGTCTAAAAAAAGTAGCCTAAGTTACTCCTTATATCATCAGCTACCGACCAGTGAAAGTCCCGTCAAAATCGGTCCAGCCGTTCCAGAGATTAGCAGGAACGAACAGACAGACAGACAAAAATTGTAAATAATGCTATTTTGGTGTATGGTGTACCGTATATATATTCCATATGCATGTAGTAAAAAGCGGTTATTTCAATATTACAAACAGACACTCCAATTTTATTTATATGTGTAGATTTTGTTTCATTCCATACCATCTCACCCTATGTCCTAGTAATCGAAGACGGGATGCAAATCATCGTTATCACGAAATTCAAAGAGGATGAAGGTGGTCACGACTCTCAGACAGGAGAAGCACGAGAGGAGGAGAGGAGGATAATATTAATTACGTAGATTTTTAAATATTTTCTATCCCATTAGTACAATGTATTATGATCTCGAAATAAACAAGTTGTTGATCATTCAGGTGGATGACGGCATTCACTTTTTTCATTTTTTTTTATTGCTCTTGTAGGCAGACGAGCATATATATGGCTTACTTGATAGTGAGTGATTACCGTCGCCCATAGACTTCAACAATGCCAGGGGCAGAGCCGAGCCGCTGCCTATCGTTAAGTACTCACCACAGGCCTCGTTTGAAGAAGGACATGTAAAGGATGTGTTATCACTTTGTGTAATCTACGGCTTCGTTCGCATTTAAGCGGATATAGAGTAAAAAAATCCACCCGTGTGACTTCATAGTAAGTCCTACCACCAGCATATGCCAGTTGAAGATTGTAGTATGCTGGTAAAATACTAGGATAAGCTCGAATATTCATGTATATCCGTATATCCTATTATCAGACACCCACAGAAAGAGATCCAGTCAAATTATAATCGTAAGAAAAAAAGAAAAAAAATCATTGAAGTTCACTTTTATCACGAAAAAAATTTTCAATAAAGTTGAGGCGAGATATAGTTTGTCCCAAGACACCCGAAAAACGAACTAAAAAGAGAGTAGACAGATTTATCTGTTCTTAAACCCACACTGTTCTACCTACCCTCGATCATGGCGCTTGTATCAGCGCTGAAATATCAAGGATTCACTAAAATTAGAAATCACGGTAGGAACTTGTTGAATAATGAGTACTTATAATTCAGTATACAGTTGAATCCCAAGGTGAACGGCTGTTTTAAGGTAATCACATAACAAACAGGTTCGTTTGGTCGTGTAATGCAAGAAAATATCTAGGTAACAATTAAATGCATTGCACTGCAAAGTCATTTTCATGGTCACCGCTTGTCAGCAGTTCTTATCATCGTTGAAATCTTAAACTTAAGCTTTTCTATAAAAGTTAGCGTCTGAGTCCACGTGTGTTCGATTCCAATATCGAGCAAACATTGGTGTGATGAACAGGTTTGTTTGCTCTTCGTCTGGGTGTTTATTATCTATTTATGTACTAGCTGACCCGGCAAACTTCGTAGTGCCTCAATCGATAAATAAAAGACCTAAGCTTTTGTATATAATAAACTTAAAACAAACAAAAGGAATCCGTCCGACGGAGGACATATCAAAGGAAAAACAAAATTGTTATTTTTATTTAATTCCGAGCATTTTCATATTTATCTACCTTTTAAACCTTCTCTGGACTTCCACGAATAATTCAAGACCAAAATTAGCCAAATCGGTCCAGCCGTTCTCGAGTTATAGCGAGACTAACGAACAGCAATTCATTTTTATATATATATAGATTTATTTATATAAAAAGTGTATTTATCAGTCTCTGGTTTCCATAACAAAGGCAATCCTAATTTAGGCCGGATAGGACCGCGCGTGAATTATTATTTTTTTATATTACTTATTAAAAAAGTATTAATAAACTGTTTCAACAGTCACAAATTTATTGCTATCACTATGCTGAATGTGTATAAATGTATTCGTTCTTACGGAAATAATGGAAAGTCACATACGCAATCCATATAAGAACACCAAGGTGGCTACGTGCTTATATCAACTTACCAATCTGTCTGGTTGCCAAATCACATTTGGCCTAGCTTTAATGTCATGTCATTGAATTGAAAACTAAACCGGCCATAAGATCGCAGATAAGACTACCGCCCTTTCCTTATATCCCAAGTTTAATCAGGATGTTTTGTCGACATCTATATACGCTGCCAGAAAAACAGGTCGTATGTAGTACGTCAAAGATTTTCGCTCACTTTGCGAAATGATGTGAGAAGTCCAACGGTTACCCTACTTAGTTTGACTTAAACTTGAATTTAGAAGATAACGAAGGTGTTTAGGAGGCTTGACGACAAAGGGAAGATCTTCCACCGAGCGGGTGATATTTGCTCGGTAGACCGACGGTCCTAATGTTGTTGTTCGGAACTTGTATATATGCGCTTTATCTTGAAAATGTCGTAAGCGAGATTCAGGCATCTGTCAATTATCTTGCGTTGTATGATGGCTACCCGCCACATCACTCCCCTCCGAGACTGGAGGTCGTGTCATTTTTAGATATCGTTGTCCGTGCTGAGATTAGCTTGCAAGTGCCAGTGCTGCTCGAAGTTTGCGGTGAGTCGAAACTGAGCTTGAATGCTGCGTGATTGTCGCCAGTGCTGCTCGAAGTCTGCGGTGAGTCGAAACTGAGCTTGAATGCTGCGTGCGTGTCGCCAGTTGTCCATGTGTGCAGAGCTGCCACGCCGGAGATATGTGACCCCAAGCGTTGATGATCCGGTCGTGGGCTGCGATGAACTGTAGCGGCGTGATGAGGCAGTGAAGTTGCGTGCCGTAGGACCAGGAAGCGCGGTGAGTCGGCTGCGATGGTCCTGTTGAGGCTGCGATGCTGGCTTGCTGTGGGACGACTGTCAATGACGTGCTTTTATCTGCGAGAATGCGGGGTTTGTGGTAGCCGAAGTTCATGATGCGCTGATGATGAATCAGAAGGTTGCGTGTTCACATCACGTCGGAGGTCATCAGTTTAGGAGGCTTGACGACAAAGGGAAGATCTTCCACCGAGCGGGTGATATTTGCTCGGTAGACCGACGGTCCTAATGTTGTTGTTCGGAACTTGTATATATGCGCTTTATCTTGAAAATGTCGTAAGCGAGATTCAGGCATCTGTCAATTATCTTGCGTTGTATGATGGCTACCCGCCACAGGTGCTTCTGATGAAGATAATGTACTGGCGGTAGATAGAGGTAACTTAATGGTCACAGCCGAACGCCGTAGTATCAGTGTTGGATACTTTGATTTTGACCACAAATATTGATATTTTTTTTTTTTTTTTACTCTCTCAAGCTCAAGGCCCACTGTTAAGTGGTTACTGAAGCCCATAGACATCTACAACGTAAATGCCGCCACCCACCTTGAGATATCAGTTCTAAGGTCTCACTATAGTTAGAAACGGCTGCCCCACCCTTCAAACCGAAGAGCATTACTGCTTCACGGCTGAAATAGGCAGGGTAGTGGTACCTAGCGCCGCGGAATTACAAGAGGTCCTAATTGGTATTAGCTGTAACAGTAACAGTATTTGGGTTTACGACGAAAGGAAGATCTTCCACCGAGCGGATGATATTTGCTCGGTAGACCGACGGTCCAAATGTTGTTGCTCGGAACTTGTATATACGCAAGCTTGTCTTGAAAATGTTGTGAGCGAGATTCAGGCATCTGTCAAATATCTTGCGTTGTATGATGGCTACCGCCACATCACTCCCCTCCGAGACCGGAGGTCGTGTCATTTAGTTAGCGTTGTCCGTGCTGAGATTAGCTTGCAAGTGCCTGTGCTGCTCGAAGTTTGCGGTGAGTCGAAACTGAGCTTGAATGCTGCGTGATTGTCGCCAGTGCTGCTGGAAGTCTGCGGTGAGTCGAGACTGGGCTTGAATGTTGCGTGAGTGTCGCCAGTGCTGCTCGAAGTCCGCGGTGAGTTGAGACTGAGCTTGAATGTTGCGTGAGTGTCGTGAGTAGTCCATGTGATGCAGAGCTGCCACGCCCGAGATGTGCGACCCCAAGCGTTGATGATCCGGTCGTGGGCTGCGATGAACTGTAGTGGCATGATGAGGCAGTGTAGGTGCGTGCCGTAGGACCAGGAAGCGCGGTGAGTTGGCTGCGATGGTCCAGTTGAGGCTGCGATGCTGGCTTGCTGTGGGACAACTGTCGATGACTTGCTTTTATCTGCGAGAATGCGGGAATTGTCGTAGCCGAAGTTCTTGATGCACTGATGATGAAGTGTGAAGACTGCAATTGTTCCGTCGCAGGTCACCAGTTTGTAGGAATACGACAAAGGGAAGATCTTCCACTGAGCGGGTGATATTTGCTCGGTAGACCGACGGTACAAATGTTGTTGCTCGGAACTTGTATATATGCAAGCTTATCTTGAAAATGTCGTAAGCGAGATTCAGGCATCTGTCAAATATCATGCGTTACATATATGATGGCTGTCGCCACACAGTACATTGTCAACACGTCGCCATGTGTCAACACACAACTTCATATTATGTCCGTATTCTACAATTCGATTTTGGCTTTCGCGATCTAATAGATAAGGCAGCCGGTGTCTTTGTACTATATCATAAGGTAGCAAGAATCATAGCCAATCTCATCATTCGCTGTTCAATCGAGTCACTTAAGACCCTTCTGATGGCCATCATAAGGTAGTAGGACTAACATTCTTTTAAAGTATTTAGATACCTGAGATGCGAACGACCTAAAACCGAAGAGGCAAGATTGAAAGCAAGTGCTATTCTAAACGGATGTTACCACTGATTTCCCTATTTTCACGACAAACCTATGAAGCGGTCTTGTTTGACGAGTTTTCTATCCTATATTTGTATTTATGTAGTTCAATTTTCATCCACTTGATTTAAGATATGGCGGCATCATGGTCTCTGTGCATTTAGTTCCTGAGATGGACCGTAAATCTATCTATCTTTCTTTTCATTGCCATCGCAAAAGAACTGGTGGTAGAATCTCTTGGGAGTTCGCACGGGTAGGTATCACCGCCCTGCCTATTTCCGCCGTGAAACAGTAATGCGTTTCGGTTCGAATGGTGGGGTAGCCATTGTAACTAAACTGATATCTTAGAACCTATATCTCGAGGTTTGTGGCGCATTTACGTTGTAGATGTCTATGGGCTCCATAACCACTTAACACCAGGTGGGCTGTGAGTTCGTCCATCCAAGAAGGTAATAAATAAAACGATTGGAAAATCAATACTAATTCGCGTGTACGAGTATTAGCAGTAGTACTTTAAAAGTAGTTTTAAAATTAAATAATATATGTACATGTAAAATATTATACATTCTTCTTTGCTTTATCAGGAACAGTTATTAAAATATTTGGAACCGGTAATGCAAAACGAAGCTAACTTGAGGACGGTTCAAAGCGTCATCTGATAATAGTCGTTGACCCGTTACACCTCATATTTAAAAACCAAAACAGTTTGCCTGTTATCGCTCTTTTTGTTACGCGATTTCCTTTTTTAACCGACTTCAAAAAGGAGAATGTTCTCAATTCGACTGTATGTTTTTTTTATGTTCGTTACCTCCATAACTTGTGACTGGGTGAATCGATTTTGATAATTCTTTTTTTATAGAAAGCTGACGCTTCGCGTGTGGTCTCATTTCAATTTAGTCCAGTTCTGATAATAGTATCCATGAGGAAACCATATTAAGTTCGTGTGTGACAAAGAGATGAATAACTCAATAACTCAATATCATGCCAACCGATTTCGATGATTATTGTTTTTAGTGTATATATATTAATTTGTTTTGGAATATCTTTTTTTTTTCTATTTGAAGTCGGTTTTTGTTAAAGCATTCTATTTTAAGCAGTCTATTTATAAATAAAAAAACATTGAAACAGTTTGTTATATTCCATTTTAAAAAAAATATATATATAATCAAAATAAAACTGAAAATGAAATGCACAAAATGAATCTTAACCTTGAATCGTCAATAATTGTGTTCGAATCTCGACCACCAGACGAATACTAATAGTTCTAATCAATTTACGTTGTGTGTATCAAGCATTGCAAATATAATTTTTCGATAACGGTTTTTTATATTATCCTATCAGGAATCACAAGTATTCTCCGTTTCCAGCAGACGCATATTAAAACCAATTATACGATACTGTCGTGCCTGACTATAAAAACAGTATAGTTTTCAAAAAGTCGGATTAAAAAATAAAAATGACAAACGCGACGCGTGATCTCATTACAAGATATACTTATTTATCGAGAACAGAAAATAAGGGGTATCAGTAATTCGATTAATTAGTTTATAAAGAAATACACTACCCATTTATTGCTTCGGCTAAAAAGAGAATCTAGATTAAAGTGGCAGTCTCTATCATTACCCGATAATTTTCTTCCCACATTATAATTATAAGAAAGGTTCCATAAAAAACTAAAAATCGTCTTTGAACTTCAGTATTTCAAAGTTTTTCGTGCTATTCTAAGATTCCCTGTATATAAGAAGATCAATTATAGTAGTAGCCATGTTACAACGCAGTAACAAACTTAAAATTGGCGAACACTTCATCAACGACAAAAAACCAAATCTTTAAGACGATTTGTTATGAATTGATTACAAACATTATTGATACTTCCTTTATTACAGTTGTCATCATTTATTAGAGATCATGCGCCATAAAATTTTAACTGGTTTCAAACAAGTATTTTATAATAAAAAAACAAGAGGCAAAAAAATACAAATATAAATAAGTTATGGTTCTTCAAATCTATAGTGTTTGACTCGTTTGGAACCTCTGGGTCTGCGGAGGGACTTCGGTTCCCTCTGTATTTTGTATCGTATGTTCCATGGGGAGTGCTCTGAGGAATTGTTCGAGATGATACCGGCATCTCGTTTTTACCATCGCACCGCCCGCCACCGGAGTAGAGTTCATCCATACTACCTGGAGCCACTGCGGTCATCCACAGTGCGTTTCCAGAAGTCTTTTTTGCCACGTACCACCTGGCTATGGAATGAGCTCCCCTCCACGGTGTTTCCCGAGCGCTATGACATGTCCTTCTTCAAACGAGGCTTGTGGAGAGTATTAAGCGGTAGGCAGCGGCTTGGCTCTGCCCCTGGCATTGCTAAAGTCCATGGGCGACGGTATCCACTCACCATCAGGTGGGCTGTATGCTCGTCTGCCTACAAGGGCAATAAATAAAAAATAAAAAAAATTAAACATGTGCATGTTCAATTAATAAATTATTCAGGAAATTAAAACGTATAATGTTTTCCATCGTTAGGGTCCATTAGCGTTTTATTTATTCATAGCTTAGAGGGGGGACGAGCGCACGGTCTACCTGGCGTTAAGTGGTTACCACGTTATAACGTGAATTCTGCCATCCACCTTGAGACAAGAGTTCTAAGCCTCAGTTTAACAGCACATCGGTTGCCCTGCACATCAAACCGAAACGCATTACTGGTTCACGGCAGAAATAGGCCGAGTGGTAGTACCTACCCACGCGGACTCACAAGACGTCCTACCACCAGTAATTACGCAAATTATAATTTTGCGGGTTTGATTTTTATTACATTTCCTTCACCGTGGAAGTCAATCGTGAACATTTGGTAAGTACGCATTTCATTACAAAAATTGGTGCCTACCTGCGAGATTCGAACACTGTCACATCGCTAGATAGGAATGCACCAGACGTCTTATCCTTTAGGCCACGACAACTTTAAAGGTTGACCGTTTTGCTATTACAAAAATATGTATGTATATTTTTTGATTGCCTTACTGTTAGGTAGAGAGCATTTTATGATCGTACGCCTATTTCCGTTCACGTTTCAAGGGCGAACAGTTATTGTACAATAAATATGAAATTTCCATATCTTGCCTCAAGATGGGTGGCGGCATTCACTTTTGTGATGTCTATGGGCTCCCGCAACTGAAACGTAAAATGAGTGAATGTGAGCGCGAAACCGATAAGGATCTTTTGGAATGTTTGTAAAGTTTTTATGAACACACGGACTCGTCAATGAAGTTATCTTGACCAAAGGGGAATGCCCACTCTCCATAGTGTGCTAGGCCCAAGGTGGACATCAAATATTACTATAAAAATGGACTGATTCAAATTCTTAAATGTATTAGATATCTAAAAAATATATTGAAATTGACGCCACTATTATAAAAAATATAATAAAAATAAAAACTCGTTTTGAGGTTAATTTTCTATACAAATACTTCAAGAACTTTTCTTTTTTTAATGTTTAAGATGTTCCTAATGTATTTTTATCCAATTGTAGTTATTAGGGTATAAAAAACACACATACTTCTTTAAATATCTATATTTTTTTCATCTTCATACACAATTAGTAAATCATCTAAAAATAGCCCAGGAGAGCATAATATACACGGTTTTAAATCCCGGTCAGGTTAAAACCACAATTCACACAATGTTTTTCGTCGTAGTATGTAACGTTATTGATAAAAGCAAAATAAATCGAAGAAAAATCAAAACACATCCATTTTGAACGCAAACACAAGCAGCAAGCGAAGTGTCAGTCAGTCAGATTAAAATCAGTGTTGTCAGTATAAAGAAAAATAATTACATCAAATTCATATATCGATCATTTTTTTAAATAACCTATAATTGATTTATTTCTTAATCTTTTTTTTACGAGTACACATTATTTTTTATGTTTTTGTTTTAGTTGTATATATTTAAATAACAATACAAGCTAAGTTTTTTTTATTGCTTAGATGGGTGGACGATTACGTTAAATGGTTACTGGAGCCCACAAACATCTACAACGTAAATGCGCCACCCACCTTGAGATATAAGTTCTAAGGTTTCAAGTATAGTAACAAGTTAAAGTCCAATGGGTATGTCTTTGATGTTATTTTATGTGCTTATATTCGATTAAAATCGATTGATTAATGATAATACTTAAAATGATTTATTTATATGTTTTTTTTATATACTTAAAATGTTTACTTAATACGTAAAAGGTTTTGATGCTGGCAATATTTTTCCCGCAAAAATAAAAGTCTTGTTTTTTTCAATAGAGTTACTTTTTTTAAACTACTTATTGTAAACTGCTGTGGCGCTTATTTGGAAGAAAGTAAATGCATATTTATTTATGACAAAATTAATGCACTAAGTATTTTTTCTCTAATCTATTGTCCGCTTTGGGCCTGAAATGGGCATTCCCCTTTTAGTGTTCTTTGTGAGTTTTTCTTTTTTTATTATTTAGCGGAAATAAATGCTCGCCCATCATGTCCTGTATTTCTAAATGATGTGCTCACAAACGAACAGTAAAATTACGTAGTAAATTTTGCCTTTAACTTGAGAATTCTTGTTCGTAAAGTTTTATTATCTTTGCGAAACTGCAATTCGTGTATGAAGAATTAATTGATACTAGAGATCCCGCAGTAGTCGAAATTCGACTATAAATAATTAATTGGAATTGTAAGTTTGTACACTATTATGATTGTATTTTATACTTCTATAAGACTACACTATAAAAAATATGAACAAAGACAAACAATATTTAATCTCAATTTGACAACAGACGTCAAGAACAAAAGTTTGACAATAAGTAGTATGCGTGTGTGCGTCTAATACATGGTATGTAGTGTGTGTAATGTTTTCTGTATTGATTTAATGTATCTTTTATGCATTATTTTAAAAAAATATTAGCATTCTGCACTTCTTCTCTATATTCTCTATAAGTGTGGAAAATTTCATACTCCTCCGTCCGCGCAATTTTCGTAAAAAGGGATACAAAGTTTTTGCTTCACGTATTAATATATAGATAGTCAAATTCTCGTACATTCTAGAAGTTCTCCGAAGAAACTTGTCAGTATATCCAATATCCAATAAAAATAGTATTAATTTCCAGCATCTTTAAGTTATTCGTGTACGGTACACACAGGCTGCAAATGGATCTCGCACTTGTACCGGTTTTTTAATTACATTTTAAATGCCGAAACTATGATTTTTTTCTCATCTGACACAAAGTAGACTACGGAATTCATTATTACGAGCATTAACATTGATTGCATCATGGTTTCCTATACATTTATTAAATTGATTAAACAAAATAATAATACAAGAATCGTCAAGATCGGTTCACCTTGAAAGAGTTTTGAAGTAATGCACTTTTGAAGTCACTATCTAGGTATTTATTTATTAGTTTATTTATTTATTTTATTGCTTGCATGGGTGGACGAGCTCACGGCCCACCTGATCTTAAGTGGTTACCGGAGCCTATAGACATCTACATTGTAAATGCCACCACCCACCTTGAGACATGAGTTGTAAGGTCTCACTTTTAACAGTACAACGGCTGCCCCACCCTTCAAACCGAAACGCATTGCTGCTTCACGGCAGAAATAGGCAGGGTGATGGTACCTACACGTGCGGACTCACAAGAGGTCCTACAGAACAATAATGAAAATCTTTCATAATTCTCATTTCAGATTCAACAATGTATACACGTTGCAAAATTATATTTATGTGGTTTCTTCTCTTTGTCAACGCCAATTGTTGCGACGCTAAAAACAGTGGCCACGTTAAAAATCGGGAAACAAAGAGCAATGGAAACAGAAGATCTTCGCGGTCGCTGCCTCAGCATTCGGTCGTAAATTTATTGATGCACTCCTTATCACCAGATTACGTGCCCAGTAATCCGAGCGATATTTTTGATATACTGCGAGACCAATACAAATTGCCGAAGGGTGAGTAACGAGTTTCAAATGACACATCATCTGCTTTAATCTGGGCATCATTCGACGCCAGAACAGAGCTGGGGAACGCGAGGAGTGAAATTGGGTGATTTGATTTATTTTGTCTATTTAGTGTTTCTTCAGGTTTCAATGTGTAATAACGATTGTTTATTAATTGTTTAATATCTTTGAGAGTGCACAAATGTGGGAAAATAAAAGAAAGCCGCTGGACGTAGCTACTCGGATTCCTCCAAAAAGTCCACTAAAAAATTTTTAGTAAATGACCAGCCTTTTACTGAGATTATATTTCATATCATTTCATTTAATTTCATCCCAGTTGATTAATGTCTCAAATTAATCATCTTCGTTTCACTCCAAATTATCATTTTTCATAAAAATAAGAATATAAATGAAAATAAGATATGACTTAAAGGTCTTAGTTACCAAGTCATAAAATCCTATAAAAAAAAGGACGAAGCTCATCCCTGCTATGGTTGTTGCAAAGTACGACTGCGCGCCACCCTTTGTTGTGTGAGTGACTAATCTGTAGACGCGTCAATGTAGGCTATATGTAGATAATATAGCTACTGACCGCTCCGTCGGGTACACACACTAACGAAAATGTGTATTTACGATTACAACTACAAATGAAGCCGTCAGCACAAAAGTGGCCTATCCTGCATTTTTTCATATTCGTGGTTCTACTATATTGCAATTTGTTTAAAACATAATAAATTTTGATGCAAAACCGCCCTATCCCTCGTTTCGCTCATAGATAACAGATGGCTCTGTCAACATTATTTTTGCGCGTTTTGATTTTGCCTATGAGGCAGTGTAAAAGTAAACTAAAACGTCACTGTCTCCATACTTACTATAAGTAAGCTCAGGTAAGCTTAGGCCACTTTTGCGCTGACGGCCTCAAATAAAGACCACGCGCGCTCGTACTTTGCAACAACTATATCCACCTAAAATCACCTTCCTTCATTCCCATTTCATTTCCAGAAATCATTTGTACTACATGCTATTTGGCTCTGAAATAAGATCCAAAATGGACAGTGGCTAAATACCATGCTCGAGCATATGGCCAATTTAATGGTTGCTTTAGAAGACCACTTCTAAAGTGATAGTTGCATAAGTTCAATGTGCTCAATTAGAGATGAAGTTGTTTTGTGATCAATCCTGTTATTTTTAATACTGCGAGAACTATTGTTACTTTCTGAAGATGCCAAAGATGCGCTATTACCTCTTTCGATTCTGTATATTTTGATAATTTTCCAGTCATTGTATTTTGTAGGTTTTGTGTTCCTAAATGCCTATGTCAATTAAAAAAACAGTTTTGTTACTCTTATTTACTTATCTTTCTGGTCGATTACAGTGCATTACTCGGTCTGTCGAAATAGCTCTGTGAAAATACATTTTTATTGTAAAGTTTTCTTCTACAGCTTCAATGTTGTATTTTTAATATGGTTTAAGAGTTTCTACTAGATTATACTTGTGCTTAAGGGTTTATTATTTTGGGAACTCATTCAAGTCTTTGTTTGTAATCAGTCTGAGCCATAGCTTTACACGCTACGGATATATTGTTGGTTAGATGGTTCTGGGCGGCTGTTACATTTACAACAAGTGTCATTAAAAATAAATACTATATGCTTTCGTAAATATTAGCATTAAGTGCTGACTGAAGCCCTGCATTATCACTAAAAATTATTCGATAATTAATTTGTTCGGTAAATAATTGCATTTTACATTAAATCTAAAGCAAACATATTAAATGCGATAATGCTTAACCACAATATAATAGTAATTCTAATAACAATTTGAAAGAATTTTGATAGCAATAGCGATTTTACTTCTTTAAACTAGCCTTCAAATGTTTTAAATAATTTCCGCGAAATCTATTTAGCATAACTACGATTTTCTCCTCTGTTTAAAACAGTGTTTCTTGTTTGATAAATAGTTGGGAAAACCAATAAAGAAGAGAGAGAGAGAAGACAAACAAATATAATAATAACAAAAGAAAATAGAAAACGATTTACATACATGAATTAATTATCAATTTTGAGGCGCCACTCTAGATAGTCAAATTATAATCGATAAAACAATTACATTCCTTTAATTAAACTTTACAATAGTATATAATAATTTCCTCTACATTACCGGCCCGGAGTAGTTCTTTTATTTACTTCTTTTTCTTTACAAGGTGTTTTTTTTATTGCTTAGATGGGTGGACGAGCTCACAGCCCACCTGGTGTTAAGAGGTTACTGGAGTCTATAGACATCCACAACGTAAATACGCCACACACCTTGAGATATAAGTTCTAAGGTCTCAAGTATAGTACAAGCCCCACGGCCCCTCCTCCTCCTTCTCCTCCTTCAGTCGATCGCTCATTGCTGAGCATCGTGATGCGCCCACCTGTGACCTTTTTTTGTAATTTGTAGCGACGGTCGGTTTATGACGGTCAGTGACACAGTGAAGTGCGTGGCTCAGTCTCGTGTCCAGATGCTCGGACACTTAGTCACTCCATCATTTTCGGCTCCGACCTCTGGATCGCCTTCGTCCAGTTTACCTTTCACTATGAGTCTCTAGAGGTTTTCAGAGGGTTTTCTTGCTATTAGACCAAAATATTGGAGCACTCTATTAACATAACTATAACAATAACTGGGCCATGGGGCCCAGCTGATGTTAAATAGTTATTGGAATCCTTAGAAATCGTCGTATAAATGCCATCACTATCCTTATGTATATCAACTGTTATGTAGTGGTAGTAGTATTCATAAAAAGTAAGTAGTATTAACAGTTATGGACAGCCTTTACGTCACACCCTCCAATCAGAAACGCTTCTTTTCGCTGCAAAATTAGGCAGGATCGCTTTATTTGAGACTTAATCCGAATCTATGTAGTCATATCTTTTTAAGTGATTTTCATCAATATGAAGATGTCCGATTATGTTTAAAATTGTACACGTATTGTACACAGACTATGAATAAGGGATGTTTTGTGTGTTAAAATGCAATGACGTCATTTCGTATTGAACGCTTGTAATCGCCGTGAGCAGTTTGGTTTTGCTGAAAATTACAATTTCCGTAAAATGATTTTTTTCTTGAAGCTTTTTTTCAAAGTAACTAAATTTAAAGGTTATTCTAGAATTTCGAAAATCTATCGTATTCATTGTTTTACATACACATTTTTAATATAAGCTACTTCTCATTTCAGGTCTCAATGCACCGTTGCCAGAATATGACTACATCATCGTGGGAGCGGGTTCGGCTGGATGTGTTCTCGCATCGAGATTGACCGAGGACCCGAAAGTGACAGTGCTTCTTCTGGAAGTAGGGAAGCCGGAAATGTTGTTGACAGACGTGCCGTCTGTGGCGCCATACTTTCAGAATACGGATTATGCATGGCCTTACTATATGGAGCCGCAGCCGGGGGTCTGTTTAGGTAAAGGTCTTTAAAATCTATTATTACTTTGAAGACAAACGTCTTCATTCATTAAGCTAGGATTTTCTTTTGTTTTTTTTATTGCTTAAGTTGGTGGACGAGCTCATAACCTACCTGGTGTTAAGTGGTTGCTGGAGCCCATAGACATCTACAACGTAAATACGCCACACACCTTGAGATATAAGTTCTAAGGTCTCAGTATAGTTACAACGGCTACCCCCACCCTTCAAGCCGAAACGCATTACTGCTTCACGGCAGAAATAGGCGGGGCGGTGGTACCTACCCGTGCGGACTCACAAGAGGTCCTATCACCAGTAATTACGCAAATTATAATTTTGCGAGTTTGATTTTTATTACACGATGCTATTCCTTCACCGTGGAAGTCAGTCGTAAACAATTGATAAGTAGGTATTTCATTGGAAAAATTGGTACCCGCCTGCGGGATTCGAACACCCTTGCATCGCTCTATACGAATGCACCAAATTCAATTTTGTATTAAAACGCCTATCGTGAAAAGCTCTGAGTGGGAGAGTGAGAAAAGGGGAGTGCTCTGAGGAATTGTTCGAGATGATACCGGCATCTCGTTTTTACCATCGCACCGCCCGCCACCAGAGTAAAGTTCATCCATACTACCTGGAGCCACTGCGGTCATCCACAGTGCGTTTCCAGAGGTCTTTTTTGCCACGTACCATCCGGCTATGGAATGAGCTCCCCTCCACGGTGTTTCCCGAGCGCTATGACATGTCCTTCTTCAAACGAGGCTTGTGGAGAGTATTAAGCGGTAGGCAGCGGCTTGGCTCTGCCCCTGGCATTGCTGAAGTCCATGGGCGACGGTAACCACTCACCATCAGGTGGGCCGTATGCTCGTCTGCCTACAAGGGCAATAAAAAAAAAACTTTGAATGGGGTAAACTTAATTGAATTTCAATTAAAAACATCGAATTGTTGATGCTAATACCAAATAAAACGACTAATAATACCATATAAAACGGACCTTTAATTACAAAGATAAATGTCACGTATTAAGCCAAGTGTCGCATAAACAGCCCCTCGATATTATAGTCGTTTTGCTAACAATATCGCGCAAGACTCCGTTAAGTTTTCATTTATAGATTTCGAAATTATATTCGGTGCATATTCTATCCTTCTTTACTTATAATTTATTACTTGGATTATGGATGGATGAACAAGACGACGGCCCATCCGGTGTTAAATGATTAATATGGGGCCCATAGACAACGCAATGTGAATGTTGCCCCTAAGTTAAGACCTAAAGTCAAAGTCTGAATTCAATGTGATGTTTACCATCAGTGCTGCATAGGACGTACAAACACGGTCAGTCAAATGTCAGTACGTTGTTATAAATACAAACACCATCGTTACCCGTTTCCAGATAAAGCCCTTATTTCCAAGCCATTATTCGATTTTACGACACTCACTACTACAGAACAGGGCCCATCTCGTGTTAAGTGGTTACTGAAGCCCATAAAAAATTATAACGTAAATGCCGCCACCTACCTTGAGACATGAATTCGAAGTCTAATTTTTTTTTCTACCTAAGCTAAGCGTAACCTTAGATGGCTATGCCAGGGTAACCGAATGAGTAGGTGAGTTCATGGGGCGTTAACCTGACAACATTGCTAACACTAGCCCTATAAATAACAGTTTTCACAAATATTTTACAAATATTTACTAACAATCACGCCACGTTAACTGGTCCCGTGGTAAGTTCGTAAAGAACTTGTGTTACAGGTACCAGATAACGGAAATAAATGTAAGATTTTTTATTATACACATACACATATATAATATACATCCATAACCCTGGAAAAGACATTTATATTTATCATACAAATATCTTCCCTTGGCGGGATTCGAACCCGCGACCCCCTTGTGTAGTGACCATGTCACTTACCACTACACCAGACGGCCGTTATAGTGCTTCGCAGAATCTACCACCGGATCAGGAACTCGACCCACTGAGAAGATCCGGCGAGAGTCTCAGTGCGCTGTGTTTGTGGGTTAAATAGAACGGTGACTGATGCTTGAGGTACCTAGAAGCGCCGATAGTGGATCGGGAGGATCCGAAATGACGTGTTTAGGGCGACATAGACTGTTTACCATTCGGTCCGCACGATCGGGGTCTCAGTTTACAGTACAACCCAAATATAGACATAGTGGAGGTACTTACCCGTGTGGGCTCACAAGATGCTCTACCACTAACAATGCTATTTCAGGAATGATAAATAAACGGTGCTATTGGCCGAGAGGCAGGGCGATCGGAGGTACCAGCGTTATCAACTACATGATATACACGAGGGGACGGCCCGAGGAGTGGGACAGGATCGAAGCTGCAGGAAACTATGGATGGTGTGTATTACATGCGACGGCGCCAGGGATAGCTGAGCAGTACCGTCAAACCTCGCATGAGACAGAACTCATGACAAGGCAAAGGGGGGAAAGCGAAACGTTTAGTGCGGAGCACATCTCTCCCATCACCCTCCCCCTCTGAAAATTTAGATAGGAACTTTTTTTTTAAGTTTAGAAATCGTACCTCTATTGTTTTTAAATAATGTTCTAATAACCAGTTACTTTTCCTTTATTATTGTATTATATACTGATTAAATAAAATTGCTGAATTTCAAGAAAAATAGCAAACAAGTTAGAATTTGAATTTCGAACCAGTGATACGAATGAGATTTGGGGTAGTTTTTAATGTGTAACTCCTAATTTAACAGCGTTTACGAATATATAGTTATAGGACCACGTGCCTGTTTTCATGATAACAAATTTACTGTACTTATAATTACGGTAACATTAAGGTTATGAGAATTAAATCAAATAACTCGCTTTTGCTCCCAAATTTGAAAACGACCCGTTGAGTCTGTCCGCATGCCGCCCTCATAAGCTGGCGTCAGAGCGCTTACCCCCTCAGCTTTTTTTTTTTAAATCTAGACAAAAAGAAGGTCTCATCCTTTCAATAACAATCAAAACAAGGTCTTGAAATTACAGTGTTCTTTCCTCACGACAATACCCTCCTTTTATACTGGCTTTACGGAGTTTACAATGTATCAATATTACTATAATTGTTTTAAATAAGAAAATAAAATTTACATTTTCCATTCGCTCCATCGCAATCTATTGATATAAGTGTACCTAATCAAACAAGTCCACGATTCTCGAAAAACAAAAACACTGTGCAATATTATTTAATAATTATTATACTTCAATAACAACATTATGAAATGAATAGATCATTAGTACTAAATCATAATAGCTGCAGTCGATCTGTCCGCAAAATCAAACAAATAAATAATACTCATTCAAACAATAAATTAATTGTAATATATTTTTTTTCATTTAAAATAATTTATAAATTTTTCAGGTCGTACAAAGATGTTTTGCCTTATTATATGAAATCAGAAAGAGCCCAATTGGACGGCTTGGAGAACTCCCCATACAGAAGCAAGGATGGCGAAATGAACGTGGAATTTGTGAAGTTCAGGTTAGATCTGTGTGCATTCTTGCATCTTGTACATTCTTTAATTCGACTTTTATTTATTTATTTATTATTTATATGCTATAACCATTTTCTAGTTTAACTAATTTTGATCCTTCTTTTTTATTTATGTAGAAGCTGGTTCTTCTGTGCAGTATTTTGTTGTAGGCTCAGAATGTGTATGAAAATATATACTAGAGTCTATCAACCTTAAAAGAAACGAGTTTTGTTCTCTAGGAAAGTTTTTTTTTTACAATTTTAATTTAAACTCATGTAGTAAAAACGATAGGGCTTGTGCCACCTCTCGCAGCCACTCGTTTTGGCCCTTTTTATTTATTGCATAGATGGGTGGACGGGCTCAGAGCCCACCTAGTGTTAAGTGATTACCCACTAGCCCATAGACATCTACAACGTAAATGCGCCGCCCACCTTGAGATATAAGTTCTAAGGTCTCAAGTATAATTTCAACGTCCGTCTCACCCTTCAAACCGAAACGCATTACTGCTTCACGGCAGAAGTAGGCAGAGTGGTGGTACTTACCTCACAAGAGGTCCTACCACCAGTGCCTTAGAGCAAATACGCGCATATCTGTAGATGGTATGAAAAAATGGT
Organism: Bombyx mandarina; assembly: GCF_030267445.1. Lineage (NCBI taxonomy): Eukaryota > Metazoa > Arthropoda > Insecta > Lepidoptera > Bombycidae > Bombyx > Bombyx mandarina. Next base: position 4,590,773 of record NC_143222.1, on the reverse strand, counting down.
ACTGATCTGTTTTGTTTTTCCCTATCTATATACATAAAACATCATGTTTTCAATTTAAACAATAAACCACTCTGTTGCTGATGGTATCTGAATGTATATACATACATATCTCTAATTCCAAGAAGTATTGTAAATATACATTTCTTTTAAATTTCAGAACGCCACTAATAGACGCATTTTTAGAAGCTGGGAGAATACTGGGTCATCCAACTATAGACTACAACAGTCCAGAGGAACTCGGATTCGGATATGTCCAAACAACTACCCTAACAGGAAGGAGAGTTAGCTCAGCGAAAGCCTTTCTTCACCCAAACAAAAAGCGAAATAATCTCCACGTCATGCCGATGACGACTGCAACCAAAGTTTTAATAGACGAAGCCGCAACTGCCTATGGAGTCGAATACGTACGTAATCGTCTCAAATCACAGGTCAAAGCGAGACGAGAGATAATTCTGAGCGCCGGTCCAATAGCATCACCTCAACTACTAATGCTTTCCGGAATAGGCCCGAAGGATCAACTCCGCCGTAATGGAATCCCTCTTATTGCTGACCTCAAAGTAGGTCAAACCCTTTACGATCACATTACGTTTCCCGGTTTAATATTTAAGCTCAACGTCACGAACGTGAGTGTCAATGAAAACAGGGACGCAACTCTTAAGAATGTATTGGAGTGGATTCAATATGGCGACAACGTAGTCGCATCGCCGGGTGGCGTTGAGGGTATTGGTTACATCAAAACTCCTGTTTCCGATACCTCTCTGCCGATCCCGGATATCGAATTAATTAGTATCGGAGGATCTTTGGTTTCCGACGGTGGCTCGACCGGAAGTAAAGCAGTTCGAAGAGGAATGAGAATTAGGGATCACGTCTTTAATAAAGCTTACGGGTCTATAGATAGCACGGATACGTGGAGTGCATTCCCGATGCTGCTACATCCAAAATCCGTCGGATATTTAGAACTCAAAGACAGTAATCCGTTTAGCCATCCAAGGATGTACGGGAATTATTTAACGGACCCAAAAGACGTTGCCACCTTTGTTGCCTCGATACGACACATCCAAGCTTTGGCTGCAACTCCGCCGTTCCAAAAATTTGGAGCTAAACTACATAGAGCAGAATATCCAGATTGTAAAGATTTACAGTTTGATTCCGATGAATATTGGGAATGCGCTGTACGGACACTGACGGCTACCTTACATCATCAGATCGCTACATGTCGGATGGGCCCTGAAGAGGATCCTATGGCCGTAGTGGATCCAGAACTCCGAGTTTATGGCGTTAAAAATCTACGTGTTGTAGATTCTAGTGTTATACCTAATACTGTTTCCGTTCACACCCACGCGCCGGCTGTTATGATAGGAGAAAAAGCTGCCGACATGATCAAAGCAAGTTGGAGGTAGCATCGTAAGTAAGATATGATAGTCATCCAAAGAGATTTATTATAAGTTAAATACAAGTAATTAAATCAAATGTTGTATTATTTTAACAGTCTCTAGTTATATCAACGGTCATATGCAAACTCGCTTTTGGAAAACACAGACCCCCTTAATTTTGACGATATCTTTATATTAACATCACAAAGCTCTTATCTATTAATTAATCTATTTCAAATATTTCTTCACAACATATAATTAGTAAAATTCTTCAATGGCTTTATTGGTTTTGACCACATTTGAGTAGTTCGCGTCAGGCAACAAGTACCGTGACATTAAGTTGAACTAATAAAATTAAGACAAGCCATGTTATTGTTGTTAGGTATTTTTCTTGTGTTCGGACGTTATCGAGTTTTTTTTTTTTTTATTTATCGAAAAATAATAATAATGATAACTATGGAAATCGTCTACAATAATAGGCGTGTCAACATTTGCAAAATCAAAAATTATTTGAACTTAATCTAAATTTTACAAATACCTATGAAATAATACATACTACCAATTAAATAAAAAAAAAACAACAAAAATTATAGCCAATAATGAAAATGCTTGTCTACTGTCGTTAAGCTACTTCCATTCGTCCTGAGAATCAAAATTCAAAATCACTTTTTAACAATGATATCTTATCACCTACTCAGAATCTCAGAATACTCAGAATCGTTGAAGGTAGGGTCTCGAAAAGATTTATTACTCATTGACTTGACCATTAGTCAACAGATTCAGCGAGTCAAGAGGAATGCTTATACGGCTTGAATTGATTAGAGTAGAAAGCATAAGACTGTGCCGCATACATTAACGGCCGTCTGGTGTAGTGGTAAGTGACATGGTCACTACACAAGGGGGTCGCGGGTTCGAATCCCGCCAAGGGAAGATATTTATATGATAAATATAAATGTCTTATCCAGGGTTATGGATGTATATTATATATATGTATGTGTATAATAAAAATCATACATTTATTTCCGTTATCTGGTACCTGTAACACAAGTTCTTTACGAAATTATCATGGGACAAATTAACGTGCCGTGATTGTTAGTAAATATTTATTATTTATTTATTTATTATTACTATTGAGAGTTTTAGATGTATGTAATGAGAGTATGGCGGTAGACATCATACAACGCAAGATATTTGACAGATGCCTGAATCTCGCTTACGACATTTTCAAGATAAGTTTTCATTTAAACAAATTCCAAACAATAATATTCAGACCGTCGGTCTACCGAGTAATATCACCCGCTCAGTGGAAGTATTCCCTTTGTCGTTATACATCCCACAAGAGTATTTAGTCCCCTTTCTTAGCTCATGCATGGGTCAATGTTGCACGTTTCTTGGTCAACTAGGTCAAATAACTTCCCCTGATACCCGGAATATAAGGATAATAAGAATTAAGCAGAGTATCTTTCAGGGCGACAGTCTGAATAAATTGTTTTTTAGCGTTTAATCATTTAAAGATTCAATGCTAGGCTACCGACTTGGAAGAGGGGTTGAGGCTATATCAAATCTCTTGTTGATGGATGGCCTCAAATTATTTCCTACCAAAAAACGAGACTTGACATTGACATGACATTACTTAACATAATCTACAATTTTAGTAAAGTCGTTAGGATTGATAAATGCGCGTTCATAGATGTACAGAGAGGTAAGGTCGTAAACTCGACTTACTGAACCATAGTGTGGTCTTTAAATTCCTCAGTGAATGTGAGACCTACAAGTGCGTTAATATATTCGAAGCTCTAAATATTGTACATCCAGACACGAAGCAATCGTTTATCGAAGATCGGTTCTTCGGATGCCTTATAAGTTGTTAAAAGCTAGGTAAAATCTATTATTTTATGTGTATCAATATACTACAATTCAAAGAATTAAAGGGGATGGCCCATTTTAGGCCCAAAGCGGACAATAGATTATAGAAAAAATACTTAGTGCATTAATTTTGTCATAAATAAATATGCAATTACTTTCTTGCAAATAAGCGCCACTATAGTTTACAATAAGTAGTTTAAAAAAAGTAACTCTATTGAAAAAACAAGGATTTTTATTTTTGCGGGAAAAATATTGCCAGCTTCAAATCCATTTACGTATGAAGTAAATATTTTGAGTATATAAATAAAACATATAAATAAATAATTTTAAGTATTATCATTAATCAAACGATTTTTATGGATTTTATGCACATAAAATAACATCGAAGACATACCCATTGGACTTTAACTTGTAACTATACTTGAGACCTTAGAACTTATATCTCAAGGTGGGTGGCGCATTTACGTTGTAGATGTATGTGGGCTCGAGTAACCACTTAGCAACACCAGGGTGGCTGTCAGCTCGTCCACCCATCTAAGCAATAAAAAAAACTTTACTAGTATTGTTATTTAAATATGTACAACTAAAACAAAAACATAAAAAATAATGTGTACTCGTAAAAAAAAGATTAAGATATAAATCAATTATCGGTTATTTAAAAAAATTATCGATATATGAATTTCATGTAATTATTTTTCTTTATACTGACAACACTGAATTTAATCTGACTGACTAATACTTCGCTTGCTGCTTGTGGTGTTGTGCTTGCGTACAAAATGGATGTGTTTTGATTTTTCTTCGATTTATTTTACTTTTATCAATAACGTTTCATACTACGACTAAAAAACATTGTGTGAATTGTGGTTTTACCCTGACCGAGATTTAAAACCGTGTATATGCTCTCCTTTGCTATTTTTAGATGATACTAATTGTGTATGAAGATGAAGAAAATATAGATATTTAAAGAATTAAGTGTGTTTTTATACCCTATTGGATAAAAATACATTAGGAACATCTTAAACATTAAGAAAAGAAATGTTTTTGAAGTATCTCACAATCCGACACTTATTTATATAGAAAAGTAACCTCAAAACGAGTTTTTATTTTTATTATATTTTTTATAATAGTGGCGTCAATTTCAATATATTTTTTAGATATCCAATACATTTAAGAATTTGAATCAGTACATTTTTATAGTAATATTTGATGTCCATCTTGGGCCTAGCACACTATGGAGAGTGGGCAATCCCCTTTAAAAAATGAATTACATTTTTAAATTTTATGAAATAACATCCAGATAAATCAGTCGAGGTTAGCAACATTCCATCGTATGACCATACCGCCGAGTCCGCGACATTTCTTTTGTGAAACGCACTCTAAATAACTGACAACTTTACTTGCAATAACTTCATAGTTAATACCCAAAAAAAATTAATTGAACTTTGTTTTAAATGATAAAAAAAGTTTTATAATCAAATATCATCGCAACACACACATTGAATGTGAAAACATCTCGAACATCGATTTGTCTTGTCTTGTCTTTTTTTAAGACTCATTTTGTTTTTATTTATCAGGAACATTTATTATATTTTATAGTACGAGTATAAGGAATTAATCCTTCAAGAAAAAAAAAAATATTTTGTTTATCAAGATCCATCACTTCACAAGAGCCATAAAAATGACTTATCGGATCCTCCCGATCCACTCACGGCGTCTGGGAGTACCCAGCACCCGTCACCTTAGCCCATAGACACAGCCCATAGATTTCTCGCCAGATCTTCTCAGTGGGTCGCGATTCTAATCCGGTAGTAGATTCATTGCTCTTGCTAGCGCTAGTATTAGCAAATCCTCCCAGATTGAGCCCCGCGAGCTATCCTATCAGTCCGCGCGTAGTTGTACTAGCCACTAGGCTACCAACGATTAGGTAGCGGAAAAAATTAACGAACACACGAGGCGTCCCCTACCAATTTAGGGACTAGATGGACTCATGGCTATGGAATTTAACTTCATCCGTTTTGTCCCAGATGAATAAACCTAGCCGAAGATGATCTCATCATTATTGATTAAAACAATTTTTATCGATCAAATTAGTGAGACTTAAAATTCAAGTCTCACGGTAGATGACCCCATTTACTTTGTTGATGCGTATAGGTCCCTGTAACCACTTAACACCAGGTGGGCTCGTTTACCCATCTTAGTAATCAATAAAAACATTGTGAATGATATATCCTCTTGTTTTTTTGTGTTTTGTAACAAAGATTGACTTGAGATACCTTCGGTTCCAAATTCTATTACGGATCACTGTGTATTCAGACTTCGTTAGATCAACACGGGTCTGACAGCTAGTAAAAAATGTTACTGAATTATATTGCATTTTTAAGTGTTTTAATTAGCACTACAGCGTTTCATGACTACGAGTATGGCGACGGTTACGAACACGATAGTGATACCGAAAATCCATTTCGTGAACAGGGTAGATCGTATCCACAGAGTCCGATCATTGACGCAGTTCTGAAATCATACGCTCCTAATTACGTGCCGAAAAATTCTGAAGACATTTTTGATTTTTTGAGAGATTCATACCCACTGCCCGCAGGTATGTAGTTTTTGTTTGAACCTGATCAGTATTTTAATTGACATATTATATATTCTTATTCTATGTAGTCATTATTAAAAGATACCGTAAGAATACTCAAGTAAATTATATTCTGCGATGAACGATAGTAGTACCTGTTTTTACCGACAAATCGTAAAAGTTGTTTCAAGAATAATCACATCCTGACTTAAAGCTGTCTTTTACATCGTTTTTAGGTATTTTCTGTTATTAATGTGAAATATTTTAGTTTGGTGAAAAAAGCGTGGGCGGGATATCAGTAGTTATAAATATTTTATGAACAGATATGAGTAGAAAGGGTTATTTTGATAATATCCTGAAAAGCACCCCACGCTCTTTTTACAATAAAATCATTTTTTCTTACACTATTTTTAATTCAAATTCATTAAAATTTATTTTCTATTTTTTAGTTGGATTTTCCCAAAAAATATTTTTTTTTTTATATGTTTTTTAAACTATTATTCATTTTACATAATTTGTATGTGCGACAAATTGTCAATTCAAAGGTTAATTCAGAAATATTTCACTTTCCCGATTCGAAATCGTGTTGTCGCGTCAAAAATTGATTTTATATTGACTAGGATTACATTTTTTTTTTTAAATTATTGCTTAGATGGGTGGACGAGCTTGCAGCCCACCTGGTGTTTAGTGATTACTGGAACCCATAGACTTCTACGACGTAAAAGCGCCACCCAGCTTGAGATATAAGATCTAAGGTCTCAAGTATAGTTACAACGCCTGCCTTCAAACCGAAACGCATTACTGCTTCACGGCAGAAATAGGCGGGGTGGTGGTACCTACCCCCGCGGACTCACAAAAGGTCCTACCACCAGTAATTACGCAAATTATAATTTTGCGGGTTTGATTTTTATTACACGAGGTGCACGTACACGGTGTGAATTTTCATGAGTACATACATCATAAATATATTTATATACATGTACTGAACCCATTTTTTTTTTCCTACCTGAGCTGGTAGCCTTGAGAGGTTATTCCAGGGTAACCTTAACTAGTAGGTGAGCTCACGGGGCTCAAACCTGACGACGTTGCTAACACGAACCCTAGCAAGAGCCGTGCTTCGCAGAATCTACCACCGACCCACTGAGAAGATCCGGCGAGAAACTCAGTGGGCTGTGTCTGAGAGTTAATTTACTCGTCGAGCCCTTCGTCGCAAGCGACGGGTTCGACGAGAACGGTGACCGGTGCTTGAAGTACCTAGAAGCACCGTCAGTGGATCGGGAGGATCCGAGATGACGTGTTTTGGGCGACGTCGACTGCTTTCCATTCCTTCCGCAGGATCGGGAATTACCTACATGTAATAAAATGACTACTAAAATGAATTAACAATGTATCAAAATGTATACCTGTTAAAAAAGTACAACAAAACAGACTAAACCTCTATACCCGAGGTCGTCAACCTTAAGTTCAAATAACTAAAAGCGAAGTTATTATTAAAAACGGACCTCAAGGTCGTCTACCTTAATTTAAATTAAAGGTTGAATAATTTAATATATATAAAAGTATACAAACAAACATATTTTTTAAATATTTTTTTTTTGTGAAATTACATTACGTTTTTCAATAGAATTTTATTTTTTAAATACTTAATATATTTTCTATACTGATCCCAAAATATAAAATTGAATATGACAGCAAACATTTCACATTATGTACAAAAAATCCTTTTATTTCAACTTTTTTATTTTTCTTATTACAAACTTAAAATCAAGCAAGAATAAAGATATCACCATCGTACTAAGTTAATTCTTATTTTTTTTCAGGTCTTCAGAGTCCTTATGATGAATATGACTTCATTATCGTAGGGGCGGGCTCAGCAGGCTCTGTTTTAGCTTCTAGACTAACAGAAGATAAGAACACCACGGTCTTGCTTATAGAGGCCGGGAAGCCAGAAATGATATTAACTGACATTCCAATTATGGCACCATATTTTCAATCAACAGAATATGCCTGGCAGTACTATATGGAACCCCAACCTGGAGTTTGTACGGGTAAGTGAAATTGATTGTAAGTACGTAACGTCACACAGACGCAAATTTGCCGGGCTGAATTTTAAAATTCAACCGAACCCAGCTTAATAACGAGTCTTTACTTTATACCTCATTTGATTTTTTTTTATTTTTATTATCTACCAGTTAAGTTACATTTTCATGTAAAAACTCTCCATAAATATTTAGTGTACTTTTTAGTTCGAATAGCTAAAAAATCGCGTTTTTATTATTATTTTGGATTTGAATAGTATAAATATTAGAAGGACAGAAGTAGCTTCTTGGCGACAAAATTAAACTTTTTTTAAAAGCTATTGAAATTCAATCGAAGCGAGCTTCATCGCGAGTTGGGTCGTTTGGGGTTTGGAGCCCAAACAGTCAACTAGCTGCTTGTGACTTACCAACAAACTGTTTTCTGTTTTTTTTTATTATTATTATTCACAACCAGTTAAGCTACATTTCCATCTAAAAACTCTCCATAAGTATATAGTGTACTTTTTAGTTCGACCAGCTAAAAAGTCGCGTTTTTTATTTTGTATTTGAACGGTACATATATTAGATGGGCAGAATTAACTTATTGGCAACAAAATTACGGTTTTTTTGGGATTTTTTTTCATGTAGTGGTAATTATCGATGTCCATGGACGACGTTGACCAGTCACCAACAGGTACGCCATGGTCATCGGTCTTGGGTGGGTAGAAGTTTTTTCAAACCAGTTGTATTACGAGCTTACAGACTTTGCATACATACAACCGTTTTAAATCCCAGAGTTTGTGGCAAATATAAAATACTATACACCTACGAGCCGATTGAAGTTCTAAATAAATTTTAAAATAAATAAATTACAGAGAATAAATAAAAATAGTCTGTTAGATTAATTTAACATAATGTTCGGATGTACAGCGCTCATAATCTCTTTTATTATCATAACTTCTACCTTACCTTAACTTATTATCTGTGCTTATTACCTTAACATAAGCCCTATCATCTGTTCTAGTATTTGCTTGTCAAACTTCCTATTATTTTTTTATGGGCCGAAGCTTTACTTTCTTTGTAGATTTGGCAGTTCGTAAGTAAATGAAAGTAATGCATGAATAAATCGTTCGAGATTCAACGGCCTAATGCTAAAATTTTCCCCACTATTATACCAAAAACTCGACGAGACAAGAATAAGTGTTACAATAATCACGGTTCACCAAAGGACGGACGATATTTTAACATTGTAAATGGCATGAGCGAGATATGCATATAAAATAGTTTTTTATCGTAAGTACTTTATTGCATTCTCAGGCATGATCAACGGTCGTTGTTTTTGGCCGCGGGGGAAGGCTGTCGGAGGTAGCAGCGTCATCAACTACATGATATACACGCGTGGTAGACCACAAGAATGGGACAGAATCGCAGCTGCGGGGAATTATGGATGGTTTGAAAATAATTTTATTTGTATCTCCAAATGATTGTAAAGTTCATATTCTTTTTATTTAGAGACTAGCTGACCCGGCAGACTTCGTAGTGTCTCAATCGATAAATAAAAGACCTAAACTTTTGTATAAAATAGACTTAAAACAAACAAAAGGAATCCGTCCGACGGGGGACACATCAAAGGGATAGCAAAATTGTGATTTTTATTTAATTTCGAGCATTTTTATATTTATCTACCTTTTAAACCTTCTCTGGACTTCCACAAATAATTTAAGACCAAAATAACCCAAATCGGTCCAGCCGTTCTCGAGTTTTAGCGAGATTAACGAACAGCAATTCATTTTTATATAGATAGATAGATATATTATACAGAAAATTATGCAGAGGTCGAATATATTCTGCATAAAAACACACTGTTGCATTTTGGAGACGTGCTCTAAAAACTTCGATCATAAAACTGGTCTTATTATTATTATTTGCTTTTTTTGAAATGTTAAGTTTTGAAACCTGTTTATCTTGAATGCTTAATTATATTTCAGATTTATGTTCCTATTTTTATTCTGATGCATCTATGGTCTAATATATAATAGGTGCTCGGTAGACCCACTCTTATCGAGTGATAGGCTCTGCCGTGATTCAGGTTGTGGGAGACCAACCTTTTTTTCTACCTTAAATTCAAACCTGTAAAGTTTAAAAAAAATGTTACGGTTTCACAGCGTGAATCACTGCCCTGTCTATTTCTGCCTAAAAGCATTTATCTGTTTCGGGTAAAAAAGTAAACGTAAAGGGTAAGTAAAGCAGCGATAGATATGTAGAACTATAATACAATTGAAAGTTTGAGATTTATTTCAACGTGGTAGTACAGTATCCTACTGTAGGATATGGGTAACTTCTCAATTTTCTTATGAAGTAAACTAAAAATTTTATCATTATTTTACAGGTCCTATAGCGATGTTTTGGAATACTACAAAAAAAGTGAGAGAGCTAATCTGAACGGCTATGAAAAAGATCCAACGAGAAATCGCAACGGAGAAATGCCCGTTGAATTTGCACGATACAGGTAGGATATTGGGTTTACATGAGATTGAAATAACATTTCTTAAACATTATCGAATGCGATAGCATTTTTAATGGTCAAGCCACAATAGCAATACGACTGGTAACTACCATTCATATTTTGGGTCAATTATTTACTCTATGTTTATATTTTTATGCTTTATTATGACAATTTCTGTCTGACTGTTATGTATTTGTTTGAACTCCTTACTTACACTTAATTTCTTACCTTACATTTTTGCCTTCTTGGTCCAAATTGTATTGTTTATTAATGTGTTTCAAACTAACTTCGGGATAAGATCAAACAATATTAAAACGGATAAAAATACATTAAACTAAGTAATTCGCACACAAATTATTTATTTCAATGTTAACAAAAAAATTTTACTTGGTTTTTAATACGAACTTAAATTATATGATAAAAATCTTCATAAAACATTGTGCAGATGTAATAAAATTATGCAACTTATTTAATGATGCATCATTGAAGTGCAGACTCGGATATTTCGTTTAAAAATCGCAGCAGTGCTGAATTCAACCCTAATACCAGAGCCACTGGGTTCATCGAGTTCGTTTCATGACACCTTAGAAAGGACTTCGCTCTTGTTCTTGTGCGTACATCTTTCAAGTCCTTGAGGGTCACGGAACGAAACTGCTACCGTCATTTTTAGTAAGCAAACAGAAATTTTCAAATCTAATTTTCTACATGATATGTTATCACGTTTAAAAAATTTAAATTCGTGATCGAAAATCCTTGTAGTTTCAGTTTGTCTCTTATGAGGATATCTGTTAATATCACATTTATAGTAATTTATATACTCCTTTGAGGGCGAAAGGCTTCAATTGACCAGCAACTTGTTTTTTTACATTTCAGAACCAAACTTATCAAAGCATTTTTGGAAGCGGGCAGAATCCTTGGACATCCGACAATCGACTATAATTCTCCGCACCAATTAGGATTCGGTTATGTGCAAACTACAATAACCAAAGGACACCGACAAACTGCTGCGAAAGTATTTCTGCATAGACAGAAAACACGGCAAAACTTACACATCTTGCCGGACACATACGTCACTAAAATACTGATAAATCCTCAAACTAAAACCGCTTACGGAGTCGAATACGTACGCAACCGATTAAAACATACTGTACTAGCACGTAGAGAAGTAATTCTATCTGCTGGTCCCATAGCATCTCCCCAGCTACTTATGTTATCCGGCGTGGGACCCAAAGAACATTTAACTTCAATGGGTATACCAGTTCTCAAAGATCTACCAGTTGGCAAAACGC